>NC_090762.1:69850475-69870475 GCF_036898095.1 Palaemon carinicauda | reverse complement strand
TACCTTTTGCTAAATATATCTCGCATATCTGCCTTACTATAAAAATCTGATTCAGACAACTCCTACCTCTTCTAAAACCACCCTGTACTTCTAAGATTGCATTCTCTGTTTTATCCTTGATCCTATTAATCATTACTCTACCATACACTTTTCCAACTACGCTTAACAAACTAATACCTCTTGAATTACAACACTCATGCACATCTCCCTTACCCTTATATAGGGGTAAAATACATGCACAAACCCAATCTACTGGTACCATTGACAACACAAAACACATATTAAACAATCTCACCAATCATTCAAGTACAGTCACACCCCCTTCCTTCAACATCTCAGCTCTCACACCATCCATACCAGACGCTTTTCCTACTCTCGTTTCATCTAGTGCTCTCCTCACTTCATCTATTGTAATCTCTCTCTCATTCTGATCTCCCATCACTGGCACCTCAACACCTGTAACAGCAATTATATCTGCCTCCCTATTATCCTCAACATTCAGTAAACTTTCAAAATATTCCGCCCATCTTTTCCTTGCCTCCTCTCCTTTTAACAACCTTCCATTTCCATCTTTCACTGTCTCTTCAATTTTTGAGCCAGCCTTCCTTACTCTCTTCACTTCTTTCCAAAACAACTTCTTATTCTCTTCATATGAATGACCCAATCCCTGACCCCACCTCAGGTCAGCTGCCCTCTTTGCCTCACGTACCTTGCGCTTTACTTCCACATTTTTCTCTTTATATTTTTCACACTTCTCTATACTATTACTCTGCAGCCATTCATATATATATATATATATATATATATATATATATATATATATATACATATATTATATATATAAGTATATATATATATATATATGTGTGTGTATATATATATGTGTGTGTATATTTTATATATACATATACAGTATATATGTAGGCCTTTATATATGTACTGTATATATATATATATATATATATATATATATATATATATATATATATATATATAGAGAGAGAGAGAGAGAGAGAGAGAGAGAGAGAGAGAGAGAGAGAGAGAGAGAGAGAGAGAGAGAGAGAGTATATATTATATGACATATTCAGCAGATATCATAACTGTCATTAAGGCAGAACACCACAAGTAGTTGCTTCCTTGGCAGTAAAACGTCTACAACGTTAACGACTTTTTGCATCTAAATAAAGGCTCATCACAGTAACATGTTAAACTTTCTTACACACAGTTATCTTGCATTCACTCTTAAGTTTCTAGGATATCGAGGCCCTTACTTTCCAGCATGTTTATCCCTTGAGCTATGCAACACTATAAAGCCTTCCTCTCATACCCTTGAGAACTTCTGTTGGGAAGGAAACATACTGTGATGCGGGTTCAAATCCGCAGCCGACTAGTAAGAGAGCCGGACACTTTGCTAGCCGTGTAGACACCTCAGAATTATGTATGGAATCGACGGATAGGTTTGCTTAAAGCAAATGGGCGTTACAGACTGATACACACACAAACAAAGCTACTCCAACACCTTCTAAAAACATAACAGACACCCCACACGTCTCGAACTGTAGACCTAAGTGTGGCAGGACTCACGCTGCTGGGAGTAAAGACGTTGGTGACCGTTACAACTCGTGAACATACGCTACCGGGTCTAAGTAATTTCAGGGATGGTAGCTGATCAGGACTCCGGTCTACCCCAAAGCCAAAGCAAAGTCCTTCAAAAAGAAGGCAACCGTGGTTACCCCATGCAAATGGGAAAAAAACTTGTTAATAGAAGAAAATATCATATCTGAGTGCATTGACTGTGGTGCTTTTCACACTGCATTCATATACATGGCACACATGAAGTTTTCAATGTATGAGAATAACTCGTCGGATACATACCATTCTACTCCTAGAGCTTCGAATGCCTCTCAAAAGGTGCCACTCGTTTGAATTAAGTTTAATGCTTTAATTTTTCCCTGGCCAGCAAATGCACTAACTGAGTCACATCCTGTAGAAGCATGAACACCTAGCGTGTACAATATTAGTCTAATACTGTTCTTTTTGCCTTGTCTCAACAGTATCTTCGTTCAAATTTGTATAAAGTGAGAGAAGTATCACAAAGACATCAGTGTCCTCAAAAATGACTATCACATTCTTATAAGTTTTGGCTGCATGACTCGCATGGAATGCATGTCTTGTGTCCGCCTCCTGTGGATGTCAACTTTGGTTACATAAAGTGTGTGATTGCAAAATATTCCTCGCCCATAGTCACTGAAAGTAATGTTACCCAATTTCTCCCTGTTATCTTCTTCCATCCAATTTAATGCAAGGAACTTAGTGAGCCGCTTTTGCTTTATATGTTTGAGAAGGAGTCTTATAGTTTTTGATGCAAGGATTTTATCTTATCTAAAGAAACAGGACTCTGTACCGCACGTGTTTCATACACGCTGATACACTATAATGCTACAGTTTTTTTTATCCCGCTCACCTGCACTGATGATAGAAAACCCTATTTAAGCTTGCCATCGCATTTTTCACATTGTTTGAATTTTTGTGCCATTGTTGCCTTCAACTGTTTGTATATAAGCTCCTTATCTTATTGAATAAACCTATTTATTTTCACTTAGCCTCTCTGTTAATAACTTACAGCCACCTAACACAATTGGTGATTGCCAAAGGACCAGCTTCCCAATGCCTTTTCGGCCACCGGTGCGTCCTACCCTTTTAATCCCTAACATCCACCTCACACAACTTCTTTTGACCCACGACTGAGTCTTCCAGCAGGACTGAATGTTTCTTGTAGATGTCAAATACAACACCACTACACTGACTGTTTTGACCATCATTGAGAATGCAACTCAAGATCCACTTAGCCAATTCACTAAACGTAAGATTTTTTTCTCCATGAATTTTCTGCACATATCCCATAGCATCAATAACTTTTAATTTTCTGCAAATATCCCATAGCATCAATAACTTCTATTTGTGTTGGATATACCGGAATCCAGACATGGATGATTCTATCTTTGACTGTCTTACCATTAGGGCTAAGATACAAGATGATAGAAAGGCTTCTTTTGTCTTTGTTGGTGATTTCAATGCTCACCATAGGGAGTGGTTAAATTCTGTTTCTCCTACCAATCACCATGGTTAAAAGCTTTAAACTTTGCCTGTGAATCAGGCTGTGAGCAAATCATTGGTGAAGCTACTCACAGGTCTGGTAACTGCTTGAACCTCGCATACACCGACTCCCATGTCTTTATAACAAGTAAGGTTGGTTCTGCAGTTGGGACATCTGATTATGCTTTGATTTCATTAGCAGTGAAGACTGAGTAGCCTGCCCCTGATGTAACATACTCATGTAAGATTTATATGAAATTTCAAGCTGACTGGAATGGGATTTTAAGTGATCTTTTTGGGCTTGAATTGGTCACAATTGTATAGTGTTGTTGATCCAGTTGTCCCTTTAAAATGAGAATCTAGTCAACATAGTTGATAGGAGTATCCCTTCTCATGAGCCAAGATACCGAGTGAAGGACAAACCGTGGTTCAATGGAGAAGCAGGAGGCCTATCTTCTTTGGAAGGGTAGCAGATCAGATTTGACTTGGAATAACAATACTCAGCTTAGAGCTTTTGCTCAGAGAATTTATGCTTCGGCAGAAAAGGAATACAATTTAACCATAAAAGAAACCCTTTCTGGTACAACCCAGGAAAATAAGTGGTGGACTACCCTTAAATCTGCACTCTTTGGTGTTGATGCAACAGTCCTCCTTTACTTAAACCAGATGGCTTAGTCACTCACTGTCCAAAGGAAAAGGCAACCCTTTTGGCTGATGTGTTTGACAGTGTAATGAGAAACTTGATCTTCCTCATTCTTGTTTTCCTAAGGCTAAACTAGGTAGTTTAGCTTTTTGATCTCGTGAAATTAAAGCTCTGTTGACTGACCTTGATGCTTATGGAGGTGTAGACCCAAATGGTATTTTTCCTTTGTTTTTTATGAAGACTTCAGATTTCCTGGCTCCAAATTTATCCGTTATTTTGTGCAAGTTAGCAAGGAGAGGAGCTTTTAGCACTTGTTGGAGAATGGGTTTTGGGTAGCTCAAGTCCAATTGATTACCGCCCAATTTGCATAACTCATATTATCTAAAGTTTTTGAATGTCTTTTGGCAAAATGTCTTAATAGGTTTGCTGAAGGTAATTGTCTGTTCCTTGGTTTGCAATTTGGGTTTCGTAAAGGCCTTGGAGCATGTGGTGCCCTTCTTACAACTTCAAATGCTGTACAGAAATCCCTTGATTGTAGTCAGGAAGTTTGTATGATTGGCCTTGATTTTAGTGCAGCCTTTGACCGTGTTAATCATGAGGTCCTTGTTTTCAAACTCAAACATTTGAGAGTGGGTGAGTCATTTCTTAGCATCATTAGTGAACTTTTAAGTAATAGATCACAAAGAGTTGTTTTTGATGGGCACCATAGTGAGTATAGGAATGTGATATCTGGTTTTTCCTTATGGTAGTGTTCTTGGCCCAGTACTTTTCATACTATATGCACATGACATGTGGTTTGGCCTGGAAAACAAGCTTGTTGCATATGCAGATGATGCTACACTCTTTGCATCAATTTCCTCTCCTGAATGTAGATCTGGGGTTGCTGAATCCCTTAATAGAGATCTAGCTAGAATTATTGCATGGTGCAAATTATGGGGCATGAAGTTGAATTCTAACAAAACTCAAAGTATAATTGTAAGTAGATCAAGGACAGTGGCTCCTCAACATCCAGATCTCAGCATTGATAATGTTTCTTTAACTCTGTATGACTTTTAAAATTTTAGGTGTGATTCTGGACAGCAAATTTACTTTTGAGAAACACATTAGGTCTGTGTCTTCTTCAATTGCACAAAAAATTGGCTTATTGAGAAAGTTTTTAAGATTTTTGTGATCAATCTATTCTGAAGAAATGTTTTAATTCCTTCATTCTACCTTGTTTCGAGTATTGTTCTCCTGTCTGGTCTTCAGCTGCAGATTCTCATCTTAATTGGTTGGACAGGAACTTACGGTTTATTAAATTTCTTATTCCTGTTCTAGATATTAATCTTTGGCACCGTTAATCAATTAGATCGTTATGCATGTTGAATAAGATTCTTCATAATTCTGGTCATCCTTCAATTTCAGATCTTCCCGGACTGTTCCCTCCTGTTCGTAATACTAGGTATACAGTTAATTATAATAGCTAGGCCTTCTCCATCTTGAGGTTCAATACTACAGTACTCTAGAAGTTTTATTCCAGCTGTGACCAAGTTGTGGAATGATCTTCCTAGTTTGGTAGTTGAATTGGTAGAATTTGAAAAGTTCCAGCTTGCGGCAAATGTTTTTTATGTTGAACAGGCGGACATAAGTCTTTTTGTAGTTTATATGTGAAATATCTATTTTGATGTTGTTACTGTTTTTAAAATTGTTAATTATTTCTCATATCGTAGAGAGTGGGGTTCCCCTGCTGTATGGGACCGGAAAAGCAGCCGTCAAAGTATTTTTTTCCTTATTTCCTTTTCTCATTGTGCCATTTTTCCCTGTTGGAGCCCTGGGGCTTATAGCATCTCGCTCTTCTAACTAGGGTTGTAGTTTAGCTAGTAATAATAATAATAATAATAATAATAATTATTATTATTATTATTATTATTATTATTATTATTATTATTATTATTATAATAACTTGTATTAGCACTACCTTCTTCATCGCAAAATTTAACCTATTTTCCAAGATGCATGCTGAGATTTGATTTTGCTCTTTTCTTCAGTTATCCAACTGTATTAACAAAGGCCTAAGGCTTGGAACCTAATGGGTAACATAAGATTTCTTGCATATCTAGTCTCCTACTTTGTGCTGCTAGAAGCATATGGCCAAACGTACAATAATTTTGCTTTTGGTGCTATCTCTTTGGCTGTTCCTCTGGTGATTGTGTTTTTCTTCATTGCACTAAACATTTTCAGTATGAGCTTTGGTATTGGATCATAAAATCTTGTGCCTCCTTGTAATTTCTCAAGACGAACAGCCCAAGCTGCCTCACCTTCTTTGGAAGCTTCCAGCAAATCGTTTACATCATATTGGGGTGCCTCTTTCCCTGTGGAAATGCTTACAAGGTCAATAGTATCACTGTAAAATTGGTTGATCCACGTTTCCTCAATCATGCCTACAGTAGATGACAAATGTCTTTCGTTTCTTTTCATATGGGATTCTTGTAGGTCCAAGTGACCAAGACATGGCTTATGTGCAGCAATTAGTTCTTTGAGTCTTCTTAAGGTCTCTGCACCGTCTTCTGTTGTAAGATAGTAACGTTACACAGCACTTGGCTTCAAGCTAAAACCTCTAGTTCCATCAATGGTATGGCTATCATTGTTAATTGTCTCCTCCAGGGTCTAGTCTATAGGAATACAGCTGAACGAGCTTGAATTCTGTAACTGAACCGCAAAACCTCCAAGAAAGTATCTTGGAAGTTCAGGTGATTTGTGCTCCTAAGATGCTATCTATAAGAAGTATTGTAAAGTGGAAGGTATCTCGCATAGTTAGTTATATCAACAGTGAAGCACCATGGTGTAATCTTCTTTATACGGGCAAGGTAAAAGTTCCATTCACCTTTCAGATCTGCTCTTATCAAGCCAAGCATAATTTCTATCAAGTCCAAATAGAGCATCCAGAATTCTGCTAAAAATTATCCAAAATTCTTTTCCACATACCATCATTCAGGCGCAAAGCGTGGGTAGACTCAAAGATTTTCACAAATTTCATCAACCTATTTCAAAGCTGCATTCTAACAATTCTGCCCTAATAACCCTCATAAAAACTTAATGTGCCAGCTTATGAAGTCTTACTCCTCTGTTGTATTGTTTACCATACAATACTTTATCAATTGATTCCTCTGCTATAACCCTGATTCAACAGCGAGGTCTCATAATCCAGCATCACAAAATAATTTGCCAACAATTGAAACCAAGTTACAAATGGCATGAAAGTTTTCCCATCATCAAAACAATACCTTCAAACTTCAATTGAATTTTCCATGCTACTTCTGTCAACTTGGCATAAAGGGCTTGATCATTAATAACAGCTATGTGTTGAAGTGACAGCTGTTCTTTAATAGTGCTCTAGAAAGAATTTTATTTGCTCTAGAAATCTTTGTTGCAGGGTTATTTATGGTAGACATATAGCCGCCAAATTTGTCTATTGTAATTGTGGTTGGATTCCTTGTTTTGATATTGAATCCGGTCCAGGAGCTGATGATTTGGTATGATAAATCATGAAGACGAGCTATTATCCTCAAAAAAGATGGTGTAGGTAACATCTGCTCAAAACATCCTCGAATAACAAACAAATTTGGCTCGGTCAAAGGAGGAGACGAGTTTCTCTTTTCTGAAATGTTTATCGGAAGAGGTTTCCAGTCCACCTATATGGTACGCCATTTATCTTTCTTGTCTCAGACTGATTTTTGGCTATGTTTATGCCAAAAAATTATATTCATTTTTCATTATTTGAAATTAAGTTTTTGTAACTAATCAGCTAAGATTATAATTATTATTACTTTTACAATGGAAAGGGATGTTTGTGTATTGTAGCTGAGAGATAATTGGGTCATACGGGTAAAATGTTACCAATGTCTAGTCAAATGTAATATATCAGTATACGACCAAGTGGGGTAACTAACGTGATGCGTTACTTTCTATCTGGTATAAGTCCCTTTATCTTTTTCAGTAGGAAAACTGACCATCTGATGCCTAACTTGTGATTGGTCATAAAACTTTGTGAAATCCATTTAAAATTCCTTTTAGAAAATACTATTCTTCACCCCCCCCCCTTTTTTTTCCTTTTACAAGAAAGTTAACATATAATACATATGTGCATCCAGCATTTTTATACAAGTAATTAGAGATCATTTAGAAGCTAATAGCTCGATGGAGCAAAAAGTTATTAGAAAAAATCTGAAATGTTTTATTTCTGCATAAAAAAACGGTGGCAGCTATCTTTTAAAATGGCCACCAAAATGGCACTAAGCTGTGGATGCGAAATGTCCATACACTAATTTTGGACACCAGACATCAGCGTAACCAAACACTAGGATTGGATCTGTTCACCAAATTTATTCTCAAACTCGAAATTTTGGTGTTTGGCTCATGCTATAAGCCGTAGGCAGCTCCAACATGGAGAATAGCCCAGTAAAGAGGAGAAATGAAGAATCAAAGGGAATAGTGAGCCCGATCAGAACTCTTAACCCAAGATAGTGGAAGGCCATAGTATTACCCAAGACTAGAGAACAATGGCTTGATTTTGGAGTGTTCTGCTTACCAGAGCTAAATAGTCTCTTCTACTCTTACTAAGTGGAAAGTAGTCACTAAACAATTACAGCGCAGTAGTTAACCCCATATTAAAAGAGAATTATTTAGTTATCTTAAGTGTTAGCACTAGAGGAAAATGTATAAAGTATCACCATCTACGCCTATTGACGCAAAGGGCCTCGGTTAGATTTCGTCTTGAGCTTTTAAATCTTTACTTCTCCCTTCATCATCTCCTACTTCACGCTTCATAGTCCTCAGCCTTGTAGGCCTGGGTCTTTCAGCTTTTCTCGTGCCATGTGGAAGCCAGTTAAAAGTTTGGTGAACTCATCTCTCTCGGGGAGTGTGAAGAGAATGCCCAAACCATATCCATCTACCACTCACCATGATCTCATCCACATATGGCACTCTAGTAATCTCTCTTAAAGTTTCATTTTTAATTCTGAACTGCCATTTAACTCCCAATATTCTTTTGATGTCATTGTTCTCAGATCTACAAAATCTGTTGGATATCGTTTCATTGTCTTAATACGACTCCTGTCCATACAGTAACACCGATCTCACTAAGCCGATATATAGCCTGAATTTTAATTTCAGGCGATTTGATTTCCGAATTTTACTCAACTTAGCCTGATTTATTTTTTTCACCTGTTTATTAAACTCTGTTTCCAAAGACCCTGTATTACGATATCATAGTTCCAAAATATTTATACCTCATTAATCCTTTCTCCTTCCAATGATTACATCTAAAGGTGCGTCCACATGGTCGAACCGTGTCCGTCGAACACAATTGTTACCAGTTACCATTGTGAAAGAAGTGTTAATGACGTCAATAACGATCACCAAGTGGTGTGTCGGACAGTGCCTGTGTTCGTAGAGTCCGAGCTTCAGACCTTCTCCGACGGCGAAGTGGCACTATGGATAGATTTCTACTTGTTTATCGGATTAACTTTAACTAATAGAAGATTAGGTATCACCATCCCTGTAAACGTGACTAGTTGTAATCTAGTTACGGAGGAAAGCTAACTTTGAGATATAAGAGAGGCTCACTTGCTAATCAAACAGTACTGGCAGAGTCCATGCTTATAAAGCATCAAAGCAAATGTTTACGAAGACAGAAATAAATGTGTAGCAGCAATAAATAAAATAACGTCAGAAATTCCGAGAAGTGGAATGTCTAACTGGTTTACAAGTCGAAGAGAATATGGGATCCATGATGGGTCATCACAAGGAAGAGTTACGCAAAATGGGAAATATAAAAGTCTGAGGTTGGTACAGAAGACATTTGCCCAACCAAATTATGGTTTTTCGATACACAAGTGTAGCATAACAGAATCTGTTTCAATTATGGACACGAAGTCTCTCATTTGCTCGAAGAAGTGTTTGATCATGAGGAAAAAACGTAATTCTCTCTCTCTCTCTCTCTCTCTCTCTCTCTCTCTCTCTCTCTCTCTCTCTCGAAAAGGGGAAACAAATTTTGAACATATCTTTATCACTGAAACAATTTGGATTTAGTTAGCAACACATAATCCGAAGTATGACCAGCCTCAAACATTAGTTATTTCTTGGAATAATCTAGGCTATACATTGCACGTTAATAACAATAACATCGTCTGGTCACTGATAGGCTTATGTGATTCTGAATGCCTCCAGATGTGCTTCTGGATAAATGCTTCCTCTCATACATGTGTCCTTCTTAGTTATAATAGGTTTAAATTCTTCGATAAGATGAATGAAGCGTTTGGGCCCATCCGCATATAGTTTTCAACGTCTGATTCATAATCAATTTGAGTTTCCTTTAAAATGGATGGATGGCTTCTCTTTTAACTCCGTCTTTGCAACTAGTCCTTCCATGTACCATTCCATTGTTCTCAAAAGATCAGGAATAATCATGCTGCATAATTTGATTTATTGGATTGTGTTTTTATGGTTATGATGCTCCGTACTTGAAGCTGACTACTTGATTCTCGAGTACAGATTATAACACAAGAGATGCCAGCGGATATCAGCTTCGGACATTTCTTCCGGTCTTTGTCTTGAAAAAGGAGTAGAAATCCTAGTAGTCAACTTCATCTGGTACCACTGTTTGTTACAATATCAACTTCCCTCATTTCAACGCTTATGACGTCATTCTCTTTTAATTAAGATATGGTAACAGTGTTTGTCTGACAGACATTGTTCGACCGTGGATGCACCTTAATATTCCAAAATCCGTTTTCATCATCTGTCTGTCTTCTATTTATCTGAGCTCAACCTCTTGTGATATTTCATGCATTCTGGCAAGCAAGCATTGTCAAGCCCGTGGTGTTCTGCTAATAAAGACAATCTTCATCTTACTCTAGGTCAGCTAATTTCCCCATTACCAATCCAGTCAAATCGTTCTCCACCATCCCCAACCGTTCTATGCATTACAAAATCCATGAGGAGGATAAACAACATATGGGACAGCACATTCCCTTGGAGTACTCCACTTTTCACTGTTAATTCATTTGTTAAGCCTCCACTAACATTAACTTTGCACTTGCTATGATCATGAACAAAATCAAATTTACATTTTTAAGAGAAATAACATAATAACGCAGAATTGGCCGGTGCACACTATCAAAAGGCTGTTTCATAGTCTACAAACTTCATCAAAAGTGGATTTTTTAAATGGAGATTTTGTCAGAACTAACTCTAAATCCTGCTTGTTCATCTCTCAGCTTTATGTCAATTTTTCTCTCAGGTCTCTTTAGAATGAACATATTATATATTTCCATGACAAGTGACTCAAGTGTGATGCCTCTAATTATTGCAGTCGATCAGATACCCAGTGTTTTGCCATTAGCACCAACACTCCTATTACGTTTTGCCTCTGAAATATTCGGAGTGTCACAATTTTCGGCCATATCATCTCTGCTATTATACCATCGTATCCAGGGTTTTTCCATCTTTTGAGTTTTGTAATGATAGCTTTGACAACACACTATTCATTCATGGGCACATCAAGGTCTTCCTCAGCTTCAGGTATATCAATCAAATTATTCCCTTAATACCTCCTATTCATGACATCAAAGTGTTCTATCTAATGTTGCCTCTCTTCATCTTCTGTTATAACAGACATCTCTCTAATTTGATGGGTATATTCAATGTAGGAAACCAGAATAATCAATTTAGGCAAAGGAAAAACGAGCTGTAACCAGGTGAGGATCTACAAGTAATGTCTGGCCAGTCAAAGGACCCATTAACTCTCTAGCGGTTGTATTTCGACGGTGGTTGGTGCTTTGCCCCATCTTTGATAAATTTCTTTATACAAACGGATAGATTTTATTATTTCGATTTTAAGGATTTTATTCTCCAGGAAGGCTTTGAGTGTTGGAATGATAACTTTTGGAAATTCAGAACAGCAAAGCTTTGGTTTTTTTTTTTATCATTTGTGTAACCCTTGGCATTTTCCGCTTCAAAAGAGAAAATCCTTTAAATTATAACTGGAAGACAATCTAATGAAAAATATATTGAATAATAGACTTATAAAGAGGCAGAAATAACAAGTTCTAACCTACGTTTCCTCTAAAAAAAATAAAAAAAAATAACTAATATGTAAAATTCCTAACGGTTGTTAATTTAACGAGTTTGATAGTCCATTTTAGGATTTTATAGCCTATGGCAAGAAACCAAAATCACAAATTTGTAGTAATTATAATTAATTCTGATTGTTCATGAGATGATATATAGATTTACTCTTGTGCATAACAAAATGCCATAAAGAACGGATGAGGGAATTCTATCAGTCTGAACAGTAAGTCTCTCGCCATCAATGTTATCGATAGGCTTGTACTTATGAAAGGACTTCAGTGTCGTATTCTAAGCATGGCATTGTAAACAAAGTTTCTGTGGTTAAGAACAAGGACATTTTCTTTTAATGTGATTTTCACATTTTTTAATAGAATGTCGTTCAAGGTTTATAGCTGCATGGCGGTAGTAGTCTGTTTTAACACGCGGTGAACTGTAAGCTATACTCTAGTTGACCTTAAGCCATTAACTGTATTGCCTTTTCAGCTTTCTATAAAGCTTCTTCCAGATTATTTATTCATAAATAAAGTTCCAATACATTTCTCAAGACATCCAATCTTTCTTGAATCTTCAAAGCCATTCACCAACACTTAGAAAATAAATAAAAAGTATCCTTTCAATTTGATTGAATTTTTAACTAGAAATAGTGAATAAAATTTGTATTTCATAGAACTTTTCGATGTTTCAATTCAAATTATGGCCGGTTATGGCCAGTTTAAAATACCCATTTCTATATTGTCAACAACCCAAAAAAAAATGGTTTGATTGTTATGGCATAACAACCATTCTCTCAACCAAATTCTTGGACAATTTTTTTTTTACAGAATCTATTCAAATAAGTAAATATATTTATTCATAAAAAGGGAGACATTGAAAATTAAAATTTTTATAATGTTAAACTTGAACATTTTTTCTTCACAAATTTGATAACTCCAGAAATCAAAAGATTAGAAAGATTAAAGTAAAAAAAAAAAATAACATCAAATGGATGGAAAAGTAAAATCTATATTTAAGTACACAATTTAAATTCTTTAAAAACAAACTATTTTGGTGGCTAAGCTCAATTTTTAGATTGATAATAGTTTTCTTTTAAAATATTGTCTACACTTCATTTTTCCAGATATTTGTACCAGTTTAATTAAATAATTTTCAGGCAATTTCCGTTTGTTTTTCGAAAACTTGCAACTTCACCCCCATGAAAAGCATTTAAGATTCATTACACAATAAGTGACTTAATTTTCAAATTAAGGTAATTACACCTAATTAAAATTTAACTTAAGATTAAATCTTAAACAATTTTACACCTCTGTTATAGATGTATGATTACATAAGAATGTCCCTTTCATTGCAATTCTAAATCCCACTTCCATAACCTGCCCCACCCGAGCTGGTAATACACTGGCGGTCTTCTGTGGCGTGGGCGTCTCTGTTCCTGTAGTGAAACACCATAGCTCCTCGCCATTTCTTGTAAGCTATGGCGCAAAGTGCTATCAGGACGATGATTGCCAACGTAGCTATTACTCCTATGAGACCGATTTTACCTAGGGGGAAAACAAGGTAGCTTTAGATATCAGAATTGTTACCTGAAAACAAAAAGCATCGGCTTCAAGTACCGTATTTCCCGTGTCATAAGACGCTACCAGTGGTAAGACGCACCCTTGAATTAACAGAGCAGTTTTTTATGGAAAAAAAATAGTTTGTGTTAGCGATTATGACGTAGTACATTTTCATATTTGGGGTGTACAGTATTATGAAATGTAAGTTATTAATTATCTGCACGTCGGTAATCGCAATTTATGACATATCCATATGTATTCTATTGACCATTAAAGCAGTCTTAGTTGCCACCACAACTACGTTTAGTGTTTGGTGCTTCAAGTGTTGTTTACATGGAAGTAGTGTTGCCAAATATTCTTAATCAAATTTTGGTAAAGGAATAATATTCCAGTAATATTTCTCAAATTCCTCATTTAGCCTGCACATTTCACCCAAAATCAACTATTGATAAAAAACAGTCTAGAATTTTCTCTTGATTGGAATAATTTTGCTAATGAATGTAAGACTATCTCTGGTCACTTTTCTGCTAACTTGGTAACAATTCACTAAACTAACAAATATTTGTTTTTCAAGGTCGTATTCAGAAACTGTCTGTTTTATATCATTCCGGAACTCAGGCTACGAAGTTATTATCAAAATATTGCTTCATCACAAATTATGAAAAAATAGATAAATATTACATAACTAATTTGTCATAGCGTCGTCTATATGTTTGCTTGTAGAAGGGAGTTGGGGATTCATCATCAGCGGATTACCAAAACAAACAACTTGCTATTGTACTTCATCAAACAAAGTACTATATAAAAAAATTTATTGGTTAGATATGAATGATAATTATAGGTTTACATTTTATATCTGGCGAGTGTGAATACTTGTATGGCATTATTTTGGGTGTTTGAGTGTTGTTAAACTTCCCTACGCAACTTTTTCTTAAGTGTTAAGATGCCCGGTGATTTTGGGGGGGCATTTTTTCAGGAAAAAAAGGTGCGTCTTATGACCCGGGAAATACGGTATTTGAAATTTTTCATAGCTATCATTTGTCAGGAAATAGGATCTATAAAATTATAGCTTACGTACCTAACTTCACCTAGATTTTGAGAGAGAGAACTTACCAGGACTCCTAGGTGGAGGAGGGACCGTGACATTGTGCGCACTTTCTGTCGTCGTAACAGTAGTATGATCTGTAAAATTTTCTGTAACAGTCTCCATCTTTTCATCCTTTGCGTCGGTGACAGAAGCGTCAGAGTCGCCTTCATCAATAAACTCTTCATTATTAATTGGAGAAATTTTTGAGTCGGAATTTGTAGTCGTTGTTTCATCAACTTCAGTTGTCGTTTTAGGAGTCTGCGCTATTTTTGTTGTTTGAGGATAGTCTTCAAAGTCACTAACCGATTTGTTTTCAAGAGCTGGTCGAGCTGCACGGCCTTCGTAAATATCAGGCACATAGCTGGTTTTACTTAGGTCTCCGATGGCAGGAAGATTACAGTCCACAATCTCACCAGTACTGTCTTCGAAGACTGCCTCGCAGGTGCATGGGAGAACCGAGCATTCAGCCTTGGGGTGAGCTGGACAATTAGCCTTCTCACAAGGAGACTCACTCAGCCTACACACCTTTACTGGGTCTGTTGGACAGGGAATCTCTCCTGGAATGGAAATTGAAGAGATGTGTTATGGTATCCAAAATAATACTGATTATCAGAAGGTTTGTAGCAAAATTGCAGAGCATCATACCACACCACAGACTCGCCTTTGCAAGTAGCATAGCACTTATGTTCCTTGTCGAAGTTGTTTTCGTTGCCTCTGCATCCGCCATACGTGAACTTATAGCAGGTTTCATCAGAGGCATTATAATACCAACGAGGTATGAACGCTCTGCAAAGCCCGGTATCTGGCTCAAGATGGCAAGCTGGCGGTAGTGGTAAAAGAATATTAAGCATTAAAAACTCCTAAGATCAGTTTTCAAGTAATGTTAAATAAAACCTTTGGTTTTCAATACGTTAAGCTAAATAAAATTAATTCAAATAGGCGACTTAGGTAGTTTGAAAAATTAATTATGCATTAATATATTACAATAATCCAAGCATTAAGTACTGGATATATAAATTTACCTTAAAGCCTAGCACTGGGACCTGTGATACCATTCAACACTTGTGCACCAGTGGGCAATCCTCTCAATAGCACCATGGAGCTAAGTTTAGAGGGGTTGAACAGCAGGATGGAAGAAAAGTGGGGACGATGGTATATTCTATTTACCTAGGCACTTCCCTCAATTTTTTGGGGCAGCTGACATCAAACTAAGGAACAAAAGAGGACCTTTCTTCTCCCTTCTCCTCCCAGCCTGACGAGGGATTTATCCAAGTTTGGCTGGTACTGCTAGGGTGCCACAGCCCACCCTCCCCCGTTATCCACCGCAAATGAAGTTCCATACACTGAATCTCCTACTGCTGCTACCTCCATGGTCACCAAGGCAACAGGAGGAAGTAGCAGGGACTACCGGAACTGCATCACTATCGCTCACCTTTCATTCCCATTTCTACCACACAGACTTGCCTCTCTCACATCTATCCTCCCATCACCTAGAGCTTTCTTCACTACCCATCTACCCAAACCTTGGCCTTCTTCTTGTACCCCTCCCATCAACTCTTGCATTCATCAACTTCTTTATCAGGCAGCCACTCTTTCTCTCAACATTGCCAAACCACCTCTACACATTCATATCCACTCTAGCTGCCAAAACATTTGTTACACCCGTTCTCACCCTCACTACATTCCTAACCCCATCTAATTGAGATGCACCAGCCATAATCCTCAGACAATTCATCTCGAACACATTCATTTTCCGTCTCTCAGTCATTTTCATCCCCCACAACTCCAATCCTTACATCACAGTTGGTACAATCACTTTCTCATACAGAACTCTTTACATTCATGCCTAGGCCTCTATTCTTTACCATTCTCTTCACTGCCCCCAACTCTTTGCATGCTTCATTCACTTCCTAACGTACATTTGCTTCCACTCCACCATCTGCTGCAACAACAGACCCCAAGTACTTAAACTTATCTACTTCAAGTAATTCTCCATTCAACATGACATTCAACTTCGCAGCACCCTCCCTTCTCGTGCATTTCATAACCTTATGCTTACCCACATTAACTAACTTCCCTCTCACATATCCTTCCAAACTCTGTCACTAATCGACCAAGCTTCTCTTCCGAGTCTGCAGCCAGCACAGTATCATCCGAAAACAACAACTGATCTACTTCCCATTCATGATCACTCTTCTATCAGTTTCAATCCTCGACCTAGCGCTCGAGCATTCACCTCTCTCACCACTCCATCAACAAACAAATTGAACAACCATGGTGACATCACACATCCCTGTCTCAGCCCCACTCTCGCTGGAAACCACTCACTCGCTTCATTTCCAATCCTAACACACTTTAAAGCTAATGTTGGTATATTAGAAAGCTAAAAAGGTAGTGCAGCTAGGGCAAAAAGGATACAGTGAAGTCCTTTTAGTAATATCTACGGTAAACATTTCGCTGTACACTGACAGCACTCCCCTCCGGTGCAATCATTGAAATGTATAGCATACTACTTACCATGTTTGAGATTATACATAGATGAGTTTTCTCCATCTCCCAGAAGCTCTGATTTGTTGCTTTTATTGTGAAGAGAATCTCTTAATTTATTAAAGAGGTCAGTTTGTGTGCTTTTATCAGCTATCGTCGGAACAGCACCAACCAGACTTTCCCTGGCATTGGAAATACCAAGTTTGGAAGATTTGTCAGTATCTCCCACCTTAGTGTCTTCGTAGCCAACATTTGATTGTTTCCCATCGCTGACTTCAGTCGTTTCTGCTGTTGAGACTCCTGTCAAAGCCTGAAATAAATTTGCCACTAATTACCATTTTCATCAAACCCTTTTGATTAATACCAGCAATGTTATGAAGTTATATTTCCTAAGTACATTTCTAAAAAAAAATTATATTGCTGGCAGCAGATGACAGATTTTGGAAAATTTTACATTTAGAATTTGTGAGTCTTGGAACTACTTGGGAAACAATTGCTTAAGGTTTTAAAAACTTATCGAGATTGAAAATGTATGAAGTATTAGCGGTGGTAATAAATGTTTTACATAAAAAAGTGCTGCTAAAATACCATTCCTCAGACATTATAAAAAAGCAAGGCAGTCCGACAAGCTGTTCGAAAATTTAAGAAAAATTTCATCTGACCCACTTCCTTCAAAGTCGGTACAAATTTTCCCGTTTAATCAAACTAACGAGTGATAAAAGTTTACTTTATAGTATGTAAAACTTAATAGTTCATAGCTTTTGAAAAACAAAATTTGAAATATTAGAATATGTAGTTTCATTAAAGTAATCAAACTCGTCGGTTTCCAAAACTTGATATTGGCCACCCATTCAACCAAAATGTTAAGATCTTACACAAGTTTAATTAAACAAATTTAATTTCGTGAAACTGTGTTCGTTTGAAGGAAAATTAAAATATTAATTCTACAGTAGATATCAATAAGAGAATGATAAGATTAATAATTCGCTGATGCATTAAGCCTACCCGACATTTCATTTTTATAATTCTTTAGCCCATTGCTGTCGATGCGGTAACGTCCCTGACTGGTGATCACCAGACTGGGGTTCGAGTCCCGTCAAACTATTTAGTTCCATGGTCGCTACAACCTCACCATCCATGTGAGCTAAGGATGGGCGATTTGGGAGGGGGGGGGGGAAATAGGTCTATCTGCCGAGTCATCAGCAGCCATTGCCTTTCCCTCCTTGGTCATAGCTTGGGCACTATTCATATGTATATATGGTCAATGTCTATGGTATTATCCTGCTTGATAGGGCAATGTCACTGTTCCTTGCCTCTGCCATTCATGAGTGACCTTTAAACATAATAAAATGGTCTTATTTTGCTATAATTTTTTCGAGATCTTGCGTCATCTACAGGACATTTTCAAAGGCTCCAAAGCAGCATTAAGAAAAAATAGCATTTCATGCTATGCTGTCACAATGGTAAATATTTTCAATAGTTATTTCCATTAGATTTTTGGGGAAATTATGGAGATATTTAAGACTCTCAAGAAGCTAAAGTCTGTTTCCTAAGTGCTTCGATAATGTGGATTTGACAAAGGCGGAATAGACTGTTGATACTCTAAATATTTAAGAATGCGTTTCCATAAGCGATAGTACTAGGAAAATTACCCCAACGTACCTCCTTCAAGGTACCCCTGCTTATCTTGTCTCAATCCCATTTGTCCAATATTGGGCGAGAAGTGCTTCACACAGTGCCTAGCTACCCCCTACTCAATTCACACAATTTTGGGGTCAATTTTCAAAGTTTCTTTTGGCGTGATGGAACAAAGTATTAGAAACTGTAAAATCAAGTAAATGAAAAGTCATAACAGCCAAGTAAAGTTTTAAATACAATAAGATATAAAATATACAGTAGAGTAATCACGTCCCAGTAAGGTACGAATAAAAACCACTTAGTTCTAGAACAATAATTGCAAGTGACAACTATTTCAAGGATTAAGGAAATAAGAGCGAGTATACTGTGAGTCATAAACTATTTTTTACTCCTAAGTTGAATTGATAACTAACTTATTTTAAATAGAACCGAGAATTACATGCATTTTTCGTAATCAAATTTGGTCGTATTTTAATACAAATTTCGTCATTAGCATAGTTCCCTATTCTATTAAAGTAGGAAATGGTACCAAATTATAGGTTTTTTGGGAGGATGATTATTTAGAATTTTAAGTTTTGAAAATTTATTCTAATAATCAGTGGATTTACTTACCATATGACTTTTCCTAATTTCACTTAGGGCTCACTATTCTCTTTTATTACTCTCCCTCTGGTTTTGTTAGTTTTTATAGTTTACATAGAAAATATTGTAATATTGTTACTGTTCTTAAAATATTTTATTTTTTCTTTTTTCTTTTCCTCACTGGGCTATTTTTCCCTGTTGGGGGTCCCTGGCCTTATAGCATCTTGCTTTTCCAACTATGGTTGTATCTTAGCAAGTAATAATAACAATAATAATAATAATAATAATAATAATAATATTTATCGTTCTTATTTCCTCATGCTTTAGACGCGGCCACTTATGCGTAATAGCGCACATGATTACGCACGAGTTCTTTTCTGCGAAATCAACAAGACATGCTACATTGCAAGGCTTCCCACCGGTGCAATTTTTTACCTGAAGGCCGTTGTATTGTGACATTAATTATATGATCTCTTAACAGCATATACATATAGAAGGTTAATTTTTATTGGTTATTATCAAGTACACAGATGCTTTGGAAAAAAGGACTTTAAACGCTATTATAACAAACTAATGAGACAAGATCTCGCCCTTCAAAATCTCATTGGAAAATCTGTTATGCTACAGCTTTGAAAAATGAGAACGTTGGATACCATATTTCTGACCATGAAAAAAAGAACCTATGGAAAACCTAGTGGTAGTGGCCTTTATGACTGTTACATTTCGAACTGGTATGCATGAAATAATTTTCTCTGAAGATTTGAGGCTTGATTTTTTTTTTAGTATTTTGGTAGTCTTAAAGTAT
>NC_090762.1:69842975-69845475 GCF_036898095.1 Palaemon carinicauda | reverse complement strand
CCAAGAGAAGGACATTCCAAAATTAAATCATTGTTCACTAGTCTTGGGTAGTGCCATAGCCTCTGTACCATGGTCTTCCATTGATTAGAAAACAATATGTGGTACTTAAGCGCTTGGTAACCAATTTGCTATCTAAGGCAACAAGAACACGTTGTAGCAGCCAACTGGGAACGTCCCTGCCTGGCAAGCAGTTGGATGGGAGTTCCAGTTCCTCTTAAGTTCGGTAGGGTAACTGTTGTATCATCAGCAGCCATTGCCTGGCTCTCCCTGCTCCTACCTTTAGACCTTTAAACCTTAAGCGCTTCCAAGAGTGGCAATGGATATGGGTTAAAGGATATTACGCGATATCAAAGAAATATTTCTGAGGACTGTTTGTCAAAAATATTCTTCAATTTATCAGGAGATTTGTCATTAATGTTAATAAGAAGACGAGTCAGAGATCAGTTCCGATTATGTGAAATTCATCTGCGTCAAGCTTCAATAGTTGATATTTTATCTAGGTTTTTAAGCCTCGATTTAAGTCTATTTCTATGGAAATCGTTTTCATATCATAATTTTCCAGTTATAATTCTGAATCGCACTCTATGATCGCAGTTTTGCTTATGATGTTAATCGAAATTTTCCCAACCGAAATTCCGGCAGCACTAAGTATGAAGAAACGGTTGTTGGATAATGGAACCAAAATTGCCAGTCAGAATTTATAGAGAAAAAAAGAATGACGAACAATAAGCATAATATCATTCCACAGAACTTCTATGGTTTCCACTTTCTCTAATCTCTTGCCTTAATTATCTCCAGATACCAACGTCCCCTCCCTAGCAATTTCATCTGATTGTCTTTAGCATGTGTATATGTGTGTTAGTGCATGCAATATATCCCCCAGATGCTTTCCCAGTCCCATTTGGTTCTATCCAGCTGTAGGAAATTTTCCAAGATGCCCTTTGAAATAGCCAGGCTATTATCAGGTCATTTAAACACATTCATAGGGCGTTCTCTTATTCGCTAAACGCCGGGCGCACCCTCCGCGGAGACCCATCGGCATGACACAGGCACCGGCAGACGAGCAACCCTCCCTAGGGAAAAATATTGATACTTGAAGACCCACAATGCCCTTCCAACTTTTCCAGACACGAGCATTTCATAGCTGCTCTTCTTGAGTCTGCCTTGTCGCTCTGCAACAAGCGTTGCCTTTTGTCTTTTTTTTCTTACAAAGGGACCCCATTTTGAACGCCATTCAGTATTTGCCTGTATCTTCGTGTTAAAGGCGATACATTACCTCGCCATTTAGAATCATTACCTCGTTCTAATTGCCCTCTTTTGATTCGACCAATGCCTATCCCTTCTTAGCAAGCTTACCCCCCCCCCCCACCCTTCACCTCTGGCTCCCTGTCGCCACAGCCACTAACCCCCTTATCAGATGTTCGCTCCCTCCGGCACACGGCACAGGCTCCACCCTCACTACCCCTTATCCAGGCCCTCTTGCCTCCCCCCTCCCTATCGCTCCTCATCCACCCCGCCCCCTTTACGTTGGCACTCCTTGAGGTCGAATGCGTCTCTCGACATGCAGCGACTCCATCGCCAGCCCCAACACCCGGAACACGGTGGAATTGGCAATGTGAGGTCTGCCAGTGTTTGAAGTTTTCTGATCATTTCGCAAATAAGGTCAGGTCCGTTTGATCAACGCGGATAGAGTGCGGACGAACCAATAAACTGAGGGACCAGTGTCTGCCAACCATCTTGCATGATGAGTTAGCCACTTTAGCAAGTGTTTGGCAAAGAATGACATCTTAGTGCTCTGTGAGATAGAAAATACGGAGAGGAGAAAATACTCAACTTAATGAGGTCTCCGTTTATTGGTGGAACCTCTGAAAGAGAATTCTTTTGAAATTACTGCTGTCTTATTGTCTTCGGGTGATTTTTATGGCACGGTGCAAACATTCATGACGTAAAGATATTGTTAGCAGATGATAAAGACATTCTTTCTCTTCTCCAAAATTGCAATTTGTATCATCAGCCTTGATGAGGAAAGACATTTTGATTTTAAAATACGACTCGCAATTCTAGTGACATTAGTCATGGCAACATGAACTTAAGTGTTCCAAGTTGACGATTCCATCTGCAATTATAGGATAAAATCATTCATTTGTAAGTCAACAAAGAAAAAATCTCCCCAAAATGGACGACAAACTGCTTGATAGTTCTGGCGGCTTCCACGACGCCCATTTTCGCGGCCTGAGAGCCGGCATGGGTAGCGTCGGCGGGTATTCCATCAACGGCCTCTTGACGGCGCCTGTCGCTCAGGGCGAAGGCCAGAGTCCCCCCGGCCTCTTGCATAACCTGGCGCCAATAAAATACGGTTAGTGAAGTCTAGGGAAATCGCAGGATCGCAAGTTCCTGTGTCTGCCTTTGATGTAGACATCGCTGTTAAAGTAATGTGTGATTTATCTTGGTCATCGCTTGAAGATTGTTTAGTTCATTGGAGTCGCATTATCCTCGTTTT
>NC_090762.1:69835475-69837975 GCF_036898095.1 Palaemon carinicauda | reverse complement strand
TTATTTAGGGCAAAATCATATATCCAATCCAGAGGTTTTAGGAAGGGTGAAGACCGCCAAGAAATGTTTTAATGTTGAAATCATTTATAAGCAATAAATAAAAAACTAAATTACTTCTTAATGACATTCTTCTATGTCTTCTTATATAATATTTCTATTACCATATAGCATCGAGACTTTAATTATTCTGGAAGAGAATATTTAGACTTTGAGCTGCATTTAATCTTCATAAAACAGATTATTTATATATGTCGATAATGAAGGAATGCAGGCAATTTCATTGTATTTTTTTCTTCGGAATTTGCTCAAGAAAATTATTGTCTTTTTGTCATTGATATTTTCTTAACTTTCTTGTTTGGAACATCACTTGAGAATAGTCGGTCTACTGTACTTAATAGCAGGTCGCATCTTTCGAATATATTTCTGTTTTTGCAGGTTGCATCTCTAGAATATATTTCTGTTTTTGCAGGTTGCATCTCTAAAATATATTTCTATTTTTGCAGGTCGCATCCTTCGAGTATATTTCTGTTTTTGCAGGTTGCATCTCTAGAATATATTTCTGTTTATGCAGGTCGCATCCTTCGAATATATTTCTGGTTTTGCAGGTCCCGTCTCGAATATATTTCTGTTTATGCAGGTCGCATCTTTCGAATATATTGCTGTTTTTACAGGTCGCATCTTTCGAATATATTGCTGTTTTTACAGGTCGCATCTTTCGAATATATTGCTGTTTTTACAGGTCGCATCTTTCGAATATATTGCTGTTTTTACAGGTCGCATCTTTCGAATATATTTCTGTTTATGCAGGTTGCATCTTTCGAGTATATTTCTGTTTATGCAGGTCGCATCTTTCGAATATATTTCTGTATTTGCAGGTTGCATCTCGAATATATTTCTGATTTTTTTTTTTTTTTTTGACGTTTATGTAAAGGTTGATGTAAACTCCTTCTGAACATTTTACTTCGCTTGAAGTTGTTAACTGTTTCAAATTAACAAATAAACTAAGGAATAAATAGATGAACATATGTAATCAATAAGGCTACTTCCTTCTTATGTTACGATTGATTTCAGACGTTTATTCCAATGCAATAACCGATTGGTTTTGGCTACCTGACTCATCCTAAAACAAAAGACAAAATGATTAACGGAGACAGAGTATATTTTCTTATTTTTCTTTATTCTATATTTGTTTGTTGTCTTTTTTTTCATTTTCACTCTGTTATTTCGTCATAAAAACTTAGCCTCAAATTATTACATCTCTCTCTCTCTCTCTCTCTCTCTCTCTCTCTCTCTCTCTCTCTCTCTCTCCTCTCTCTCTCTCTCTCTCTCGTTCTCTCTCTCTCTCTCTCTCTCTCTCTCTCTCTCTCTCTCTCTCTCTCTCTCTCTCATACATTTGTCGGAGTATTCTTTGATCAGGTTGTCGGTAACCCAAAGGCCCATGGTATCTCGTTACCTCCTTGAGTAATGGCGGTCCGCTGAGAATACAGTAATATGTAGTAAATTTGGTTCCTTAATTATTAAATTGTTTTCTCATTGTAAATTAAGAATTAGAAGATTTTTAACCAGATAAATTGTAGTTAAATGATGTTACGAAAATCAAAGCGGACGTATATAAAACTGCCATCGAAGTCAAATGACTTCCTCTGCATTGAATAAGTAAAAACTATACCAATGAATGTTGTGTAAAATCCAGTCTTCCAAAACTGTTATCGGTAATTTGAGTTTTTTTTTTTTCTTTTTAGTTTTTACATTACTGAGCTAACTTTGATGTGAAATGTAAATTTGAAGTTTGCCCATGGCAGTCGATAATCTACTCCAATGTCGAATTATTTTCCTATTTCTTAGTTATTCTTCCCTATTATATCTCCATTTTAGGTATATTGTCGTTTTTCATTTTTTTTACTTTTTCCTTTCTGCCACAGTTTCCTATTTTGTTATGAAGTTGAGCAGACAGCTAGATTCTGTTCCCGTTGTTATGTTTGGGAATGTTACAGATCAGATTTGACTTGGAATAACTATGTACTCAGCTAAGAGCTGTTTCTCAGAGACAGAGAGTTTATGCTTCAACTGAAAAGGAATAGGCTACAATTTGACCATAAAAGAAAATGGCTGGCTACCCTGAAATCTGTACTCTTTGGTGTAGACAAAATAACAGTTCCTCCTTTACTTAAACCTGATGGCTCTGTCACTCACTGTCCAAAGAAAACGCAACCCTTTTGGCTGTTGTGTTTGGCAGTAAGCAGAGTAAAGAGAATCTAGATTTTCCTCACTCCTGGTTTCCTGAGGGTAAACTAACTAGTTTAGCTTTTCGGTCCCGTGAAATCAAAACGTGATGGACCGTGTTGTTTGTAGAGGTGTAGACACAAATGGTATTTTTCCTTTGTTTTTACCATGAAGACTGCTAATTTCTTAGCTCCTAAGTTGCCTGTTTTTCGCAAATTAGCAAGGAGAGGTTATTTTTGCCCTTGTTGTAGTAATGGGTAATGTTACTTCTTTATGT
>NC_090762.1:69825475-69830475 GCF_036898095.1 Palaemon carinicauda | reverse complement strand
AGGAAGGCGGGGAAGAGATTTGCAGCTAACTTAACACTTCTCAGGCTTCGTCGACTGTCTCTCTCTCTCTCTCTCTCTCTCTCTCTCTCTCTCTCTCTCTCTCTCTCTCTCTCTCTCTCTCTCTCTCACTAGCCTTTATTCATGTTCACCTTACTTTATAAACGCACGTTGCATGAGATATAGTACTTTAATTTGTAGTATTCTATATAGTACTAGTGTATGCGACCCGTCAAAATGACGGCTTAATAATTAGATTGATTTACACATACCCGTGCACACACAGATACAACCCTTCCTAGCCCCCTCCCTCTTTCATAACTACAACCCCTCTCACCAGGGTACAGGATGCCTGAAAACTTTAAATCAATCAATCAATCAATCAATCACATCAGGGTATGACTACTCCCTCTCTCTCGTACCCGAGGGACGGGAAGAGACCAGCAGTTATACGTCTTGTCACTGAGCATGACCGGAACACAAATTGTATATATATATATATATATATATATATATATATATATATATATATATATATATATATATACATACGTACATATATGCGTAAAGATCCCAAAGAAACGTGATGCTCAGATGCAAACGGAACCACAGGGAAAATGAAAATATGAAATACAAGATTAAGTCCTGACTAGATTCGTGATACGTCTTCAGAGGACTGAAGAAGTATCACGAAACTAGTCAGGAATTAATCTTATATGTCTTATTTTCATTTTTCCTGTGGTTCTTATGCATATATGTACAGTATATATATATATATATATATATATATATATATATATATATATATATATATATATATATATATATATATATATATACAGTATGTATGCATGTATATATATATATATATATATATATATATATATATATATATATATATATATATACAGTATGTATTATATATATACAGTATATATATATATATATATATATATATATATATATATACATATATATATATATATATATATATATATATATATATATATATATACTGTATATGTGTGTGTGTGTGTGTTTGTGTGTATGTACGTATGTATATTTATCCAGACACTTGCTCTTTATTATAATGTAATTGCTGATTAGTGACAGAAATATTCATGATGGCCTTAATCGTTCCACTGAAGTTCCAAAAACACTGGAATAACAAGGAAACAATGAGATTTATTCCCTTCAAGCATCTCAATCTTTTTCTTTTTAGGTTTTAATCATTGCTCTGGGTAATCTTGTGTTTTATAATGTCCATATTACGAACCAAATTATTCCCGACACAGATAATAGATTGTGTGTAGGTTACGCAGGTGAATTCAGGAACGAGGTTCTTAACTCATTCGCAGGATTGCTAATTTCAGAGTTCTTTACTCGAAACCGGATGTGTGGAATAATTGTCAGAATGTCTACCTATTTGGATGGATATCGTATGGAGCTATTGTACTAAATACACCTCACGTAGGGCATTATAATAATTATCAAGACATGGGTTTGAGCATTGTCCCGTCTGTCTATTGCTACACCCATTTTTAGCCCTCTGCTGTAACTCCGTCCTTACTTTTATCCTCCTTGCCTCCCATCTTCTTTTAACTATGACTTCATAGTTCAATTGGCCTACACATTCCTAACGCATTGCTGTTTATTCAAAATTTCAATAATCCTGTTCCAATTTGATGAACAAAATTTTGTGCATGATTAGATCCCTAGAACAATTCAGTAACGTATAAACTTAACAACAAAAATTGCTTACAAATCTGATAATTTCGTAGTTTTCCACAATGCTCACTCAATAGTTCAAGATGTCGGTGGGAACGTTGCTTCGGGCAGGTGCAAATCGTTGGTACCTGTGGACATCACATAATTTATACAAGTTGCAACCTAACCTGACAGAATTTCCTTTTTTTTCCATTGCTCTCATCTAATAACGAGCCACTTCTTTTGTTATCTTAAGACCTTAATGCTGTTTTTTTTTTTTTTTTTTTTTTTTTTTTTTTTCTTTTTTTTTTTTTTTGAGGTGGGGTGGGCTTAGCCCCCCGGCAGGATTTTGTTATTAAATAAGTCTATATCCTTTCCTCCCTCGTCCTACATATATCTTCTCCATTTGATCTTTTAAAATAGAATTTCAATTCTAACATGTTGAGCTCCGTCTTCTTCGTGGTAATAGCTTCCCTACCTTCCATGAATATCAGCTTCGTCATTTCGTTCAATTCTATTTCCTTACTTTTCTTATCGTTTATTTCCTTTCGAAGTTTTCCGTTTGTATACGTTTTCACTTTCTCTACTTTTACTTCATACTTTTACATATTTATATCAAACTTATCTCCTAGCATCCAATATATGTCTTGTAATGTATTTGTACCGCATGTTTCATACACGCTCATACACTGCAATGATATTGCTTTTTTTATCTCTAGCTTTCTCTCGCACTGATAATAGAAAATCTGTTTAAGCTTGCCATCGCATGTTTTAGTTTCTTTGAATTTTTGTGACATACTTGCTCTCAACTGCTTGTATATAAGCTCGTTATCTGGTGAATAAACTTTACTTCCATTCACATCGCCTCTCTGTTAGTACCTAACAACCACCTTGCACATATCCTGTTTCAGCTATGAGTCCCCAGTATGATGTTGACGAGAGTTGTTGAAAAATTGTTTTTATAATATTCATGCCTTCATGGTCTTTCATCTCTCTCTCTCTTTTATCTTTCCCCATATATTTTGATTCTTATTTCCAGGGCACTAGGACCATATCCCAATCCCCCACCTTTCTTTAATTAATCATTTCATAAATTGTGTATTCCGCTTTTTATTCGTTTATTTATGCTCAATTTTGATCTTTCTTTCCATTATACCATTCCTCCAATTAATTATTTTCTGTTACTATTCTGTCTTCTCTATTTCTATCGTTTCCAACTACATGCGTATCCCCCTCCTTCTTTCCAACTATCGACACTGCAGCCTTTTCTGGTTTGGCGCAAAACGTGAACTTTTTCAATGTTTCCCTAAAGTTATCTTTTGCTCCTTTGACTCCTTGCATCTTATTCCACATCCCTTATCAATGTTACGCTTTTCTGGCTTATGCTGTTTACCTTGTCTGTGACTATTGGACATAATTTCGGGGCAAATCTTGTGCCTTGCTTTAACCTCCCCATCAATCCTGTTTCCACTGTTATGGCCACAGGCTTGTCCAGTACTGTCCCTCATAACTTGTTAATTTAATATGTTATTGAGGCATCTTTTCATTCCACCCATTTTTCCATCTCTTTAATGCAATCAGCAAGGCAAACTTTGTCAAAGCACTTAAGAGCATCTCCAAGGCTACTTTCCACTTGGTAAGGGTAGAAGAGACTTTTTAGCTATGGTAAGCAGCTTTTCTAGGAGAATGACACTACAATCAAACCATGGTTCACTGATCTTGGGTAATGCCATAGCCTCTGTACCATGGTCTTCCACTGTCTTGGGTTAGAGATCTCTTGCTTGAGGGTACACTCGAGTACACTATTCTATTCTATCTTATTTCTCTTCCTCTTGTTTTGATAAAGTTTTTATAGTTTATACAGAAAATGTTTATTTTAATGTTACTGTTCTGAAAATAATTTATTTTTTCTTGTTTCTTATTCTCACTGGGCTATTTTTCCTGTTGGAGCCCGAGGGCTTATAGCATCCTACTTTTCCAACTAGGGTTGTAGCTTAGCAATTAATAATAATAATAATAATAATGATAATAATAATAATAATAATAATAATAATAATGATAATAATAATAATAATAATAATGATAATAATAATAATAATAATAATAATATGACAGCGGCCTGCGTCGAGAATAATCAGATGGTCTGCTGTTGAGTTTCCTAACATTTGCTTGTTTCGTTTATTACTCTAATTTTACTGATCCGCCGTTTATTCAAAGGGTTTTACTAATCGTGTTTGTTATGAACACTCCCCTCCTGTTATCCAGACTTGATTTATTTCCTTTTCCTTTATCTACTGATCCGCTACTTAGTGGTTGCCATTAACCCTTTCATTTATTTATTAGTACTTGTATCTTCAGGCTTTCATTCATATCGTTTTCAATATTTTTCAAGCATTCTATTACTCTCTGACTCTATCTCAAACGTGTTTTAGCTGATTATCCTTCTGCACTACTGGAATCTTCTTCCTGAAATACGTCCATGTAGAATCAAAGACCAGAAATTCTCTAAAATTACCGTGAGCAATTTACTTCGTTAGTAGGGAGCGTTGGCACAGATGGCGCTGGTCACTTAGGTCTTTTGTTTACATCTGGAATCTTGAAAATAATGCTTAACATGAACTACGTTTGACTGCTCTGTTTTCTTTATTTTCTTAATCCCTAATACCGTTTCCCTTACACTCCCACATTGTCCTTCTGCCTTTCTTTATATAACAGTCTTTTATTAGTTTTTCATTAAACTTTAGTATCCTTTATTTTCGTTTTCTGTTGATTCAGTTTTACCCTTTTTTTGTTTCATCATACTCTTTATCCTTTGCTTCCCTTGTCTCCTGGTGTTCTTTTCCCATCTCGCTATGATTCAGATGACGCTTTTCTGCCACTATCTTTTCTCTTGCCTTTTCAGTTTCCCTGTTGAATCTACGCATTTCTTGCAGTATTTGAATATGCATCGATTCTTCCAACAATCCAATTAATATCTATTGTATTTTACTTCACTAAAAATTCCATATGGAACGTACAACATATCTCATTTATTCCCTTTACATCCTAGTTTCGTATTATCCCATACTTTAGCACTCTTTTCCTCATTCTCTATTCTCATGTATCCTCACACCTATCACGGGAATTCATGTTGCAGAGATCCATATCTTTGCAATTTTCCTTAGCAGCTTCCCTGAGTTAGACACTTGCTCCTTGTTGTAATGATATTGCCTATCTTGCAATTGAAGTCACCTACTGCTACGACTTTTTACCTGTTACCTTGACTTTCTCCTCTTGTCTCATGTGGGTTTCCGTAT
>NC_090762.1:69670475-69817975 GCF_036898095.1 Palaemon carinicauda | reverse complement strand
AAGGAAAGGAAACAAGGAAATAAATAAAATACAAGAGAAGCAATAAACAATTGAAATAAAATATTTTAAGAACAGTAACAACATTAAATTAGATCTTTCATATAATATAAACTATAAAAACTTCAAGAAAAACACAAGGAGAAGAAATAAGATAGAATAGTGTGCCCGAATGTGCCTTCAAGCAAGAGAACTTGCATTACTTCCAGCTAACAATGGACGAGCGCTTACGAGAGAATTAACGGAAGGCTTTTGTGATTTTGAGCTCGAAAACAACTTAATAATAGTATTGAATAAATGAATTTCTCTTACCGATAGGCGTGAGTAACCTATCGTTCATATTTCCATTACTTCTACCGCTACTACTGCGACTACAACAACAATAATTAGCAGTGGTTATCTTTGCAGTAGTGGCACTTACCACTTGATAAGAAGCAGTAGACTCTTCTCATCCACTGAAGAAACTCATTGATACGACTCACGCGACACACACACACACGCTTTGGTTCGATGATGCTAAGAGCAGAAAGAAGCCTGTCAAAGGACGTACTCCCCTTCGCTCTCCCTTAGGAAGGGAGGGAGAGGGGATGGTTTGGATGGAAGGGGGTGGGAGTGGATGGTTTGGATGGAAGAGGGTGGTAGTGTTTACTCTTGTAGGGCATCACGGAATGCAATGACCATACTGCCGTTTGACACGGTACACAATCTTTCGTTCTCTCAGTTTTGTTCTCTTTCTGCTCTATTTTATCTATATTGATGTTATGTGTAACTTTTAACACCAATTTGTATATTTTTTTCAATTATAGCTTCCAATAAAACTAAAAGTAATAAACGAATGATTTTTACTATTTGCTAATTAATAGGCAATACGTAATTGAAGTAAGGTGATTTCACCGAGCAGTTTAGTCTTCTATGCGTTCATATTCATAAACGTTTAAAGGTTGCTCATGAATTGCAGAAGAAGGGGGCAGGACAGTGCCTTAACTACTGACCATATAAACATATGATCAGCGCCCAAACTCCCTCTCTAAGCTAGGACCAGGGAGGGCCAAGCAATGGCTCCCCCAAACCCTCCCTCCCTTGCTTATAAGGAGGGTGAGGCTGCAGATACTCCCAAGAAACTATCCAGCCTGAGCGGATCCCAAACACCCGTCCAATAGAATGCGAGGCAGGAAAGTTTTCAAGAGACTACCGCAACAGATATATACTCGCTCACACGTGCAGGCACACATACGCATTATATATATATATATATATATATATATATATATATATATATATATATATATATATATATATATATATATATATATATATAGTGTGTGTGTGTGTGTGTGTGTGTGTGTGTGAGTGTGTGTGAGTGTGTATACAGTATGTATGAAAGGTTTTGTTTATACATCATATTTGTGTGGCCACGTGTGTTTGTGTCTATATGACTATCAATTCCCTTTAGAATTTTCGCAAAGAAATACATATTTTTCATATCCATCGCAAGTGCCACAACACTGATTATAAAGATATCTGATTACTTTCATGACTGTATGGGTTAGATATACCCAAGTGTACTACATGTATACTTTTTGGTGCATGTAGGCCTATTTCTTTTAGGCAATATGCCCACTTCATAAAATCTAAAACTGAGTGTATTTAGTGTTTCACTTATGTACGGAATATTCGGATTTGTCTGGGATGATTTATGTCAGAAAAAATTAGCAATTTTAAAGCTTGGCCGCTATAGGACAAATCTCACCACATCAACTTTTATATAAATACAGTATCTATCATAAACTTGTTTTTGTACTTGAACCTCTGCTTATATAATTACTACTACTACTACTACTACTACTACTACTACTACTACTACTATTATTATTATTATTATTATTATTATTATTATTATTATTTGTATCCAGTTTCTTTGGGAATCCACCACTCCCATCACTATATGTGCTGTTTCCAGTAGCACGCTCTTTGCAAAGTCCTACCTTCTCAAGATTCCTTTTCAATGACTCAGGTATAGTCCCTAGTTCTCCTATGATTTTTTGTACCACTTCAACCTGAATATTCCCTAGCCTTCTCATTTCATTTTATAAGTCCTGGTACTTATATTTTTTCCCCTTCCACTCCTGAGTCCAGCGGTACTGCGACATCTATTAGAAATACCTTTTTTCGTTGTCTTTGTTTCTGCATTTTATTTCATATTTTCCACAGAGATTCCAATGTAGAGCTTTAGCCATTGCATCATGTCGTTTCTTATATTGATTTTGAGCAGGTGCTGGACATTCACTGGCGATGTGTTTGATGGTTTCCTCCTTTGTCATACATTTCGTGCACTTTGACGAGATGTTAGTTCCATGTATTGCTCGTTGAATAAATCTTGCTCTTTGGGCCTGATCTTGTGCTGCCATTACTATCCCTGCAGTTGCTTTTTTAAGTTATCCTTTTTGTAACCACTGTCATATTTCCTTACTGGCCAATTCTTCAGTTTGTCTCAGGAATTGTCCATGCATTGGTTTTCTTTCCTATTCTTCTCGTATTTTTGTTTTCTGTTCTCTCCCCATACACTTCTGAATCTTCATCCTCCCTTATCAAGTTTGCTCCCCATGCACTGCTTAGCATTTCATCTTCACTGGTCTTAAGGTACTGTACCAGTGCTCGACTATCGATGTTGACATAATCTTCTATACTGATCAGTCCTTTTCCTCCTTCACTACGTGGTATGTACTGTATAACCTGTCAATATTCGCTCTTGGGTGCAGTGTTTGGTACAGGTTCATTACCTTTCTAGTTTTTATCCATGTTGCATAGCTCTGATTTCTTCAATTCCACTATTACAGCACTGTACTCGATTACTGACACTGCCCAGGTGTTTATAGCATTTACCATATTTCCAGAGATAAACTTACTTTATTATAGCTTTCATTCTTATCATTTATTTTCTTCTAGTCATTTCCTTCATCTCTTGGTGTTCTACCACCCCGACATATTTATAGCCTGCTTTATTTATATCCTTGATGATGTGTCCATCTGACAGCTTTATCCCTTCCATCCTTGTTACTTCTCCTTTCTCTGTGTTAACTAGGGCACACTTTTCTATTTCAAACTCCATCTTGATATCTCCTGACACAAATCTTACCATCTGGATTAGCATGTCTATTTCCTTAGCATCTTTCCCGAACAGGTTGATGTCATTGTGGCGGGATGTTGCAAAACAACCCCCACACCCTTGAATCACTCTAACTGACAATTGTCCCACAACACAAACTTTCCCCTTACTTTATCAACCGGACTCTTGGACAGAAGGAAAATTGAAACACAACATAACCTTAAAGCTATATTACCTTACAAACTAAAATAATCAACACCAAAAGCATCCACATTCAAAATACTTAAAACTGATCAAACTTAATATTAAATATGCAAAAACCAAAACACCAAAAAAAAAAAACCTAACAAACTTAAAATTAAATTAACCACAACCAATATGTATATATTATTTTATAGGACACTGACACTGTCCTCAACACAAGCCAAACTGTCTTTTATGGCAAACTACCAGTACCACCACTTGGTGGTCAACTATTCCACTGGGTGGCAATTTGTACCCACTACTTCCCTGAATGGGGTCATTGTTATCATCATCATCATCATATTCATCATCATCATCATCAGCAATCCTAATTCAAAGGCCAAGTCATCATCCGTTCAGAAATCCAAAAAACAGTCCAAAAGAAAAATCGTATACAGGCCAGGTCATCAACAGTTGAGCAATCAAATAGCGAAGTCTATATGCAATCCTTTATTACAGGCATGGTCATCAACAATAATCCGCTTTCTAAACTTGAGTCTCTCCAAAGGAGGAATCACGGCTCAGAAAATCAAAAATCACTTCCTCGCTGGTGAAGAAAAATAATAATTCCAGCGTTCACACAACTGACTCAGGACGCAGTCAATCAAAAAAAGCATTCGCTCCGAAACATTCACCACTGTCGTAACCTAACTAAAAAATGTAAACAAACAATCTCATTCAAACCAACAGTCTTTCTCACCACAAACGATCGTTAACCTAACTACTTTCGCTCGCTAACACAATATCTCTCTCTCTCTCTCTCTCTCTCTCTCTCTCTCTCTCTCTCTCTCTCTCTCTCTCTCTCTCTCTCTCTCTCTCACAGGATTTGGCAAAAACAAAAAAATAAAAATAAAGCAAAAATAAATCCTCCACATTCCTCCCCCCTTACTTTGCCAAATCCTTCTCACACAACACTTACATTATTTTTTTTCATAACCCAGTCGCAGTCGGGAACGGGACCTCTACTCCGAGTAACTGGGCCTCCATATACTCTCTCATTCACTTCTTCCTGATCACAATCATTCGCTACATTAACACTATTCCTATCTAAATCCATACCATCTAATATATCATGTACAATCATATCTACCTCGTTCTCATCTGGCCCTATAATTACACTCATTTCTGCAAACAGTTCATCCATTTCATCAAAAACATTCTCAACTTTAGCAAAAGATTCATTCATGCTACTTATCATTCTCTTATCTCTCATTCTCGCATTCGTCATCCTTTCTTTTACATCATCTAAGGAAAAGCCACACACACTATAGGTATCATTCATACTCAGCCATGATTCATCTGTATTAACACATTTATCTTCCATACACACTTGCACATTTACACCCTTGTCATACTTATTTATATTCTCACTTTTACTTATAAAATTTTCCCTTTTTTCATCCTTACTTAAAACTTTCAAACGCCTCTTTTTCCTATATTCAACTAACACTAATTGTTTATTTTCCAGCCCTAACTTTTCATGCATACTAGGTTCATACTTGCTCATTTCCAACCAATTACTCATCCCATTCTCACAAACATTGATCCTATTCCTTCCATACACACAGGAGGACTCACCCAGCTGAACCCTCTTACACTCTAGTTTCCCGAACATCCTGGCTGATTTACTCCCTTCTTCCTACATACCCTAGCTACATGCCCATCTACACCACATTCAGTACACTTACCCCGTGGCTCCTTGCACATTCTAGCATAATGACCATCCTTACCACAATTACCGCAAATCACATTTGTACGATTACTCCGACATCCACTCGCTATGTGCCCTGTCATACCACACCGATAACATTTTACCCCTTTCTCTTTCTTGCACTCGCTAATTCTATGCCCTACCTCACCACATCCAAAACAAGCACCAAGAGCCCATCTACATTCATTCTTCTTATGTCCTACTTTCCCACATCTATAACACTTCTCTTCACGGATACAACTACCTGACCTATCTTGCGGCGCACTAGCACTCCTATCCCTCCAAACCTGATTCCCTTGCCTAAACCCTTCATTTGTCCTTACAGGTATTCCCACATTACTCGCCCTAACACTCCTATCTACTACACTATCAGCTACCCTCATCGGTCCTCTCATAACAGCATCTCTAAAACTAACAAATTCTGGCACACTTTCCTCCATTCCAGTTCTTACACTCACAATTTACTTTCTTTCATACACCTATCCAACTCGTAATCCTCAACTATCTCTAAAATATCATCCCATGTCAATCTTTCTTTCGTCCACCTCATTTTCTCCTTCCGTTTCAAATTAACAAACTCAGCAACATTCTCGGGTACAGTAGCCAAAAACTTCCTCATTAACTCCTTATTCTCATTTATACCTTCATCCCCATACTTCTTCCTAGCTAAAGTTTCCAACCTACATACGTACATTGATATCGCTTCTCCTGCATTCATCCGTGCTTCATCAAAATCATTCTTACGCTTATACTTAACACTCCCTTTCATACGTTTTACCTGCTCAATTATTCTCTTTTTCACACTTTCATAATCAACGTCCCCTACACTCATTATCACTCCATACATCGTCAACAAATACCCAGTCAAATATTCCCCTAATTCCCTAGCCCAAACTCTTTTACTATCACCATACTTATCCTGACAATACCTCTCATACTCCTTGAAAAAATCATATACATCCCTACTGCTATGCTCATTGAACCTTTCACACCGAGGTACCTCTCTCATAAACACAGTCTTACACACATCACGTTCATTCTCACTGCTATCATCACTGTCTACTCCCTTGTTACCTTCTTCCTCATTTGAATATAATGAATCCACTTCCACACTTAAATTCCTATCCTTAACCATTCCCTTCTTACCCTTTTTCTTACTTACCACTTTCACCCATTCACGATCGTCCTTGCTATCAGCCTGATACCTTTTCTTCTCTTTCTTCACATCACTTTTACCTTTACTTTCATCTTTCCTCTCCCCTTTCTGTTCATCCTTACTATGCCTAATTCCCTTATCTTCAATATCACCATCACTATTACTACTATCACTATCACTTCCTTTCCCATTATCACCTACCTTAACCTTCTCTTCCACTACCAACCCATTACCCGAAGCTGAGGACACTCCTCCGACTGCACCTTCACCCATTATAGTTTTCATCATCCCCATGACTTGCCCCATCATATCTTCCAATCGGTTCTCCATTCATTCCTCATTCTCTTTCATCCTCATCTCAAAACATTTTTCCACTTTCGCTACAGTTCCCTTTAACTCCCTAAGCTCCTTCTGCATCACCGCATTCTCCCAGTTCAACCTCTCATTCTCTACTAGCAACCTCTCCTCACGCTCCTTACTCAGCCGCAATTCCTCCCTCAAAACCCTTAATTGCTCCTCCATTTTTCATCAACCTTAATCCTAATTCCGTCCTTCGTCCAACAGTCCAGCTTCTATCCCACCTCGGCAGTCCCTGTTCGGGCGCCAAAATAATGTGGCGGGATGTTGCAAAACAACCCCCACACCCTTGAATCACTCTAACTGACAATTGTCCCACAACACAAACTTTCCCCTTACTTTATCAACCGGACTCTTGGACAGAAGGAAAATTGAAACACAACATAACCTTAAAGCTATATTACCTTACAAACTAAAATAATCAACACCAAAAGCATCCACATTCAAAATACTTAAAACTGATCAAACTTAATATTAAATATGCAAAAACCAAAACACCAAAAAAAACCCTAACAAACTTAAAATTAAATTAACCACAACCAATATGTATATATTATTTTATAGGACACTGACACTGTCCTCAACACAAGCCAAACTGTCTTTTATGGCAAACTACCAGTACCACCACTTGGTGGTCAACTATTCCACTGGGTGGCAATTTGTACCCACTACTTACATGAATGGGGTCATTGTTATCATCATCATCATCATATTCATCATCATCATCATCAGCAATCCTAATTCAAAGGCCAAGTCATCATCCGTTCAGAAATCCAAAAAACAGTCCAAAAGAAAAATCGTATACAGGCCAGGTCATCAACAGTTGAGCAATCAAATAGCGAAGTCTATATGCAATCCTTTATTACAGGCCTGGTCATCAACAATAATCCGCTTTCTAAACTTGAGTCTCTCCAAAGGAGGAATCACGGCTCAGAAAATCAAAAATCACTTCCTCGCTGGTGAAGAAAAATAATAATTCCAGCGTTCACACAACTGACTCAGGACGCAGTCAATCAAAAAAAGCATTCGCTCCGAAACATTCACCACTGTCGTAACCTAACTAAAAAATGTAAACAAACAATCTCATTCAAACCAACAGTCTTTCTCACCACAAACGATCGTTAACCTAACTACTTTCGCTCGCTAACACAATATCTCTCTCTCTCTCTCTCTCTCTCTCTCTCTCTCTCTCTCTCTCTCTCTCTCTCTCTCTCTCTCTCTCTCTCTCTCTCTCTCTCTCTCACAGGATTTGGCAAAAACAAAAAATTAAAAATAAAGCAAAAATAAATCCTCCACATCATCCATAAACATGAGGTTGTTTAGTCTGGTGCCTCCTTTCTCCAGTTCGTACCTTTTCCAGCACTCTTGTCAGGGGAATCATAGCTACCATGAAGAGTAGTGGGGATAATGAGTCCCCTTGGAAGATTCGTCTCCGGATGTTGACCTCTGAAAGCCATTTTCCAGAACATGTAATTAGAGTTTCCCCAGTTTTGTATTGCATTTAGAGGAAGCTGATAGTGTGGTCCTCTGCTTCATGTATCTTTAAGCAGTCTATCAGCCATTACCGTAGTTACTGTGGTATTATTTCGAAGGCTTTCTTGTAGTCTATCCATGCCATACTCAGGTTGCTTATCCTTCTCTTGCTATTCTTCATTACCATTTTGTCTATTAGTGACTGGTTGTTTGTGCCTATGCATTTCCTTCTGCAACCTTTTTGCTGGCTGGGAATGGTGTTTGTTTCCTCCAAGTAGATGTAGGCCTAAAATCTTTTGCTGGTGATAGCTGTTATCAGCTTCTACCAATTTGATAGGCAGGTAATTGGTCTGCAGTTGCTTGCTATATTACCTTTATTTTTGTCTTTTTTTAATTAGACAAACCCTGCCTATGGTCATCCATTTAAGTGATTGATGGTGTTGGATAGAATGCTGGAGTTGTTCTGTCATTCTTCTATGTAAGGCCCTGACGTTTTTGGGCCAGTAACCAAGGACTTCATCAGGGCCTGGTGTTTTCTAGTTTGGAGTTTTCTTCAACTGGTTTCTTGTAGCCTAGGTTGTGATATCAAATAACCTTCTCTTAACTCTTCCATTTTCATCAATTTTTATATCTTGTAGCCATTTTGCTTGCTTATTGTGGGCTACTGGGTTAATCTATATTCCATTGGTTGTGTTGGCCTGTTGGTAACGCCCTTGCCTGGTGATCGCCAGACTGGGGTTCGAGTCCCGCTCAAACTCATTAGTTCCTTTGGTCATTGTAACCTCACTATCCTTGTGAGCTAAGGATGGGGCGTTTGGGAAGCCTACTGTATAAGTCTATCTGCTGAGTCATCCTTGGTCTTAGCTTGGGAGAGGCGGCTTGGGCGATGATCATATGTATACAGTATATGGTCAGTCTCTAAGGCATTGTCCTGCTTGCTAGGGCAAGGTCATTGCCCCATGCCTCTGCTATTCATGAGTGGCCTTTAAACCTTAAACCTTCCCAGACTCTTTTGGATGGCTATATAGCCTTTCAATTATTTGTATAGAGGCGTTTCTGGTTTGTTTCGAAGAGTTCGATTCTGTATTTATGTTTACATACCTCTGGATCTTCTGTGCCTTGGCGTTTATTCTTTGTTTGATGTCTTCTCTTATATTGTTCAGGCCCCTCTCCTGCACTCATTATTATTATTATTATTATTATTATTATTATTATTATTATTATTATTATTATTATTACTATTATTATTATTATTAGTTAAGCTACATCCATAGTTTGAAAAGCAGTATGCTATAAGCCCAGGGGCTCCAACAGAGAAAAATAGCCCCTTAAGGAAAGGAAATACTGTAAGGATATGAATAAACTATATGTAAGAAATAATGACTAAAGAGTGTAGATTATCATAAGACCAGTAACAACGTTCGAATAGATCTGTCATATATAATCTATAGAGACATTCATCTCAGCCTCTTCAACATAAAAACATTCGCTGCAATTTTGTACTTCTAAAGTCCCAACGATTCAACTGCCTGATTAGGAGGTTGATTCCACAATCTGGTCACAGCTGGAATAATACCAGTACAATTTTGTTTTGCTTTCCTTGTTCTTCTTATTTTTAATACGAAGAACACGGTGTTTTATGTGTACGGCACGATGTTTTGTTAAAGCACGGCACATACCGTACCGTACGTAAGGCACGAGTCCCGTGAAATTTGAGACAATTCTTAAAATGTATAAGCAGCCTACTTGAGATGTGCATAAATAAAACAAAATATTCATTGTATCATAGAAATGGAATAATCCCATCAGTTTATAAGTTTTCTATATATTCAAATATATTCTATTGGAATATATTATGTGAGGGTCATTATATATAGCCTAAGTCAGGGTCTCAGAACGAAAGAGATGCCTGTAAGTCCTCAGCTTTTTCTTAAAAGTCTTAACAAATCTTTCGGCTATCTAGTGGAAGCTTATTATATCTTTTAAAACTATTTGTTACAGTTGATGTACTGTACATTTATAACGTGAAATAGCGTAAATACGTTAAACAATCCACTCTTTTTTTTCTGTCAAATTTTTCCAGGAAAGTATCTTCACTTTTGCATTTAAATTTCACGTTGAATGATAACATTTTCAGGTCAAGCTGAAAATATCAAGATTATTGTTTTTTAAAGAATTGAAAATAGGATTAATAGGATTTTCAACCAAAAGAATTATTCCCAATCAGATAAAAAGAAATAATAAATGTAGTTATTTGGTTTGTGGTTGCTGTGTTATGAATTGAAGACAGTGACGAATAAAAGCGTCATCATCAAAATAAAGCATAGTAAGAAATGATTTTATATGAAGAAAGATTCATTTCGGATTTTTCTTCACAGGTAAAACAAAGGACAGTACAAAAAGTACAACATAGCCTCTGTACCATGGTCTTCCACTTTCTTGGGTTAGAGTTCACTCGCTTGAGGGTACACTTGAGCACACTTTTATTTAATTTCTCTTCCTCTTGTTTTGTTAAAGTTTTTATAGTTTATATAGGAAATATTTATTTCAATGTTGTTACTCTTCTAACAATATTTTATTTTTCATTGTTTCCTTTCCTCACTGGGCTATTTTCCCTGTTGGGTCCCCTGGGCTTATAGCATTGTGCTTTTCCAACTAGGGTTGTAGATTAGCAAGTACTAATAATAATAACAACAGCAACAACAACAATAATAATAATAATAATAATAATAATAATAATAATAATAATAATAATAATAATAATGATTAAAATAACAACAGCAATTTTACAGTATTCCAATGGTACGGTATGGTACACAAAACAATCATCGTTACAGTCTGATATTACAACGTGATTCTTAACAGGCACGAATGAAAAAAATAAAAAAAACTAAAGCAACAGAAAATAATGTAAATTAAATGCCACGAAAATTTTCATCAGTTGGTTAAAATCTTTTTAGATTTGACATTCAATTCATCATTGTATCCTCACAGAGGAGGAAAACTCTTGCCATTTTATAGACAGTCTTCATAATCAAAATAGCGATAATTACTGTGGAAGTATTAGAAATCAAACAATTCAGGCAGGGTTTAAACCAAAGGCTATTATTCATTCCTGGGGTTTAGCAAATCCTTATTCAATTTTTTCACGCACCAAAACTAAATTCTGACGTTGACACTATAGTTAAAAACTACCTTTATTATTATTATTATTATTATTATTATTATTATTATTATTATTATTATTAGCTAAATCTACAGCCCTAGTCGGAAAACAGGGCTGCTATAAGCCCAAAGGTCCAACAGGGAAAAATAAAAAATAGCCCAGTAAAGAAAGGAAATGAATAAACTCCAGGAGGAATAATGAACGATTGAAGTAACATATTTCAAGAATAGTAACAACATTAGAATAGATCTTTCATAATTAAACTATAGAAAAGAAACTTATGTCAGCCTATTAATATATATAGGCCTATATATATATATATATATATATATATATATATATATATATATATATATTTATACATACATATATATATATATATATATATATATATATATATATTTATTTATTTATACATACATATACATATATATATATATATATATATATATATATATATATATATATATATATAAATATATATTCGCTGCAAGTTTCAGCTTTTTTCTGTACATCTACAATGCTGAAGCACAACATAAGCCATGGCGATTTTTCCGAAACCCACGCTGAGATAAAACTCGCCTTAAGTATACGAAAGGTTGATCAAGGCTTAATTAATGTCGGCCGGATCAAATACCGGCTGAAAGTTGAGCCAGGTTTTGATGTCGACTTGGTTAATTGTATTATGGAAGGGTTTAATTATCCAGCCAAAACTCCGGCTCTGCCCCGGTGGATCACGTGACTCAAGCGCTATCCCTTTCCCATCTCTGATTGGCTCCCGGGAAATCGTACATCTATATCTTGATTGGCTGGGGGATCATCCCTCTGATGTCTTCTTAGGGCTTTCAAATACTCTTGAACGCCCATTTAATTCTCTTTCTCTCTGTCTCTCTGCCTCGTTCTGGGAGATTATATGAACTCTAATGCACTGGAATAATGGCTTCTCATAAAACCATGAACTCATATTTAAAGTCACTGTGATCTAATAACAGCATGGCACAGACAAAAACAATGCCGATAAGAAATTAGATATTAAGTAGCGTTTTATGCACAGATCTTTTCCTTTTGATCTGCATTGTAATCATTTTAAAGTACTATGTGTCATTATTGTCCCCTTTTTTCCTATTTTTCCGCTTTTATTTATGTTAAAGTTCAATATTTTAATCTTGTATTAAGTGATTGTCTTCACATTTTGAACACTTGCGCTAATACAATAATCTTTTTTTATTATTTCTCTATTACGTAATCTCGAATGTTTAAATTTACTCAGTTTACTAACAATAAAAAACAATCATTAGAGAATATTCACTGAACTCCTTCAGGTCTGGGCAAGTAATCCTTGAGTGACCTTCCTCTTTATAGTATAGTCTTGGAGTTCATTCATTGTTCCTCCGTTTTTCTTATCCTCTAAGGCAGCAACAGATAAGGTTCAACATTCAAACAACTGTTTGAAATCGCCATGAAATGTCAGAAGTCCTTTGTTGAATTATAAAGATTATAAGAAAATCGACATTCAAAGGTATTCCAATGGCATATTTCAATATATACGGTATAGTGATTCCAAAACCGTTTGTTTACGAAATATGTTTTTTTTTTTTTTTTTTTTTTTTTTGCTACCTGTGATATTTTAAAATCATTTAATTTAATATTTCCATATGAATAATGTATATTAGTCTCATCATCATCATCATCATCATTTCCTCCTACGCCTGTTGACGCAAAGGGCCTCGGTTAGATTTCGCCAGTCGTCTCTAGCTTGAGCTTTTAATTCAATATTTCTCCATTCATCATCTCCTACTTCTCGCTTCATAGTCCTCAGCCATATAGGCCTGGGTCTTCCAACTACTCTAGTGCCCTGGGGGGCCCAGTGAACGTTTGGTGAACTAATCTCTATTGGGGAGTGCGAAGAGCATGACCAAACCATCTCCATCCACCCCTTACCATGATATTCTCATATGGCACTCGAGTAATTTCTTATAGTTTCATTTCTAATCCTGTCCAGCCATTTAACTCCCAATCATTATATGTTTTGTAGTCTACCTAGCAAATATAAATCTTTGGGTTGTTTGTTAAATGGCGTCGCAATAACATTGGTCGTATGAGTTTCAGAGAAAGAAACTTAATATTTGTAATATTTCTCCCTATTTCAAAGAAACAAGGCATCATTGAACATTAGAAAACAGATGACACTAATCTTTCTTTGTTTTGGTACGCAGAGTTCTCTATAGGTGTCACCCGAAGAAAATTTATATATATATATATATATATATATATATATATATATATATATATATATATATATATATATATATATATATGTATATATTATCTTTTATTTTTATAAAATGTTAAACTACGAAGGGAATATATTTGTATGAACGAAAAAAAAGGATAAAGATTCCCCATTTATCTCATAGCTGGTGGAAAATGAACCTTCATATGTATGAATATCAAAATTAATCATACCTTTCTTCTCTATCAATGAAAAGCAGGACAAGATCTCATCTGACTTTACAAAGAAGCAATAATGATTCTCCTTTTTTTCTCTCAATGCACCACACAGGATCTGGAGCTCATCTGAATATACAACGAAGTAATAATGCTTATCATTTTTCTCTCAGTGCCTCATACAGGATATGGATCTCATGTGACTTTATAAAGGAGAAATAATGCCTCTCATTTTTCTCCCAGTGCCCCACACAGGAATAATATCTCAACTGAAATCACAAAGAAACAATAATGCTTCTCATTTTTCTCTCAGTGCCCCTCACAGGATCTGGATCTCATCAGAACTTAGAAAGGAGCAATAATGCCTCTCATTTCTTTTTCTCTCAGCACCCCACAGAGGATCTGGATATCATCTGAATTTACAATGCGATAATAATGCTTCTCTATTTTTCTGTCAATGCCCACCCCAGGATCTGGATCGCCAGGCGTGTCAATACCTTGTTTGGGCATGGAATGGACTTCCCCTTTCACCTCGACGCTCTCAACTCCCCCACCTCCAGCGAGCCCAACATCTCCACCGTCTGTCCCGTCAGCTCCTTCGCCAGTCCTCTCCAATTCTTATTACTTGGGGGTTCGCTCTCCCGACCTTGGGGATCACGAGGACGAGAAGCCGCCCATTCATCATCAGTCTTTTATGCCAGCTGGGTTGTCTTTCCCCAGCAACAGTCTGAGCCTCACTCCAAGCCTATCTTTCACGCCTTCAACTCTGCCCATCACGCCCACCTCTCTCTCCCTCTCACCCACGAGTCTCAGCCTGACGTCACCAAGTCTTAACCTGACTCCTGCGAGTTTAGCGCAGCTCAGGATGCGGGCGAGAGAGCATACTTCTTCTTTCATCAACATGAGTAGCGATTAAGGTTTTTTCTTGCTTTTATATTTGTTTATTGTGTTCTTATAGCTGTACAGAAAGTTTGTTAAAGCCAAAGTCTCGATTTTACGAGTATTTCCTAGATCTTAGATGACGTGCAGTGCAGTACTGTGTCTCTGTTCAGTATGATGCTTAAGCCTGTCTTTATTTCATTAGTGTTTATAAGGCACAGTTGATAGGGGTTTGTTAAGTGTAGTTTCAAAGGTGATATATCAGCATCGTAACTAACTGTCACATTATCTACATTTGTACATGTTTATGCTGATTTTATCAAAAATTTAGGCTTAGTATGAAATTATTCATGTCTGGGGTTTGACCAGTTTTCACCACCAAGCTGGTTGCTGTCGATTGGTGATGGTGAAGTGACTTTAGTTTGATTGCTTACAGCAAACTGACATAGTATGGATGGCCCTGACTAGTACTGTTGATCATGGCAATACACTAACCCTTTCACCACGTTAAGGTATCCCCACTCAGAAAGGATATATATATATATATATATATATATATATATATATATATATATATATATATATATATGTGTGTGTGTGTGTGTGTGTGTGTATATATATATATATATATATATATATATATATATGTATATATATATATATATATATCCTAAAACTAGATAAAGAAAGTGAAAAAATCCCAGTGGAGAAAGGAGTTATGCAGGGAGACCCCATCTCTCCTAAATTATTCGCAGCATGTCTACAAGAAGTTTTTAAATTTTTTTATTGGGAATCTGTAGCCATTAATATTAATGAAGATGACTTTAACAGCTTAAAGCTTGCGGATGACATAGTTTTATTTAGGGAATCATGTAAGGAATTGCAGAAGATGATAGAAGATTTGAATAAAGCATTAATGTGGGACTGAAAATGAATATAAGTAAAACTAGGATAATGTTCAGTGAAAATACAGAGGGTCAACAAATAAGAGTCATGAACAAACCTCTAGAGACTATTAATGAATATATATGCTTAGGACAGTAAGTGTTTCCCTAGTACACGAGACCAAAATTAAAAGAAGGATAAGCACGGGATGGAAAGTGTTGGGTAAACAAAATGAGATTATGAAATGTAAAATGCCACTATCTCTAAAATGAAAATTTTTTAATGAGATGGTCCTACCTGTATTAACTAATGCATTGGAAACTTGGAGCTTTACTAAAACCTTAGAACATAAGCTACTTACAACTCAAAGACCTATGGAAAAAATATTGATGGGAATAACATTAAGAGATAGAAAAAAGAGCAACATGGATACGAGAGCAACGTAAGATAGAGGCTATTCTAACAACATGTAAGATAAAGAAATGGACATGGGCAGGACATGTAATGAGAATGACAGATACTAGATGGACATTAAGAATAATACAATAGGTCCCTAGAGAATGCAATAGAAGCAGGGGAAGAAAGCAAAGACGATGGATTGAGGAGCTAAGAAATTTTTTGAGTATAGATGGGCAAAGAAAGACCTAAAACAGACGGGAGTGGAAGAACATGTCTGTGGCGTTTGTTCTGCAGTGGACTAGTTACGGCTGATGATATGCATATATTTATATATATATATATATATATATATATATATATATATATATATATATATATATATATATATATATATAAATTTGTATATAATATATATATATGTAAATTTGTATAATATATATATATATATATATATATATATATATATATATATATACTGTATACAGACATATATATGTATGTATGTATATGATAAGTTTATCTCTAAAACTCGTAATTTTCATTAATTATATTTTTGTATATACATATACTGTATATGTATATAATGTGGTTGTTTTCAAGATTATATATATATATATATATATATATATATATGTGTGTGTGTGTGTGTGTGTGTGTATATATACACATATATATATATATATATAATATATATATATATATATATATATATATATATATATATTTGTGTATATGTATGCACCCAACGCAAAATACAATTATGGTTGACAGAGCGCAGACTATCATATAGAATTTAACCTAAAATTATACTCCACAGTAGAGTTCTTCATTTGTCATGTTCGTTGTTTTAACTTTAGGTAATCAAACCCTGCTTATCAATCAGCTTCATTAAACGCTCAAATAATCTCAGATTGAAATCTCCAAACCTCAAGATATGCATTCCATCTTTTGAACGCAATGATACTCTTACCAGACACCTTAGGTCTGTTGCAAGTGTTGTTGATTTAATTTTACTTTTCTCCTGTAACTCTCCTCACCCCGAGGTGGTCGTAGCTACGATCTTACTCTCCCATCACTCATCAGGGCTGACTGCTTGATTAGACAGAGCACAAGGCAATTTTCTCAGTCGGTCGGAATAAGTAAAGCAGCTTTAACATTTTAATGAACTCTTCCATCATCTCAGCAGAATTTAATCATCGGTCAAAGTTTAAGCATTCGATGCTTCAACAGATATTTTCATGTAATAAAATCAAAATAAAAAGAATTGTTAGAAAAATAGTTTTGATTGATACGTTAGATACTTAAAACGGCTCTAAATAATCGAGACTGCCTCGTCCCAATCAACTATTTCCAATGATAAAAGCTGAACAAAGAAACGAGAGACAAGAGCGTGAAAGAAAATAAAAAGCAGATTGAAAGAGACCGCATAGTGAGACGTAGATTTTAAAACACGGACCGTCAAATATTTAAGGCAATTCCGACCACAGCCAGAGAGTCTTCCAGCCATCTTTACTGAAGTCGGGAATGTGCCACTTCTGAGTCTTCCTATTGGGACGAACACAGTCTCCAATTTAAAAACCTGATTACTTTTTCCAAGGCTGTGAAGACCTACAGAGGAAAAAAAGAAGAGGAAAAAAATACGCTTTCCTCCACTGCGAACTCAAGATGGTTGAAACGGAGGTTGCAGCTCTCTCTCTCTCTCTCTCTCTCTCTCTCTCTCTCTCTCTCTCTCTCTCTCTCTCTCTCTCTCTCTCTCTCTCTGGGTTACTATGATGGAAATATGAACTTCTTAGGAATTTACTTCGTATTTACATATTCCTATTTACTTTCTTATTACATATTTTTAAAACCCAATTAATAATAATAATAATAATAATAATAATTATTATTATCATTATAATTATTATTATTATTTTCATTATTATTATTATTTCCTCTATTCCTCTCTAGCCTGGGCAAGTAAAAGGTATACTATTCAGTTATGCCAGTCTTTTGCTAATGAGACTTTTAAAATGATAAGAGTCACTTTTTATTCTATCCTTTATAATAGCTTTAGTAACAAGAAATTATTTATCCTGTTTACAAATTACATAATAATCCGGTGTTTATAAATAGACATATACAGTATATATATATATATATATATATATATATATATATATATATATATATATATATATGTGTGTGTGTGTGTATATATATATTATATGTATATATATATATATATATATATATAAATATATATATATACATATATATATATATATATATATATATATATGTATGTGTGTGTGTGTGCGTGTGTATGCGAGGTGCATATTGTGACTCGGGGATATTGCCTAATTTTGATTGATAAAGTAAGCGGTGATAGATGGACTCATATGAGACGGGCTCTGAGCTTAAACAAGGAAGAGGGTGCTTGAATCAGATATTTCTTATGAAATAATTGTGTTATAATTTTGTAGGTAAATGGAAAGAGCTGTAGGTTATGTGGACTTAGAAAAGGCATTTGGTTCAGTCGATAGAGAGGCAATCAGGTGGGTGTTGAAATTGTGTGGCGTTGATGACAAGTTGTTGAGAGAAATAAAAAAGACGTTTATGATGGGGTGAAGCATGTTTTAGAGTGTAAGGGCATGAGAGTCACAGGTTTGATATTTCAGGCGTGAAATTGAGGGAGAGGAATAGGAAATGTGAATGAAGGTGTTGAATGATTGATGATTACGTTTGCGCTGGATGGGAAGAGTGAAGAGAGGAAGCAGAAGCTGGTGGAAAAAATAGGTTGATATGAGAGGAGATACCACAGAGTAAATGTAAGCTAGATTAAAAGGATAAGGTAAATGGAAACCTAAACAATGGAGTAATGAGTGCTAACGTAGTTGTAGGAAGAAATGAGAGCATAGTAAGATAAGAGAAGGTTAGTCCATAGAACAGGTGGACATAGGAAGGTTGTAATGTGTTCAAAAGATTTGAAAAAAGAAATACCTGTCTCGTCTGTGAAAAGCAAGTGCGGAATGTTTGAAGGGATTATGGAACGCATTTTATTTTGAAAATTAAATGAAGGTTGGTACGAGTGAAGGATAAAAAGTTGAAGCTGTCGAGAAGAGCTAATGGTGCCGGTTTAGTATGTGGCCTACCTTTCGAATATGGCCTACGAAATTCTATCTGTTTTAGTATGTGGCCTAACCTTACCTTACCTTACCTAACCTAACCTAACAAGCCAGGTAGACCACATACTAAACCAGAATAAAAAAGGTAGGCCACATACTAAACCAGCACCGAGCTAATAGCGTAGTATAAATAAATAAAAAGATTCTTAATATCGAGATAGGAAGAGAAATGTGGATATACATATTATGTCCTTGGTATACATTGAGCGCAAGTTGGGATGGCTCGGTGTATGAAGGGGCTAGATGCAATACTGATGAGCCTTGTGTGTTTATGTATCATGCTGTTATGTCAACATATTTTTTTCTGAACAGTCATTTATCAGCGATTGAGCAGTTGTATTTGACAATGACTGGTGTTTTTTTTTTTATTATTATCCCTGGAGCCATCCCCAGATAGGAAATTTATATATATATATATATATATGTATATATATATATATATATATATATATATATATATATATATATATATATATATATATATCCCTTTCTGCATGGGGATACCTTACGGTGGTGAAAAGGTTTGCATATCGCCATGATCAGCAAAGATGTAGGCTACCAGTCAGGGCCACCCATACTTGGTTAATTTGTTGTGGACGATCAAACGAAAATCTCCCACCATCACCAATCCTTACTGGCCAGCGTCGTGATGAAAACTGACCAAACCTCAGATATGAATTGACATGTCTGAGGTCTTAGTCCTGCAGTGGATTAGAAACGGCTGTAAGTGTTATCGTTATATATATATATATATATATATATATATATATATATATATATATATATATATATATATATATATATATATATATATATAATTTAACACGACTTATGTGAAGCCCTTTCATAAGACTACATGTAATAGCGGCCATCGTCAACAGTGCAAATCTGAACATTGTACAAATGTTTTCTATCGTGTAATACTGGCAGTGTATACACTTTGTTATGTGTTTAAGTGTAAGTATAAATGTCCAGAGAGTGAGTGTAATATTCTTTCCCTACGATTTTTTGTTTCATTTGAAATATTTCTTTTTTTCCAGAATTCTGAGATCACGAGAACATCCATTACAATGAATTATAGGTTAACAAGTTTTAGTTTTATTTACTAAAGCTGAATGCCTAGTTTCATTTAATAAAGCTAGTATGAATGTGTGTTCTCCATTTTTAGAATATATATTTTAAGCTTTTATTCACATGTGAATAATAAATAATCAAAACCATATCTTATTTAAGGTCATCCAACCCAAATTAAAATGCCAACAGTCATACTGTATCACAACACTCATCTTTATATTCTTCATTTACAGCCAATTATAATTTCCCTCTGTATTCAGTAAACAACCTATTATGTTATTCATCAATGTCATTCTCTCAACTGGTAAAGTATCGTTCTTTTCTTACTCTCTTTCCCAATAGCTAATACAGTACATAACTCCAAAGGCCAGAAGGGAAAATCGGCTTACGGGAGCTCTGCATGAAGCCTGATTTGGAACCTTTTCTGATTACAAAAGAGCAAGAGGAGGAGGGGGGCTCGTTGAATCAGGGTGTAGGGGTGGGGGGTGGGCATTGGTTGGTCTAGGGCAGGTTCAAGCACCGACCCATTGACAGGGCATACAAGGCAAATAGACGCAAAGTGGGAATTGTAAAAAGTATTTTTTTGTGAAAATAATGAGAAAGGGTTAACCCAATGTTTGTTATTTTGTCATTGCCATTAATATAGAAAAGAAAGAAATTAACTGATTTGAGCTACAACACCCATTCGAAGACTTAAAAAAAAGTAGAATTATAAATTATATCTATTTAGTGAAAGAAATATACAAAACACTAAAGAAGTGTTTTACATATGGAAAAAGACATAATACTCTAAAAGAAAGATAAACTCAAATGTAAGTACACCGCAAGAAAATTGGAGGTGCCGTTGCAGAAAGCTCTTAAAAGTCTAGTGAGAGTGAGACTGACAAGATAAGTTGCCAATTGTCACCCATTCTTTGTTTCGCGTTCGTTTAATATCTGGCCTTTCAAGCTCAAGTGAACTGGAAATTAAAACAAAAATTGTATATGAATATCAGGAAACAGTAGCTTATCATATGCTTTCATTTATAAGGGATTCAAGATCTGTTCGAACCTAGAGACTTCGAAAGTTAGATTCGATGGATATGAAAGGCTTCTGGCTTATCTATACGCACAAATATAGCGCCGTGCGCTCTACCTGTTATGCTCCTGATATTTTGTTTATTATATATTGCACACACTATCACGTTTAAAGGAACTCATGAATAGCATATGCACGAGACACTAATAGTCCCCTGGAGACTGACCATATATAATGTCGGCCTACATATGATCAGCGCCCTAGCCTGCTCTCTATCCTAGCCTGGACCAGGGAAGGCCAGACAATGGCTAATGATGACTTAGTAAGTACACCTACAGCCTTCAGGGTCTATTTAGTCTAAACCATCTCTTGCTCACAAGGTTGGTGAGGTTGCAGACGCTACAAGAAACTATTGAGCCTGATTGGGTCGCGAACCCCAGTCCAACAGATTGTTAGGGAGGGACGTTTCCCTCATGTAGATACAGCCGTATGCACAGGATATTTGGACTTATGTGATGTTATATGTACGATGCCCGTTATATCTCATGGTTTGTGAAAATGCATTTATAAAATATATCTAGATGGGCATTTTGTAAAAAAAAAAAAAAAAAAAAAAAAAAGTGATTAACTGTATTATTACCAAGATTAATTACTGCAAATGTCTATTACAACTTACCCTAAGTAAAACTTTAGATACAAAATATAAACACAGCATGAACAGAGAGGTGATTTCAAGATACAGCGACTTTTAAAGATAGCAAATGACTAAACATAGCTTATTTTCAACAGGAAATTCAACCTAAAGACTGGAAAGGGGAAAGATTTGATCTGCTGTTTATACTTACATGATAGTGAAAAAGATAAGAAAGAAATTATTATTCTTTTAGCATTCGCAAAGATTGCAAACACCACCGGTGAATTTCCCCTGAAATTCACTTCAATTTAAAGTATTTGTAATCTCATCCCAGTTCGTTGATATTTCTTTGATTTAGGGTTGTGGGCCAATCCTTTCTACATTTTTTTAAATTCCATTCAATAAGGTAAATATCATAGAAAAAAAGAAGAAGAAAAGATTGAAATGTAAACAATCGTCTGTTACATCATGATCACAGTCAAAACTTTTCATGTCATTTGAGGTAAGTGCGTATCTCCTAAGCCATAGAATAATCTAATAGGTTTGAATATAATTCATACATCACTCCAGAACTAGAATAAGTGTTTTTATACTGTCATATATGTGTCAGCTGCTGCTGAGAATTGTTAGCCTATACCATACATGTAAGTCAGTTCTAATGGAATATTGAGAGTCTCAAGAATTTTGGTGATCAATCTATCCTGAGAAAATGCTTTAATCTTTCATTCTATCATGTTTTGAGTATTTTACTTCTGTCTTGTCTTCCAACATTAATTTGTCGGGCAAAGACTTTTAGTACCGTCATACAGTTATTTATATGTGCATGTTGCATAAGAATAATCATAATTCTGATTATCCATTCCATTCCGATATTCCCAAAATTTACCATACTGTATGTAGTTCTAGGTATGCAGTTAATTTTAAGTCATTGGAACTCTGATTACTGATGAGGAGTTTTGACTCTTGAGCAGTCCTGCCTGCCAAGAGAGCTCAGACCACCAGACTGGGACATCACTAAAGTCCTCAGCTCTTTGAAAATAGTCCCATAATAACCCTGGTCAGTGACTGGTCCCCGCTCAGTGTTACTGAACATGAAGCTGAGCCAACAACACCAATTTCCCTGAAGGAGTGTTTACTGTGTCTCCTAATCTCTGGCACCAGGGACTACAGTATATCCCAGACACAGAATAAGACCGGTTCCCGATCTTTCTCATGATTATACATTCACGAATCTGTGTAGATGCAAGTTCTTATTCTAGGGAGATAAACAAACCCAAAACAAGTTAACAAGCACATAATCTCTAGATTTCAAGTATTATCATCATCGTCCATTGCTAGTCCAATGCAGGACAAAAGCCTCAGACATGTCCTTCCACTCACGTCTGTTTGTGGTTTTTTTATGCCAGTCTACCCGCAAATTTTCTGGCCTCGCCAATCCATCGTCTTCCCTCCTTCCCCTGCTTCGTTTGCAATCTCTAAGGATCCATTCTGTTATGCTTACTATCCATCTATTACAGGACCTTTCTAGCTTTCTGGGGATCCTAGATAGATATATAGGTACTTCGTTTATCCCCAGATGTGTTTTTCAAACTGTGATGAGGTGATTCCTAGCCCTCTAGATCAGGGGTGGCCAACCTTTTGTCTCCTATGCACCAATTTTGTTTACTTCTAATTCAGATGCGCCTCACAAACTTTAACCCCCTTTCAATCCTTTAAGTACGGTGATTTGGACATAGTTGGTGGTTATACATATAATAATTTGATATATATATATATATATATATATATATATATATATGTGTGTGTGTGTGTGTGTGTGTGTGTGTGTGTGTGTGTGTTTAGTAGTAGTAGTAGTAGTGTGGATAGATGTATCAGTTGTAAAGGAATAGATTTAACATGAATACAAAGTAAACTGTACTTACTTACTTTATTAACACTTTGAATCTGCATTGATAATATTCATTAGTTATTCCTGAAAGTACGAATAAAAATGAATGAACATAATCAGCAGTTTTAAAGAATAGTAATTTCACATGCAGGAAAAATGAACATAACTAGCTTTAATAAGACTTTTGACTTTGCTTTGTTTTCACTAAATCTGTAATATTAGGAGTTAAATTAGTAATTGAGAGCACCAGAACAGACAGTTCTTCAGATTTGAATCGGATAGTCGCGACCTCAGTTTGTTCTTGTTCCTTTTCATGGATGAAAATATTTGCTCGCATCTGTATGTTGTTCCAAATCAAAAGGCATGACTTTGGGCAAATTTTTTCAAGTCTGGAAAACGTTCACCTGGTAATATTCGCCAAAAATTAAGCATTTCAGATGCAGTTGGGAGTGAGAGAAGTTCATTAAATTTACTCTTCAGCACTGAATTTGCTCGTAGATCTACAAATTCCATCTCTATATTATTAGGCATCTTCAGGTATGTTTTTTTTTTCTTTTATTATCTCTGTGGTATAGTGCACCACATGTAATCGTGCAATGCGCCACTGCTGGCGCATGCGCCATTGGTTGGCCACCCCTGCTCTAGATGGTCTACTAAGATGCAAGAAACTATTACAATTCACATTTATTTATTTCACATCTAGTTCAAAGTGCAAATACAATAAATAACAACACCAAATTAATGATTATTTAATGTCACAGTCACACACTTACCAGAATAACAATTGATAAGTCACGTTAGTCACGGTAACAATGTGATGTCCTCAAATTGTCTACTTTCTGGCTTTTTTACTCGTAAAGTCATCTGTGATATCCACATGTGACACCTGCTTGCCCACCTCATGGTTTTTGCTGATTATTGCAAGACCTTAGAGTCGATCCTATCCCATGGACGACCATAAATAGGTCTTGATAAGCTTAAGCTTTAAGAAGCTCCTCTCAGCTGAGGCCATCATCCACAGCTTGCTTTGAATGTTTCTTTTTCTTTGTCTGCTGACATACATGGCTCATTTTTCAAAAGGTTAGCACATAACTTTTTCTTAAATGATATTCTCCATTATTATATCTCCTGCTAACTCCTTCTCGGGGTTATCTAGAACATGTTCCCGTATTTTTATTTTTGTCAAAGCAAGCACCCCTTTCGCAGCATCAGTTTCTCTTATTCCTTCTTTCTTCTAATAAACTGTGCTTGTCACGAATGTTTTATAATTATATATCTTTGTTACTTCTGCCACACGCTCACTTTTATCTAACTTCTCGAGAATTTAATTTTTCAACTCTAAAAGTAATTATCTCCTGTCCTTGCTTCATGATCATCTTGGCGGTTATTGTCTAGATATTTCTGTATACTATTTATACAGTTTACCTTGTAATGATCAGCAGTGATCACAATTCTATAAAGAACATGAGATCACAGCTTTTTAAATAATCACTGCTAGAGACCTAAGGTGGTGTTGGTACGACTCATGAGGAGCAAGTGAAAGACTTAGGGTCCTAATAAGCCAAGGTGAAACAAAACAGTGTAGAAATCATGTTAAAAACTTGAGTAGCATATGGTTGCTGGGTGACTATTTTCTTCACCGCCCGTGCTAGTTTTGTGAGTATTTCTCCACAAAAAGGGCAAATAAGGATAGTAATTCTTGCTCACAGACCGATACAAAGGACATATACCGAAATGAAATTTTATGGACATATTTCAGGTTATTTATAAACAGTGGTATTACTGTAAATTTTTATGTATATTTAGGGTCATACTCATATATAGATACATACATACATACATATATATATATATATATATATATATATATATATATATATATATATATATATATATATATATATATATATATGTATATATATATTACCATCTAAGCTACAATCCTAGCTGTAAAATCAGAATGCTATAAGTCCAAGGGCTCCAACAAGGAGAAATAACCCTGTGAGAAAAGGAAATAAATGAACTACAAGCGAAGTAGTGAACAATTAATATAAATTATTTCAGAATAGTAAGAAAATTAAAATAGATCTTTCATAAATAAGACATAGAAAGAGACATAGCCTGTTCAACATAAAAACTTTCGCTGTTACTTTGAACTTTTGAAGTTCCACCGATTCAACTAACCGATTAGGAAGATCATTCCACAACTTGGGTACAGATGGTATAAAGCTTCTAGAATAATGTGCTGTATTAAGAAGGCATGACTATTAGAATTAACAGCATACCTAATACGCACAGAATGGTACTGTCCGGGAAGATCTAAATGCAAAGGATGGGTCAAAATTATGGAAAATCTTATGCAGCCTGCATAACGAACTAGGTGAACGATGGTGCCAAAAATAAGTATCTAAACAGGATTAAAAAGTTTAATGGACCACAAGTCTGCAATTGAAGAGGCAGACCTAATGTGTTTCTCATATATATATATATATATATATATATATATATATATATATATATATATATATGAGAGAGAGAGAGAGAGAGAGAGAGAGAGAGAGAGAGAGAGAGAGAGAGAGAGAGAGAGAGAGAGAGAGAGAGATACAATATATACATATAGATAGATAGATAGATACAGTATGTGCATATAGATAGATACATACATACATACATATATATATATATATATATATATATATATATATATATATATATATATATATATATATATATATATATATATATATATTGTGCCTAATCTACGAAATTGCCCATTTCATGAATTGGGCAGTTAGTGCACCTAATTCATGAAATAGGCATTTCATTGCCTGTGTCACGAAATATGGAGCAGCTGGTTCCTGATTTAGGCAAATCAATTATAGTTGCAACATAAGCTGTTAATAAATCGATAATGAGGTCTATGTACTGGACTCATGTACTTATAAATTTCAGTCAGTACTCTGAGAAATTTGATTCAGAGAATGCTAAAGGAACCCAAATTAAGGACCTTGCTCAAGAAATGCCAGAGGAAAGTGATTCTGTTAGATTCGTTAATGATTCAGCATAAGATGGGGTAGTTGTGGTCAATATGATGGAGAATCGTTTGAATTTAATCGGTATTGCACAGCAAGATGAAGCAATTGGCCAAGAAAGAAGCAGGGATTAAAATCTATTTGATTGAGTAAATAATTTTATGAAGCATATGATGATCATGGTGAGGATATGATTAAAATGTTTCTTTTCCTAGGAGTAGGCCTAAGTGTGGGCAGATTGTCAGTGTAGAGTTTAATCATAAGAACCATTCATGGTGCTGTTTTGGTATGCGATCTCACCTGATGGTAGCGATCTCACTTCACTCCACGGCGAAGCTAGAACCATTAGATTTTCTTAAAAAAAGAAATGTCTATATATATATATATATATATATATATATATATATATATATATATATATATATATATATATATATATATATATACACTGGGTCTAATTATCCAAGAAATGATAACCAATCATTGATGTTAGCGAGCGCAGCTCAACATTACCGCTTGTCAGTACATACGGAGCTAGATGTTTTTACTTTATTTTTTTCGCGAGCGCACGGCGAAGCAAGAACCATTGGATTTTCTATTATTCTTGTTTTTTTTACCTATTAAAAATATTGAGATCACATACCAAAGCAAAGGAATAATTTATGAGATTACACCATAAATGAGATCGCATACCAAAACAACATCAAATTTATTGCGTATGAAGGGAATTACATAGTCAAGAATGAAGAAGAGAGGTGAACAAAATGACTACCATTTCTAGTTGTTTGTGAAACACAATTTGCCAGAGTAATAACAACTTTATAAGACCAGGGTTCCAGTATCGAGACCTCATTATCAAAAACTGATAACTGCTTGTTATTATTATTATTATTATTATTATTATTATTATTATTATTATTATTATTACTTGCTAAGCTACAATCCTAGTTGGAAAAGCAGGATACTATAAGCCCAGGAGCTTATATATATATATATATATATATATATATATATATATATATATATATATATATATATATATATATATATATACATATATATATATATATATGTGTGTGTATATATATATATATATATATATATATATATATATATATATATATATATATATATATATATATATATATATATGAATTCAGTGTGTTTGAAGTCGAAACTTTCCTTAAATACTTGAGAGATTCAAAGCCCTTGGATACGATGGAATAACTGTTGAGATGATATTGGCCGAAAATGAAGTGACTCTCAGAATACTTTAAAGATTATTTTGTAGAATGTGTCATGAAGAGGCAAAACCTGATGAATGGGAGCTAGGAGTGTTGGTGAAAATGACAAAAAAAAAAATCTGATTGCAATAATTACAGACATCAGACGTCAGTTGTCATGAAAATATATAGTATGCTTATTTTAAAGAGACTAGAGCGAAAGAATTATGTAAAGTTGAGAGATTAACAAATGGGATTTCGAAAAGGTCATAGTAGTTGTACTGACCAAATTTTCCTTTTAAGACATGTTGTAGAACAATGCGTAGAATATAGAACTCTACTTTTGATGGCCTTTATAGACTTGAAAAAGCCTTGTATAGTTCGCACCGGCCAATTTTGTGGAGAGTCCTGCGTTATTATGGAGTTCCTCTTAAATATCTAAATTTGATTAAGTCTATTCATGACCATAGCAAGTGCAAAGTTAATGTTAGTGGAGTCCTATCAAATGAATTTTCAGCGAAAAGTAGAGTACTAACCAAGGGAATGTGTTGCCATCTATGTTGTTTATCCTCCTCATGAATTTTGTAATGCGTAGAAAAGTTGGGGATGGTGGAGAGGGATTGGACTGGATTGGTAATGGGAAATTAGCGGACCTAAAGTATGCTGATGACGGCTGCCCTTATTAGCAGAACACGGGATGATTTGCAATGCTTGATTACCAGAATGCAATGATATATCACGTGAGGTTGGGCTCAAGATAAATAGGAGACAGACAGAGAAGATGGGAACGTAATATGCAATAGAAGAGAAAGGAGAAATAATTATTGAGGTAGAATAATTTAAATATTTAGGAACCATGATCACTAATACAAAGTCTTTAGAATTGGGATTTAATGAAAGATTGAAAAAGATGCAGATCAGACAATGGGAAGGTTGAGTAAAATTTGTAAATCGAATCGCCTGAAATTACATATAAAAATGAGGCTATATATCAGTTAAGTCAGGTCGGTGTTACTATATGGACACGAGTCTTTGTATCACAATGAAACTTTATCCAGCATGTTTTGTAGATTTGAGAACAAGGCTCTCAGAAGAATATTGGGGGTGAAATGGCAGGACAGGATTAGAAATGAAACTATAGGAGAGATTACTCGAGTGCCATATGTGGATGAGGTCAGGGTGAGGGGTAGATGGAGATGGTTTGGTCATGCTCTTCGCACTCCCCGAGAGAGATTAGTTTACCAAACATTTAATTGGGCTCTACAAGGCACTAGAGGAGTTGGAAGACCTAGGCCTACATGGCTGAGGACTATGAAGCATGAACTAGCAGATGATGAATGGAAAAGTATTGATTTAAAAGCTCAAGTTAAAGGTAACTTGCGAAATCTAACAGAAGCCCTTTGCGTCAATAAGCGTAGGGGGAGATTATATATATATATATATATATATATATATATATATATATATATATATATATATATATATATATATATATATATATATTTTTGGGCTCAAGCCATGTCGTCCTGATGGAAGTTCCTATTGGGTAGCTTCCAAGGGTATATTACAACTACGGCGATATTCCCAGAGAATTTACCTTAAGGTACCAGAATTCTAACTCCTGGAGCGAATATCCCTCGTGAAAGGGATATCGCGACATATCAGAGGACGTATTCTTGACACGCCACATGGCAATCTGCACCCCGCCGAGGAGCAATTGGTTCCCTCTAATCCTGGAACTGAAGCCCAAGATAATCCCTCTGCCGGACCCAGTTCTCTCCCAGCAGGTTCAGAAGTTGACTGTCTTTGCTTCATCAAGGAAAACCCGAGACCTTCATCTCATGATTTTCTCTCCCTAGCCGTGAAGAAAAGGTTTGGAATCTCGAAGAAATGTTTAGACTTCCTAGAGGAATACAAAACAAAGTCTACCAGAAGGCAATACGAGTCTTCCTGGAAGAAGTGGGTGTCTTTTGTCAAGGCAAAGAATCCTACAGAAATCTCTATTGATTTTTGTATGTCCTTCTTCATTCACCTTCATGGACAAGGCCTTTAAGCCAACACGATGTCCACTTGTAAATCGGCCTTGACAAGACCATTACTCTATGCCTTCCAGATTGACCTGTCCAATGAAATCTTTAACAAAATTCCGAAAGCATGTGGTAGACTCCGTCCTGCACCTCCACCGAGACCTATCTCCTGGTCTCTCGACAAGGTGCTTCATTTCGCCTCTAGCCTGGACAATGAATCTTGCCCTCTGAAAGACCTGACTGAAAAAGTGATTTTCCTTTGTGCTCTTGCCTCGGCAGCACGAGTTAGTGAAATAATGGCCTTATCGAGAGAAGAGGGCCAGATACAGTTTGCCGAAACAGGGGAACTTGCCCTCTTCCCTGACCCAACGTTTCTGGCAAAGAATGAACTCCCTACTAAGAGGTGGGGCCCTTGGAAAATCTGCCCTCTGAAGGAAGATATCTCTCTATGCCCGGTGGAGAGTCTAAAGATCTATCTTCGAAGAACTTCAGACTTTGGCGTAGGACAACTCTTTAAAGGCGAAACATCGGGAAGCGATTTGTCACTCAAACAACTACAGGCGAAGATCACCTACTTTATTCACAGAGCGGATCCTGACAGTACACCCGCAGGTCATGATCCCCTAAAAGTCGCCTCTTCCCTTAATTTCTTCCAAGGTATGGATTTCGAGAGCCTCCGATCCTTCACAGGCTGGAAATCCTCAAAGAGTTTTTTTCAAACACTATGCAAAACAGGTGCATGAAATAAGCGTTTTGTGGTAGCTGCAGGTATTGTACTGAAACCTGCTGCTTAGTGCTGCGGAAGACAGCGAGTTATTTCGGGACATAAACTCAACGGGTGCCTGTGTTGACCGTAGTGCGATACATAGTGATTTAAGTGCCATTTAGTGTCACTAGAGACTGTACTTCCATAAGGTGAAGTAACATAGACTTGAACACATGTGTCACATGTTTATTGGACATGAAGTGTATTTCAGATTTTCAAAGACTATCTAGTTCCACCGGAACTTGTGTGTGTTTTGGCAAGTTCTTTTCAGATTTCACACTTTAGTCTTATACAATCTCCAGTCTATGTTTGTTATCCAATAATTTTATTTAAAAATTGTTTATTATATTTCATATTATTGCGAATATTTCCAAATAAATTGAAATTTTGCTATCAATTGCGTCTTATTTCGCCCTACTATAACCAAATATACTACTGTTATAGAGTTTTATTGATCCTAATTTTACTTTTATTATAATTGATTTTATAATACTGTCCTGTTGGAGATACTCGCCTAAGAAAAGTGAAATATTCATTCCTACACAACCCTCTTAATGAGAGAATGCCTTGATGAAGTCATTGAGCTTCAGCACGGCATTTCATTCCTGTGCTGAAACTTGATGACGGGCAAGATGGCTCTCGAACTTGGGGAAATTGCTCCCCCAGTTCGAATCTAAATTTCTCTCTTTCACCTTTTTCTTTTTCTCAATATTACTTCGACCTTATCCTAATTTCATGAACTTTCTTTCGTCTTGCTTTCCAAACTCTATGAGAAAAATTTCCCCTCATTATATATGTGTATATATTATGTACATATATATATATATATATATATTTTTTTTTTTTTCCCTATGGCTTGGATGTTTCTACATCTATTGTAGCCCCGGCGGGGATGTTCATACATCCTTTATTGCTGCCTGCTTTGATGAGTGGGAGGAGGTGTCACGGTTGGGAGGTGTTTGCACTCAAAGCTATATGTGAGAGTATTGGATGATTTCAGCCATCCCGAAGATGGTTTGGACCTTTTTGGCGGAACTATTCTCAAGTGTTGGGTCTTCGGAATCCAGGGGGATCCGATGCTTGGGGTAGGACTCTTGGCTTTTGGCCGGAAGCCCGTCATTACAGATATGGGGAGGATGATTCCATAATTTCTTGGTCTCAGTCCTAACAGGCGGGTTCAGCTTACACCTGTGCCTCTATATCTGTTTTGATGCTATCCTTCGGGTAGGGTATGGAGTGGACCATCTGGGAAGTATACTCTCATTGTGCCGATAGTGGAGAGTGCAAATTTCCTTTCTGATGTGTGATGGCCTAACATTCTCGAGCAGGTACATCAAACTAACCCTTTTCTCTCTCTCTCGTCTAATGGATTCTTTAAGTAACGAACCCCCATCCCCTGGATACGCTGACTCTCCCCCGGCACTGTTGACGACCTCTGCTAATTCAATTAAGGAAAATTCTGTTGACGACCTAGGAACAAAAAAGGACCCCTCTACTCATGTTTTAAACCCAATTAGGTCGGGTAACAAACGGAAACTCCGAATCCTTCATGTTACCCAAATTCCAATAAATACTGATTATGATATGATATATAAAGCATTTAGATGCTATGGAGTGATAAAAGAAATTAGAATGAAACTTGAAAATGAAAAATGGCATTCATGGATAACTTGTAACAATCATGAAGAAGCATTCAACGCAATATGTAACATCAATGATATCAAAATTAATAACTTAAATGTCATGGGTGCCCTATGTGATAAGATACCAAACAGTTTGGATGTATATAGACCTGCTGACTGGTTTGAGAAAGATATCGATTTAACTATGCTCCCCCAAAGAAAGCCAAAACCACCAATGTGGCTTGTTGCTGAGCCTAAAGGGAGTAATGGGAATTATTTTAAAATTAGCAAACTAATTCAGAAAAAGGTAGGAACCATTGCACCAGGTGATATATCTCGCTTTGGGAAAAATAGCTTCCTAATCCATGCAAAATCATACACGCAATCAGTAATACTGTCTAACCTTATGACAAGCAGTGATGAGGATATGTTAGATGTCAAACCCCACCTAAACTTTAGTTACGGAAGGGGAGTAGTCTTCAATAAAGATCTGTATGAATTTACAGAAGAGGAAATACTAGCCATGTGCCCATTAACAGTGTGGAAAGTGCATGAGATTCCTGGGACGTCAATGATTATCCTTACTTTCCAGGATGCTGATGTGCCTTTCCACATCGATATTGAAAATGAAAGAATAAAAGTTCGACCTTTTAAACAAAAGCCCTTACAATGCTTCAAATGTTTCAAATTTGGACATCCTTCTAAAGTTTGTAAAAATGAAAAAATGTGTAGCATCTGTGCCAGTCCTTATCATGGAGAGTGTACACTTGAGCCCAGCTGTTTGAATTGCAATTCAAACCATAAGTCAACTGACAGGAGCTGTGAGATTTATAAGTTTGAAGAAGCAGCCCTCAACAAATCCAGTGTAGAACACATAAGTGTAGGACATGCCAAAAGACTACTGAAAAAACCAAACAGCTATGCAAAGGCACTGAAATCAAGAGAAAATATACCACAGGAGTCATCGAACCCACATAGTGCTGCCAGTAATTCCAAGAAAAGAAATAAATCATCTAATGATAGTAAAGTTTTACGTGACAAGGTAAGCATATTGCCTTCCAAGGCTTTGCCACTGTGTATTAAAACTGCGACACTGCCCACTTCTATACAAACTTCATCCCCCATTACCAGCAATAGTACTAACCTCTCTCAGGCCATGTCCTTGCCGGATTTGATGGAGGTTCCACCCGAAACAAAGTTACCAGGTGCACCTGTGGTAGGGAAGGTGCAAAAACCTGGTAGATCCTCACCACCTACAAATAGGAAAAGAGTGAGACCTCCATCTCTCTCACCCCCTTCCATAAGAAATATTAGAGTTATGACATCAAATAAATATGATGTTTTGTCTGTTGATGTTTCTGATCACCCAGAAGACAATTTAAATAAATCAGAAATTCAAGTTGAGGTCCACCATCCCCCTCAACAATTGGATCAGAAGGACAACAAGAAAAGCACAAACAAAAAACCATATTTATCAAGACCCTCTCTAATAAAACCACCGGGAAATAGCATTAGATCAAAAATTGCTAATGGGAAGACTTCATCTAAAAGCTCTTCCAAAAAATAAACCATAGTTTTTTCCTCCATTTTGCAATGGAACTGTCAGGGTTTGAGGGCGAAATATGAAGAACTTAAGCTCCTAATTCACGAGCAATCCCCCATAATTGTATGTCTACAGGAAAGTATGCTTGATTCTAACACTCCTAGTCCTCGAGAGTATGTTAGCTATAGAACACCATATAATCAACAAGCAGGGAGCCATGGCGGAAGTCTCATGTACATTCGTCGAGATGTTCCCCAAATACCCATGTCTATACGTACAACCCTGCAGGCAGTTGTTGTACAAATTGATATAGGGAGAAAATATACAATATGCTCTCTGTACTTACCTCCAAATGATAATATTTTATATGATGATTTAGCAGAGGTCATTCAACAACTCCCTCAACCTTTTCTCTTACTGGGAGATATGAATGGTAGACATCCTTTGTGGGGTGATGTTTTGGCCAACACAAGGAGCAATATTATCTCATCAATTGTGGAGAATGAGGATGTGGGACTCCTTAATACAGGAGAGCCCACACACTTCCATGTTCAGACAGGTACTTTGTCATGCATTGACCTTTCAATTGCAAGCTCTAACTGCCTTCTTGATTTTGATTGGAGGACATTAGATGATTGGCATACTAGTGATCATGCACCAATCATTATAAACACCAACAAGGGTCCGCCTTTGCAAAGATCGCCACGTTGGAATCTAGACAAGGCAGACTGGGTTAAATTTTCCGAGCTAAGCGAAATCGAAGGGAGAGCAGAACAGTTTGAAAGTGTCGATGATGCCATAGACCTACTGAATGGAACTCTTCATACAGAAGGAGTCAATTCAATTCCCAAAACAACAGGGTTATTCAAACGACGACCAGTCCCGTGGTGGTCTTCGGAACTAACTGCACTCCACAGAGCCACAAGAAGATCTCTAACACGATTGCGTAGACGCAGAACTGATGAGAATTTAACTATGTACAAGAAATGTAGAGCACAGTTCTGTCGTGCCATGAAAGAAGCAAGGTGCCAGTCATGGATGTCTTTTGTTTCCTCTATTAACAGTAGAACACCACCATCTTCTGTGTGGAGGAAAGTAAAAAAGATAGCTGGCAAATTCACCCCCAACCCACCACCAGTGTTGAAGGTGAATGGCCAGTATGTAACTGAAGCAAATGAAGTTAGCAATGCCCTGGCTAATCATTTTTCAAATGTATCCAGCAAGTGTGAAGGAGCCCCTGGTCACCAGTATTAGGAGCACTGAAGAAAAGAAAATTTTAAATTTTGCAACAAGAAGGGAAGAGTCGTATAATTCTCCTTTCACTGAAAGAGAATTTGATTCCGCACTTGCTCATTGCAACGATACAGCCCCTGGACCCGATGGAATTCCATATGCAATGATTAAACATGTCCATTTTAATACAAAGCTATTTATTTTAAGCATTATTAATAGAATATGGCATGATCATAGTTACCCAAGTGTTTGGGAACTAGCCATTATTTTAGCCTTTTTAAAACCCGGTAAAGACAAGTTTTTAGCAGCAAACTATCGTCCTATTGCATTGACATCTTGTTTATGTAAAATCATGGAGAAGATGGTCAATGCAAGACTGATACGGTACCTTGAAAAGAAAGGTATTTTATCACCGATTCAATGTGGATTCCGAAAAATGCACTCAACGACTGATGTGTTGATACAACTTGAGTCTTCTATTTGTGAAGCCTTTGCTTCCAAACAGCACCATGTTACAGTATTTTTTGACCTTGAAAAGGCATATGATACCACATGGAGATATGGTATTCTTAAAACCATTCATGAATTGGGATTGAGAGGAGAGCTGCCACTATTTATTCAGGCATTTCTTTCACGTAGAGTTTTTCAAGTGAGAGTGGGGGAAACTCTATCAGAGAGTAAGTGCCAGGAAGAAGGAGTTCCTCAGGGTAGTGTGCTGAGTGTAACCCTTTTTGCACTAGCAATTAATGGGATATCCTCAGCCATTCCCCAGGATGTTCTCTCAACATTATTTGTGGATGATCTCTCAATATCATTTGCTGGCACTAGAATGGCAATGGTTGAGAGAAAAATCCAACACTCTATTGATAAAATTATCCAGTGGGCTGACAGGAATGGATTTAAGTTCTCGACAAGTAAAACTACCATTGTCCATTTTTGTCGTATCCGGGGAGTACATCCAGACCCGGATATATACATTAAAGGTCAACGGATACCATGTGTATCGGAAACCAAATTTTTAGGTTTGAGATTTGACTGTAGACTTACATGGGTTTCTCACCTAAAAGCGCTAAAAGCTAAATGTGTTGAAGCTCTGAATATCTTAAAAGTATTGTCCCATACATCATGGGGGGCAGACCGCAATACTATTTTAAAATTATACAAGGCCTTGATTTTTTCCAAAATTAGTTATGGTTGTGAGGTATATTCTTCAGCCACCCCAAGCCGGTTAAAAATATTAGATTCGATACATCATGCAGGTATTAGATTGTCTACTGGAGCTTTTAAAACCTCGCCTATCCCAAGTCTCCTTGTTGATGCTGGAGAGTTACCTCTAGACCTTTACCGAATGTCTTCCATTCTTCGGTATTGGTTTAGATTGCAAAGACTCCCTAACTCTCTAGCCTTTCAGACTGCAAGCCTTGTAAGACAAGCATCATACTTTGAGTTGCACCCAAAATCTCCTCAACCTTATGGCTTTCGGGTGAAACGATTATTAAATAGTCTGGATATAATTAGAAATAAGGTACTTCCATTCAAGGTATCATCAACGCCTCCATGGAAGTTACCAGAGATATCTTTTTGTAAATATTTTATTGGAGATAAGAAGAATATGTCAGACATAGAAGCCAGGTCTCTTTTTAATGAACATGTTAAAGAACATAGAGGATCAACTTTTATCTATACTGATGGCTCCAAATCTGATGCTGGCGTTGGATTTGGAGTACATAGTAATGGTTTTAATTGTAGAGGTGCACTTCCTCTGACCGCTTCCATATTTACTGCCGAACTGTATGGCATATTAACTGCTATTGAGAAAATAGCGTTGGAGAAGGAGGGTAATTTTACAATTTTTAGTGATGCAAGGAGTGTCCTTCAAGCTATGGAAGTTTTTAATTCTAATAACCCTCTAGTTTTAAAGATTTTAGAATGGCTTTTCCTTATTGGACGGAGAGGTATAACAGTTCAATTTTGTTGGGTTCCAGCACATGTAGGTGTGTCCGGGAATGAGAAGGCAGATTCACTGGCTAAGGAGGCTGCATCCGAGTTGCTGCCAAGAAGGTATCCCATTCCCTGTAATGATTTCTTACCTGACATCAAGAAATTGGTTTGCAATAAATGGCAACAGCAATGGGATAGTCAAGATGGCAATAAAATGAGGGAAGTAACAAATGACATATCTCCTTGGAGGTATAATATGATGCCCCGAAAATGGGAGACGTCTCTTTGTCGTCTCCGTATTGGTCACACTCGGTTGACACATGAGTTTCTGCTGAAGGGCCAACACCAACCGTATTGTGACAACTGTTTAGTACCTCTAACAGTAAGGCATTTGTTGACCGAATGCCCCAATTATAACATCTTGCGGAATAGATATTTGTTTGAGGCTCGAGGTGAGGGTGGCAGGTTCATCCTTGCCAAGATTCTTGGAAATGATGTGTCCTACCATGCAAGTGGCATTTTTGGATTTCTTTCAGAAGCAGGTTTTCTGAAAAATATTTAACTTTTATGACATTCAATTTTTATGATTTTAATTGAATACTCTTTAATTTTTTATTTTATTTCATTTTTTACTTTTGTATACATAAATTAAATGTTACCGGCGTCAATGACCTTAGATGTCAGGATGCCTGAAAACTTTAAATCATTCATTCATTCATTCCTACACAAGTATTTAACTTTCGTGATATGTCTGCAAGACCGACAAGACCCTCGTCTACGGGCGAGTCGTCTTCCCCAGGTTACTTCAAGATGTTCCTATTGTCCAGTTAGGACTTCCCTGCCAGGGGGGCGGGAAGCCATGTCATAGCTTATGCCATTGGTAGTGACATGTAACGGAGATGTCACGGTCTCTACGGTCATCAGACCAAAGGAATATTGTTTGGAAGTCGAAGGCACTATTAAATTGGGAAAAATCCACGATACACTAATTCTCTGGTACACTTCCATCAGCACGTCATGGCTTGAGCCCAAAAAACGGATTTTGAGCGAAGCAAAAAATCTATTTTTGGGTGAGATGGCCATGACGTCCTGATGTACCCGCCTTAGTTCTCTATTCTGGCCTGTCAAGCCCCTCCCTTTCTTCTTGTATCTTGGAGGCTGGCAGATATGCCGGAAGGAATGGAGATTGGCGCGGGCGGGTGTGGCGTCAGCCGATATGGCGCCCGTTTGTTTACATCGCTAGGTGCCATAACAGTAGCGTAGGAGGAGAGTTTTGGAACGGCTCCTCCCATACTTGCCACTCTTCCCCCTCGAAGCGTAAACGCTATGTGGGGTGCAGATAGCTATGTGGCGTGTCAAGCATACGTCCCCTGTTATTATACGATATCCTAAAGGGAAACCTTATGGGTACTCGCGCCAGAAGTAAGAATTCTGTGAAACCTTTAATTTAATTCTCTGGGAATACTGTTGTCAAATATACCCTTAGGAAGCTACTGAAGGAACCTTCCATCAGGACGTCATGGCTATCTCACCCAAAAATAGATTTTTCGCATTACAGCTCTTGATTCCACTCTTCTCTGTGCTGGCGATAGGCCAACTGCCTTTCTTGGTTGGCAGAGCGAGTACTTATTCTTAACTTGTCCACTCCCTCTCGAGGAATTCCCTTCCAACCGAGGGTTAGGTTTTTCCTCTACCTGTAGTGGTCTTTTTTTTTGCTGCTGATTTATGAATTCTAATTCATCGTAATTTTTATTTTTCCTCAGATAGCGATGCTGTTCTTCTTCAATCGGCTAAAGCAGCCGACAAAGAAAGCAGATCCGTTTTTTTTTTATGTGGAATCAGTCACTCCACCAGTCCTGCGCTTCCTGTGGCAGCTCGTGAGCTCCTTGCTGTTTACGAGGTAGCACTCGATGCCGACCTTCAATCTAACAAGGCTTGTTGAAGGGAAGCAGAGAGCACTGCCAGGAGGTTCTCTTCCAGGGGTTTGAGAACTCGACCTTCCGGGGGAAAGTTAACCTCCCCGCTTGTTGGGTTTAACAACCTTCCCTCTTACGAGGATTATTGTTGAGAGCTTGACAAAAATCAGCAGCTGCTATCTTATCGCCGAAGACTGTGCTTCTCCCCCATTGGGCTGGGGAAAGCTAAGTCCAAGGCAATGTCTTCCTTTGGGAGGACCTCTTTCTCGTCTGTGAGAGATTGTTCAGCGACCTTTTTTTTTTTTTTCATATAAGCCTACTCTTTTTCTCTTAGGGCAGGGGAAAAGCATAGTTTTAGGAGAACATTACTCTCATTTGCGAGAGAAAGCCTTTGATCAGCTTTTCGTGTCAGAGCAGACATTTCCCTTCGGAGGTTCGTCGGGTGGAGTTTTTGACCCCTCCATCCTGGGCGTGCTCCTCCCCCCAGTTTTAGGAAATGCCTTTCTGAAACCCTTTGGAGGTCTCGTGATGGTCACACTTTGAGCTCTCGCAACCTAGAACTTTCGTGTCCTTGTATCGTTAAGTCCTCGGGTTTGCGTCCCGGCTTCCGGCTCTGGTTACGTTGAACCTTCGGGTTCCCACAACGTGGGACCTTTGTCTCAGTCACGTTGAGTTTTCGGGCTCTCGTGACACAGAGCCTTCAGGTCCTCGTCGCGTAAGCCTTCGGGTACTTGCGGCCCGGAACCTTCAGGTTCCAGTTGTATTGAGCTCTCTGGTTCTTGCAACTCTGGTTACGATGACTCTTCAGGCTCTCGTGCCACCTGTCATGCTTAGCTTTCAGGTCCTCGTGGTCCGGAACCTTTGGGTTTCTGTTGCGTTGAGCCTTCGAGCTCTTGTAACTCTTGTTACGCTGAGTTCTCGGGTTCTCATTGCCCTGAACCTTTGGGTTCCAGTTGCGTGCGCCTCTGGGCTTTCGTAATCCCGAGTCTTTGTCTCCGGTTGCTTTGAGCCTTAGGGCTGTCATTACCCTGGTCATGTTGAGCCTTCGGGCTCTCAGGTCACATGTCACGCTGATCTTTCAAGCTACCGTGCCACCCATTATGTTGAGCCTTTGGGCTCTTGTAACACAGGAGTCTTCGGGCTCCTGTTGCGTGGAACCTTCGGGTCGCGGGTCATGCTGAGCCTTTGTGCTCTTGTCACCCGTTACATAGAGCTTTCTGGCTCTCATAACCTGCACTAGCTGAGCCTTCAAGCTCTCATGACTGGTGTTAAGCTAAACCTCTGTCCTCTTGTAACCCTTGTTATGTCGAGCTTTACGGCTTGCGTAACACAGAGTTTACTTGCTCATCACTTTGAGCCTTTGTGATCTTGTGAATGGTGACACGCTGAGCCTTCGGGCTCTGGTAACTGGCGACACGCTGAGCCTTAGGCCTCTGTTGACTGGCGACACGCTGAGCCTTAGGGCTCTGTTGACTGGCGACACGCTGAGCCTTCGGGCTCTGGCGACTGGCAACACGCTGAGGCTCTGGCAACTGGCGACACGCTGAGGCTCTGGCGACTTGTTATAGTATGTTGTACGGTTGGCCCTCATTTTTAGCGGTAGTTAGTTTACAGACACAGCCGCGAAAAGGAGATTTTCGCGAATGAATGCTGCATTATGGTGGGCTAATTCCTAATCTAAAAAGTCACTGCCCCGTGGCATGAGCGGGTGCTGGAGCTGATGATTAACACAGTAAATACTGCTTAATATTGTTTAAATTTGGTCTCTAAAACAGTTTATAATATGTACAGTGTACAGTACATTTGCACACATGTATGCTACATACTAGACACAGGTTACAGTACAATATTGTGCTAAAGTAAAGCTTTACCAATTCATCATCCCTTACCGTTCTGTTTAACAAAAGTTGTTCCTATCTAGTAATACTGTACTGTAATGTATGTACTGTACAGTAATATCACTACAGTACAGCTTAACTGTACTTACTGAAAGTGTTCGGTGTTTTCGTTCTGACAACTCGTAGCCTACGTGTTTTCTTGAAATATTTGTCGTGTCTTGCGCAGTAAGCTATTATCTACAGTAATTATATTTATTTAATCTTCTACTTCAAGGGGGTAGAAAGACAAGGTATCTCTTGCTCTCAGTAAACCAGCCAGGTTGGCTTTAGGGACTTCCTCTCTCCTAGGGATGAGTCTCTTGTTGAAGGGTTTGTATTAACTGTAGGAATAATTCACTTTTTTTAATCAATTTGTATTTTCCAAACCTATATAAACTTTATGCCTTTCAAGTACTACGGGAAGGTCAGAGTACCACATACAACTACCACTACAACACTACACTACTGTACCTTGTTTGAAGCTTAAACTACCTCTTCCAGCTTTGCTGAAGTTATACTCTTATTGAAGGTCTCTAGTTTGTAGTTATGAAAAATAAAAATTGATTATAAGATTTTGAAATTTCTCCTATCCATGAAACCTGAGACCTAAGTTACATTTCCCTCTTCCACCAACCAGCAAGGCCAAGGTCAAATGTAAAAGTAAATTAATACTACACATGCTCCGGTAACCAGCTGCATTTACCTTGACAAAGGGCTTATCAACCGTTCCATCTTTGCTGACGTGATAACGGTCCCAAGTGTGATTGGTTAGGAAAAATACAAATGATTAGGAAATTCATGTTGAAAGTTTCTTGGCTACTGTAGTTTTTTGTGTGTCATCCAAGATTTTAGAGACATTGTAAATTTTTTATATACCTACAGTTGCAGTTAGTTTAATTAGGTCAGCTTCTTTAACCATTTTTGATCAGTACATACTGTACATTTTCTGTTGTTTAATCATAAATAACTATTATTTTACAGTATTTTTTTAAAGATATATAAATTTTCAATAATTCATATAAGTTTTTTCCAACGTTTTGTTGTTACTGCATGTACTTCCATATAGAAGAGGGAATTTAGGACCATCAGTATCCCCATTGAAGTTAATTGAAGTAAAAGTATCATAGCTTGTAGTTGTGGTCCCCCAGGAGCCATGAAATTAATCTTTACAAAGCATTTAGCTAATCAGTAATATAATATCTCATTTGAGAAAAATATCATGACTCTTGGTTGGTGACGTCTACATGTGGAAACCTGGCGGTGGTACATATTAAAGGATTTCGGCTCCTTTAATGTAACTGTAGCATGTAGCAACTACATTCTTGATCTAAATCCCCCCCCCCATCTAATTACCAACTGTACATTGTTCCTGTACAAAATACAAACCTTCTGCTCTTTATGATGAAGTATTTCTGCAATGCAGAAACCAGCTAATAAGCTTTTTGTCTGGGTGTAACTACCCACCGGTAGTTAGCAGGGTAGGCAAGCTCCCTCCCACTCATACCAGCAATAGTGACTCACTTTTATTCAGCTCAGTAGAGCAATGATGTAATCTACCTTTCCCGCCAAACCTTCTAACCGGTTTATGATTAAAAGCAACTGGACCAAAGCTTAATAGAATGTCCTGTTTCTTTCATAGCTGCCTTCCTTTGGGGCTCACGGGTTCCCTGTGCAAGGCAAGGTAGCATCAAGAGGTCTTTGACCTCGGCTTTTGCTTGCTTCGACTTTTGCTCTGCTTCAGCTGATGGGTGTGAGTAGTTGCTGACAAGAACTCTTGAGTGACTTGTCGGGTAATCCCTTCGAGGTGAACCCAGAAATGAGCTTCGACTACGTTTCACAGGCAAGACTGTCGAACTTCAACTTGTGCTTAGCTTGGTGACGGAAAGCAGTCTGCTGTCCAGAGGTTTGCCTCCAGATGTTGATCAATTTTCCCTTTCAAGGGAGAAATAACCTCCCAGGTGTTGAGCAACTCTCCCTTTGGAGAAAGAGTCGCTCCACCAGCCACTGTCCAGCTATCTCCTCGGTTGCGGGGGAATTGCAGACAGCGACAATAAAGGTTGATCGCCTTTCCCATCTGCGGGAGTGACTGGCTTCATCTGTGTGGTTTCCCCCTTCGGGGAATTTCTCCAGCTGGAATTGGATTCGTCCATGCTCTTCAGAGTTTGTCAACGAATTAGTTAGGTGACTGCTTGCAGTGTATACTCATCCCCGCCGTACCCTCATGATACAAAAAGTCTTGTTGCAATTTCCTTCTGAGATCTTTTCTGCAGATGGTGATGACTGGCAGCCGCCGCCGCCTCAATCGATGAGTCTCAAAGGCCTTAACTCTTCGGGGATATTGCCACATCGTGGCTTTTGGGCACAACAAAGCTCATGGAGCTTTGTGAGGCTAACCCCTATGGAACCTACGCCTCATGGTTTCAAACTGTAACGAAGGAGAACAACTGGTCTTGAAAGTCCAGTACAGCCTTTTTTCATTCCCCTCTTAAGGGATATAAGGCTACTTACCATCCCCAGGGTTAGGATGAGCAGGTGTACTTAGCAAGGACCTTGGTTTTGTAGAGAATTCATGTGCATTGTTGCGCACCCATCCACTGAGCTTTAGCGAGGTGGGTGGGCGAGCTCTTCTGCCTAACGAAGGTCTGTGAGCAACCCAGTTTGTTGGCCTTAGTACCCATGTCGAGTTTGCGAGACCCTACTCGCCAGCGCCAGCGTACGCTACTCCAGTGGTTCATAGAGCTTCGATTTGCTGTTTTCTCTAGTGTTCTCTAGCACAAGCCTTCACTAGCATCAGAAGGCGTTCGTTGATTCTCGCTGGAGTTTGTAAGAGCTTGCTAGCATTCGTTAGTGTCTGATCATGTTCACTGATGCTCGCCAGCGAAAAAGCGTTGGATGGCAAGCCTTTACATACCTGCCTAGTGTTTGTATTCTGTGTTCTGGGCCAACAAACCCCTAAGTACAAGACCATGCTCCTTCATAGGAAACTTTCTTCCTTGAAAAGGTTTACACAACTACAAGCATTTGTTAAAAGTCCATAACAAGGCTGAAACTAACTCCTTTGGTGGCTCATGCCCTCTCGCCAAGACAAAACCTCAGGGTTATTGCCACAAATACAGTTTACTACCAATTGCTCAAGTCTGCCACATGTGGTCATTGCACCCCTTGGCCCAACAAGTTCTTGTTAGATGCCGAGTTTCGTGAACTTAATCCTTTGGTGTTATTTTCTTGGGCCCTAAGGAATGGAGAGCTCTTTGAAGCACTTGCCCAATGGCCTGCTGAGACATACCCTTACAAGGTTATTTTCTTAAGCCTGTAGTCCCGAAGGAACAATATTAGCTTCTGCTTATGTTTATGAATGATAACAAGCACTGCTCACAAGGCGGCCAGACAAATGTTGGGAGCTTCTCATTAAGTTTACAAATGTTAGCAGGCCCTGCCCATTATGCAGGCAGGTAAAAGCAACGGAGGTATGATCGGTACGCTAGATGTATGTTATGTTTTTTTTATGGGTACATCTGCTCACATCTTAAAATGCTACAGCTGTTCGATAGTCAAATTCATTGGGCAATAATGTTGCGATTTGTCGCACATTCATTATTCCCGCAAGCTGGCTTAGACACTTTCAAATGTTTACCCAGAAGCAAAGAAGTTACACAGGTGCATCTGCACACGTTAGCAAGCAATCTTTCTGCCAACGAGGACTATAGACTATCTTACAATTAGAACTCGGTTCTGATAAATCATTATAGGTAGTGGTGATGGCTATATTCCTTTCGGGAAGTTAGGTTATGCATTTCCCTTCTACCTTCCCATAAGCAGACATAGGTAGTCTACCTGCAAGTGGACTTTGCCTTCATCCCAGGCATTTTCTTCCTAAGTTTTTAATCGGATGTCTCTAATACTTAGACTCCGAAAACTTCACATTAGCAAATCTGTATCCCGGAAGGGAACATCTGAAGCTTATGCCAGTTTGTCGATTGGAAACAAAGAAATAGAAAAGTTTTCTCGTTCATAGGAAGAAGGAAGTCTCGATTGCGTATGTTGATCAACATTATCCAACCGAGTTCTGAACACATAATAATTCGGGCTATGCCTGTATGCTCATTCGCCTCCCCGGTTTGTATTACTAGCTTGTAGTTTGACTTGTGGATACACTACCTGTCCAGCAATAGATTGAAGATACTTACCTTTCAGAAGTTGTGTGCATCTATTTTAACCAACCAGTCTCCTGACCGAGAGTGATCCCCAAGGAAATTCGCTGTAATACTATCGCGGGAGAGTTGTGGGATCCTTTGACTGGCCTGACGGTACTATATTGGATCCTTCTCTCTGGTTACGGTTCAATTTCCCTTTGCCGACACACACTCACCGAATAGTCTGGCCTATTCTTTACATATTCTCCTGTTGTCATACACTTGACAGCACATACAGTAGATTACCAAACAATTCTTCTTCACCCAGGAGGTTACTGCACTGTAATTTTTCAGTGGCTACTTTCCTCTTGGTAAGGGTAGAAGAGACTTTAGCTATGGTAAGCATCTCTTCTACAAGGACGACACTCCAAAATCATTGTTCTCTAGTCTTGGCTAGTGCCATAGCCTCTGTGCCATGGTCTACCACTGTTTTGGGTTAGAATTCTCTTGCTTGAGGATACACTCAGGCACACTACTTTATCTTTTCTCTTCCTTTGTAAAGTTGACATCAAATAAATTTTATGTTTTGTCTGTTGATGTTTCTGATGAACCGAAAGATAATTTGAATAAATCAGAAGTTGAAGTTGAGGTCCACCATCGGTCTCAACAAATAGATCCAAAGGACACAAAGAAAAAGACAAACTTGAAACCCAATATATCTAGGACATCTCTAAAGAAACCTACAAGAAATAAAGTTATGTTAAAGACTGCCAATGGGAAGACCTCATCCAAGATGTCTTCCACAAATAATCCATAGTTTTCTCCTCTTTTTTGCAATGGAATTATCAGTGTTTAAGGGCCATATATGAAGAACTTGAGCTTCTAATTAACGAGCATTCCCCCATAATTCCCTCTTAATGAGAGAATGCCTTGATGAAGTCATTGAGCTTCAGCACGGCATTTCATTCCCGTGCTGAAACTTGGTGACGGGCAAGAGGGCTCTCGAACTTGGGGAAATTGCTCCCCCAGTTCGAATCTAAATTTCTCTCTTTTACCTTTCTCTTTTTCTCAATATTACTTCGACCTTATCCTAATTTCATAAACTTTCTTTAGTCTTGCTTTCCAAACTCTATGAGAAAAATTTCCCTCATTATATGTGTGTATATATTATGTACATATATATTTATTTTTTTTTCTTTTCTCCTATGGCTTGGATGTTTTTACATCCATTGTAGCCCCGGCGGGGATGTTCATACATCCTTTATTGCTGCCTGCTTTGATGAGTGGGAGGAGGTATCACGGTTGGGAGGTGTTTGCATTCAAAGCTATATGTGAGAGTATTGGATGATTTCAGCCATCCCGAAGATGGTTTGAACCTTTTTGGCGGAACTATTCTCAAGTGTTGGGTCTTCGGAATCCAGGGGGATCCAATGCTTGGGGGTAGGACTCTCGGCTTTTGGCCGGAAGCCCGTCATTATAGATATGGGGAGGATGATTCCATAATTTCTTGGTCTCAGTCCGAACAGGCGGGGTCAGCTTACACCTGTGCCTCTATATCTGTTTTGATGCTATCCTTCGGGTAGGGTATGGAGTGGACCATCTGGGAAGTATACTCTTATTGTGCCGATAGTGGAGAGTGCAAATTTCCTTTCCGACGTGTGATGGCCTAACTTTCTCGAGCAGGTACATCAAACTAACTCTTTTCTCTCTCTTTCGTATAATGGATTCTTTAAGGAACGAACCCCCATCCCCTGGATACGCTGACTCTCCTCCGGCACTGTTGACGACCTCTGCTAATGTGATAAGGGATAGCTCTGTTGATGACCTCGGAACGGGGAAGGACCATTCTACTGGTATTTCTAAATCGAGTAATTTGGGTAACACGAGGAAACTTTGAATCCTCCATGTTACACAAATTTCAATATAAACAAATTATGATGATCTATGTAAAGCATTTGAATGCTATGGATGCATAAAAGAAATAAGGATGAAACTTGAAGCTGAAACTTGGGATTCATGGATATCTTATAGTAGTTGTGACGAAGCATTTAGTGCAATAAGTAACTTGAATAATATTAAAATTAATAACTTGAATGTCGCGGCTGCTCTCTGCGATAAGGTACCAAAAGATTTAGATGTGTACAGGCCTGCCGATTGGTTGGAAAAAGACGCAGATTTAGTCATGCCCTCCCAGAGAAATCCAAAACCACCGATGTGGCCTATAGCTGAATCAAAGGGGGTTACAGGGAATTATTTTAAAATATGCAAATTGATTCAGAAAAAAGTAGGAACTATTGCACCAGGTGATATATCTCGTTTCGGAAAAAATAGTTTCCTTATCCATGCCAAATCCAGTACAGTCGGTAATATTGTCCAATATGAAAATAAGTAATGATGACATTAAGTTAGATGTCAAACCCCACCTAAATTTTAGCTACGGAAGGGACGTAGTTTTTAACAGAGATCTATATGATTTTACAGAGGAGGAGATATTGGCCATGTGTCCATTAAATGTATGGAAAGTTCATAAAGTCCCAGGTACATCAATGATAATCCTTACGTTCCAGGATGCTGATGTACCTTTTCATATTATTATCGAGAACGAAAGGATTAATGTAAGACCCTTCAAGCAGAAGCCATTGCAATGCTTTAATTGTTTTAAATTTGGGCACCCGTCCAAAGTTTTCAAAAATGAGAAGATGTGTGGTATTTGCTCCAAATCTTACCATGGAGAGTGTGCACTTGGAGCCAGGTGTTTAAATTGCAGCTCGAATCACAAATCCACAGACAAGAGCTGCGAGCTATATAAGTTGGAGGAAGCTGCCCTCAACAAATCAAACTTAGAACATATAAGTGTGACCCATGCCAAAAGACTTTTAAATAAATCAAATAAATATGCTAAGGCATTAAAATCAAACCAACCTAGCGCTACCAATAGCTCAAAAAAAGTATACTATCTGACAAAATGTAAAAATAACGAGGTAACCATATTACCTCCTGAGGCTTTACCACGGTGTATTAACACTAGGTCATTGCCCATTGCTGTACAGCCTTCAGCCGCCATTACAAAAAGTAATACAAACCTCTCTCAGGCCATGTCCTTGCCTGATCTGATGGAGGTTCCACTTAAGACTAACTTACCTGATGCACCTGTTGTGGGAAAGGTGCAAAAACCTCAAATCCCACCATCTATTAATCGCAAAAGAGAGAGACCTCCATCTCTCTCTCCACCCTCCATTAGAAACGTTAAGGTTATGACATCAAATAAATTTGATGTTTTGTCTGTTGATGTTTCTAATGAACCAGAAAATGGACTGAATAAATCAGAAATTCAAGTTGAGGTCCACCATCCACCTCAACAAATAGATAAAAAGAATACAAAGAAAAACACAAATGTAAAACCCAACATAACAAGACCACATCTGAAGAAACCTACTGGTAATAATGTTAAATTAAAAACTGCTAATGGGAAGACCTCATCCAAGATGTCTTCCAGAAATAATCCATAGTTTTCTCCTCCATTTTGCAATGGAACTGTCAGGGTTTGAGGTCGAAATATGAAGAACTTAAGCTCCTAATTCATGAGCATCCCCCCATAATTGTATGTCTACAGGAAAGTATGCTTGATTCTAACACTCCTAGTCCTCGAGAGTAGGTTAGCTATAGAACACCATATAATCAACAAGCAGGGAGCCATGGCGGAAGTCTCATGTACATTCGTCGAGATGTTCCCCAAATACCCATGTCTATACGTACAACCCTGCAGGCAGTTGTTGTACAAATTGATATAGGGAGAAAATATACAATATGCTCTCTGTACTTACCTCCAAATGATAATATTTTATGATGATGATTTAGCAGAGGTTATTCAACAACTCCCTCAACCTTTTCTCTTACTGGGAGATATGAATGGTAGACATCCTTTATGGGGTGATGTTTTGGCCAACACAAGGGGCAATATTATCTCATCAATTGTGGAGAATGAGGATGTGGGACTCCTTAATACAGGAGAGCCCACACACTTCCATGTTCAGACAGGTACTTCGTCATGCATTGACCTTTCAATTGCAAGCTCTAACTGCCTTCTTGATTTTGATTGGAGGACATTAGATGATTGGCATACTAGTGATCATGCACCAATCATTATAAACACCAACAAGGGTCCGCCTTTGCAAAGATCGCCACGTTGGAATCTAGACAAGGCAGACTGGGTTAAATTTTCCGAGCTAAGTGAAATCGAAGGGAGAGCAGAACAGTTTGAAAGTGTTGATGATGCCATAGACCTACTGAATGGAACTCTTCATACAGCAGGAGTCAATTCAATTCCCAAAACAACAGGGTTATTCAAACGACGACCAGTCCCATGGTGGTCTTCAGAACTAACTGCACTCCACAGAGCCACAAGAAGATCTCTAACACGATTGCGTAGACGCAGAACTGACGAGAATTTAATTATGTACAAGAAATGTAGAGCACAGTTCCGTCGTGCCATGAAAGAAGCAAGGCGCAAGTCATGGATGTCTTTTGTTTCCTCCATTAACAGTAGAACACCACTATCTTCTGTGTGGAGGAAAGTAAAAAAGATAGCCGGCAAATTCACCCCCAACCCACCACCAGTGTTGAAGGTGAATGGCCAGTATGTAACTGAAGCAAATGATGTTAGCAATGCCCTGGCTAATCATTTTTCAAATGTATCCAGCAAGAGTGAAGGAGCCCCTGGTCACCAGTATAGGAGCACTGAAGAAAAGAAAATTTTAAATTTTGCAACAAGAAGGGAAGAGTCGTATAATTCTCCTTTCACTGAAGGAGAATTTGATTCCGCTCTTGCTCATTGCAATGATACAGCCCCTGGACCCGATTGAATTCCATATGCAATGATTAAACATGTACATTTTAATACAAAGCTATTTATTTTAAGCATTATTAATAGAATATGGCATGATCATAGTTACCCAAGTGTTTGGGAACTAGCCATTATTTTAGCCTTTTTAAAACCCGGTAAAGACAAGTTTTTAGCAGCAAACTATCGTCCTATTGCATTGACATCTTGTTTATGTAAAATAATGGAGAAGATGGTCAATGCAAGGCTGATATGGTACCTTGAAAAGAAAGGTATTTTATCACAGATTCAATGTGGATTCCGAAAAATGCACCCAACGACTGATGTGTTGATACGACTTGAGTCTTCTATTTGTGAAGCCTTTGCTTCCAAACAGCACCATGTTACAGTATTTTTTGACCTTGAAAAGGCATATGATACCACATGGAGATATGGTATTCTTAAAACCATTCATGAATTGGGATTGAGAGGAGAGCTGCCACTATTTATTCAGGCATTTCTTTCACGTAGAGTTTTTCAAGTGAGAGTGGGGGAAACTCTATCGGAGAGTAAGTGCCAGGAAGAAGGAGTTCCTCAGGGTAGTGTGCTGAGTGTAACCCTTTTTGCACTAGCAATTAATGGGATATCCTCAGCCATTCCCCAGGATGTTCTCTCAACATTATTTGTGGATGATCTCTCAATATCATTTGCTGGCACTAGAATGGCAATGGTTGAGAGAAAAATCCAACTCTCTATTGATAAAATGATCCAGTGGGCTGACATGAATGGATTTAAGTTCTCGACAAGTAAAACTACCATTGTCCATTTTTGTCGTATCCGGGGAGTACATCCAGACCCGGATATATACATTAAAGGTCAATGGATACCATGTGCAAGAGAAGCTAAATTTTTAGGTTTGATATTTGATTGTAGGCTTACATGGGTTTCTCACTTAAAAGCATTAAAAGCTAAATGTGTTGAAGCTCTGAATATCTTAAAAGTATTGTTCCATACATCGTGGGGGGCAGACCGCAATACTATTTTAAAATTATACAAGGCCTTGATTTTTTCCAAAATTAGTTATGGTTGTGAGGTATATTCTTCAGCCACCCCAAGCCGGTTAAAAATATTAGACTCGATACATCATGCAGGTATTAGATTGTCTACTGGAGCTTTTAAAACCTCGCCTATCCCAAGTCTCCATGTTGATGCTGGAGAGTTACCTCTAGACCTTTACCGAATGTCTTCCATTCTTCGGTATTGGTTTAGATTGCAAAGACTCCCTAACTCTCTAGCCCTTCAGACTGCAAGCCTTGTAAGACACGCATCATACTTTGAGTTGCACCCAAAATCTCCTCAACCTTATGGCTTTCGGGTGAAACGATTATTAAATAGTCTGGATATAATTAGAAATAAGGTACTTCCATTCAAGGTATCATCAACGCCTCCATGGAAGTTACCAGAGATATCTTTTTGTAAATATTTTATTGGAGATAAGAAGAAAATGTCAGACCTAGAAGCCAGGTCTCTTTTTAATGAACATGTTAAAGAACATAGAGGATCAACTTTTATCTATACTGATGGCTCCAAATCTGATGCTGGCGTTGGATTTGGAGTACATAGTAGGGGTTTTAATTGTAGAGGTGCACTTCCTCTGACCGCTTCCATATTTACTGCCGAACTGTATGGCATATTAACCGCTATTGAGAAAATAGCGTTGGAGAAGGAGGGTAATTTTACAATTTTTAGTGATGCAAGGAGTGTCCTTCAAGCTATGGAAGTTTTTAATTCTAATAACCCTCTAGTTTTAAAGATTTTAGAATGGCTTTTCATTATTGGACGGAGAGGTATAACAGTTCAATTTTGTTGGGTTCCAGCACATGTAGGTGTGTCCGGGAATGAGAAGGCAGATTCACTGGCTAAGGAGGCTGCATCCGAGTTGCTGCCAAGAAGGTATCCCATTCCCTGTAATGATTTCTTACCTGACATCAAGAAATTGGTTTGCAATAAATGGCAACAGCAATGGGATAGTCAAGATGGCAATAAAATGCGAGAGATAACAAATGACATATCTCCTTGGAGGTATAATATGATGCCCCGAAAATGGGAGACGTCTCTTTGTCGTCTCCGTATTGGTCACACTCGGTTGACACACGAGTTTCTGCTGAAGGGCCAACACCAACCGTATTGTGACGACTGTTTAGTACCTCTAACAGTAAGGCATTTGTTGACCGAATGCCCCAATTATAACAACTTGAGGAATAGATATTTGTTTGAGGCTCGAGGTGAGGGTGGCAGGTTCATCCTTGCCAAGATTCTTGGAAATGATGTGTCCCACCATGCAAGTGGCATTTTTAGATTTATTTCAGAAGCAGGTCTTCTGAAAAATATTTAACTTTTATGACATTCAACTTTTATGATTTTAATTGAATACTCTTTTATTTTTTTATTTTATTTTATTTTTTATTTTTTGTATACATAAATTAAATGTTACCGGCGTCAATGACCTTAGATGTCAGGATGCCTGATAACTTTAAATCAATCAATCCCCCATAATTGTATGTCTAGAGGAAAACCAGCTTGATGCCAACACACCTTGTCCTCGAGAGTATGTCAGTTACAGAACACCATATAATCAACAAGAAGGGGCCCATGGCAGAAGTGTCATGTACATTCGTCAAGATGTTCCCCAAATACCTTTATCTTTTCGTACACCCCTTCAGGCAGTGGTTGTACAGATTGATATGGGGAGAAAATATACATTATGCTCTCTGCACTTACCTCCAAATGAAGCATTTCCTACAATAATTTAATAGAGGTAATTCAACAACTTCCTCAACCTTTTCTCTTTCTGGGAGATTTATGAATGGTAGACATCCTTTATGGGGTGATGTTTTAGCAAACACAAGGGGCAATATTATATCATCAAATGTGGAAAATGAGGATGTCGGGCTCCCTAATACAGGAGAGCCCATGCACTTTCATGTCCAGACAGGTACCTTGTTGTGCATTGACCTTTCAATTGCAAGCTCTAATTATGTTCTCAACTTTAATTGGAGGACATTAGATGATTGGCATACTAGTGATCATGCACCAATCATTATAAACCAATAATGGTCCACTTTTACAGAGATTGCCACAATGGAATCTTGACAAGGCAGACTGGGATAGATATCGTGAGCTACTTTTGTTTCCTCCATTAACAGTAGAACACCACCACCCTGTATGTGGAGGAAAGTAAAGATGATAGCGGGCAAATTTACCCCCAACCCACCACCAGTGCCAGCAAGGCTATAGAAAACATAGGAGAAATAGAGATGGTTGATCTCCAGCCCCATAAATCAAAATGCGTTAGCAAGAAAAGAGTAATTGAAGATACAACACCACCCAAACCCAAAAAACCAAATAATATAGAATTTATACCAGATGCAGTTGAAATGGATATCGAAAAATTAATAGAACTCCCAACTTCTGGATCCGAACCTAACACGGTCAATAACCACATCACTAAACAACTGATAAACGTTGAAGTCCATAGGAATCCCAATGACCTTCAAGGAAGTGAAAGCAAATTGAATAATAATGCACCCATTAAATAAATAAGCCCTTCTCCAGTTCTAGGTATGACTGGAAAACTGATGCTTTCACGTAAAACAATGGCAGAAAATACAACACACAAAGTTTCATGTGGTTGTAACGATTGCTTCATGGCAGAATTCAATGACCCTAAAAATCTAAATGTACATAAGATGAATGATATAATAGATAATTTTACTAAGAACAAAAACAAAAACCAGTATGGCAAATTAGAAAGGCACAATGCTGGTTGTATGTGTGTTGACCATCTAATAAAGAAACGTGCAACAGGCACCCTCCAACTTGAAAAATTTATAGAAAAACTTAACCTTAATCCAAATGACATTCAGGAAGCAAATACAAACAAGGGTAAAACCCAGGGAGCCATACCCAAAGAACCAAATCTTGATTAAAAAACTACAACTAGCATAGTCAAGCAGAAACCCGTCTCCTAACAGAATAAGCAGAAATAATGCCTTACCCAGTAGAAATTTATCTTTGTTGCCGTAACGTTCAACCCTTACATAATTCAGTGGAATATTAATGGTTTTAAAACCCATTTACATATAGGGGAAATCCAAAGACTATTGAAAAATTAAAACCATATTGCAATATGTTTACAACATATTAATAATACTGTTCCTTCAATAGGAAACTACAATTTAGCATCTTGTTCAATCCCTTCTCCCAATACTTTAGGGACTGCAGTATATGTTCATAATAAAGTAACTTATGATGCTTTAATAATCAACACATCAGAATTAAAATTATCTGGAGTTAGATTACATCTGAATAACAACTCCTTTAATATCTATAAAATGTACAATCAACCCTCTTGCAACTATGATATACAAAATCTACCTAAAGTACTCCCAAAAATGCAAGAGGATATACTATTACTAGGAGACTTCAACTCCCATAACTCCATATGGGACACCAATTGTGTTGATGTTGACATAAATGGTTCAAAGGTTGAACAGATGATGAATGATCATAACCTCTGTATATTAAATGAGGCAGGGAGTAGCACTTACTATTCATAAGCTCATGGAACCTATTCGTCAATAGATTGAACTCTCTGTTCCAATAATATTGTTGATAGGTTCGAATGGAATGTCTTAGATGACCTGTTTACCAGTGATCATTTTCCTATTTTGATTACCATATTAGGACACACCAACTACTTCGATTCAACGATATAATACAGATAAAGCTGACTGGGATAAGTTCAAGTTTTACACTAAGCAAGTGCCTTCCTTTGATTACTCCCAAGATCATGATAAAACAAATTATGATGAAGTGAATTTTGTCACACTTGCGGCTGATAAATCAATACCTCTTGACTGGCACCCGACAGTTAAAACATTCAGTCCCATGGTGGTCAGAGACATTAACCCAGCTGATAAACGAAAAGCATGCAGTTGGAAGAAAATTAGAAACCCTAAATAAAAGATTCAAACATTTGAGCACTGGTCCCCTAATGTTAGGGAATAAAATAAACAAACTGGTTGACATAGCAATAGATATTAGTGTGTTGAAACCATATTTTAATAGGGTTTCTGCTAAATTCAGAAAGGAAGTAATTAAAGGCAAGATAATTTCATGGCAAAAATACGTCTCAAGCATATCAGATAATACTTCTATGCAGAAGGTGTGGCAGAAGTTTAGGAAGATTAATGGTTCTTACAGCAAACCAGCGAGACACGCATTAATGCATAACGGCTCGTTAATACGTGATACTCAGACAATCTCTAATATTATCGCCATAATATTGAAAATATAAGCAGCATTGATAATTCAGATGCCCACTTTCGAGCCATTAAAAGAAGAGAAGAAGCAACACCATTGAACTTTGATACTATGGAGGATATCTATTACAATAAAAGATTTACTGAAGAGGAGTTGGAATATGCCTTATCTAATTGTAGGTCAACAGCCCCGGGTAAAGATAAGATAAATTTTGATATGATTAGAAATCTAGCCCCTTTAGCTAAAGCATATCTATTGGATTTTTACAATCATCTCTGGACCAAACACCTATTTCCAAAGGCATGGAAACATGCAATAGTAATACCAATAATAAAGGCAGGGAAAGATCTAAGTAATCCAAACAATTACAGACCAATTTCATTAACCAGTTGCATACGTAAATTACTGGAAAAAATGGTAAATTATAGACTAAATTGGTGTTTACATCGCAATAATATTCTATCAACTTCTCAATTTGGCTTACAATCAGAACGATCTTCTTTGGATTCACTTTCACACTTAGAAAATTATATACGTAGAGGCTTTGAACGAAAACAGATCACAATAGCCATATGTTTTGATATTCAAAAGGCATATGATACAACGTGGAGACACTCAATACTAAAATCCTTACATCTGTACCAACCGTGTTTCACACAATTGTACATAATTCCTTTTGTATATATTATGCTTGTATCTTCGCTCTTCCTTCGCACTAAAACGAACATGAAAATTCATGTCTGGTTTTTCCTCTGTAATATTGTCTCTCTTGTGAACTTGTTATGTCCTGTTGCGTTGAGGTTATGTATATAAGGAGACTGTTCTACAATAATATAACTCAGTCGTTTCCAACCTGCCTTTGAGTTCACAACCTTACTCGGCGCCGTCACATTGGTGACCCCGGAAGTCGACTCGCTCCCACTGCCTTCCACCCCCACCTACCTCGCCCCTCCATCGTTGGTACTATGACTTAGACAGACTCTACTACAGCAGTTGGCGCTGCGGCCGCCCCATTGAAACTTTCACCGTTCGCCACCGGAGAGGCGTTTCCTTGGTTTCAACGCGCTGAAGTCCACTTCCGTATCAGGGGCGTGACTCGCTCAACCACCAAAGCGGATTATGTTCTCGCGGCGATACCCGAGGACACCTTCCCAGAAATATCCGACTGGTTTTGTGAACAAGGAGACACCCCAATAGCGTATGACGCCCTCAAAACATACCTTCTGCAGCAGTACTCGCTGTCGCCAGCTGCCCGTATAGCAAAGCTTTTTCAGCTCTCGCAACAACCGTTGGGGGACCAAAGGGCTTCGCTTGCCCTCAGGGAAATGACCAGTATCGCTCGCCTTCAACCTGCCGCAGACGGCTCTCCTCGTGAGGTGAACCTACTTCGTGCCCTTTGGATACGCCGTTTACCCGAACCTGTACGCGCTGCCATACCCGATGTCGATAGTTTACCCATAAAGGACTTGATGACCAAAGCCGACGCCCTTATGGACAGTCACTTCAAGACCTCCATCAACGCCTCCACCCCTGACGACGAGGATGCCTATTCAACGTCAACCGATGCTGATATGAATGCCGTAGGACATACACGCCTACCCCGTGACGTGCCGAAGCGGCGACAAAGCCGCCCACCACCCACCAATCGTTCGCGCCCCAACGAACGACTTCTACAGCCACTTACTACCTCCTATCCGCCGCAGTTTTGCTACTACCACTTCAGATTTGGGGCAACCGCGAAGAAATGTGCCAAGGATTGTCAGTGGCCTAAAAACGTGTAAGTAGGCCATCGCTTGTGGCGGTGGCCTCCCATGTTTCTAATCTTTTCTTTTTACAGGATGCAGGAACGGGCGTGCGATTTTTGGTAGACACGGGTGCTTGTCGTTCTCTTTAGCCAAGGAAACTCTTCAAGGCACGACGTAGTCTGTCTACATCTGCCGACGTCCGCTTAGTAGCTGCCAACGGATCTGCGATACCCACCTACGGTTACGAGAACCTCACATTATCGTTCGGAAACGGTAAATTCAATTGGAAGTTTCTCGTTGTTGACGTCACAATGCCAATCCTCGGTGCGGATTTCCTCTCTCATTTCCACCTTCTGGTCGATGTCGCCCACCGACGATTGGTCAACGCAGACTCGTACTTGTCGACACCTCTTCAACCCGCCCCCTCTAACCTCGCTCTCCACATCAGCGCACCCACGAATGCCTACGCCCACCTCCTCACGTCGTGCCCGGAAGTTTTCCGTCCAGAACTTCGCCAAACGCCCACGGTTCCTGCCAAGCACGGTATTTATCACCATATCAAGACGACGGGACCCCCAGTCTTCGCAAAATTCAGACGTCTGGCACCGGAACGATTGGCAGCTGCCAAACAGACGTTCGCCGAAATGGAGAAAATGGGCCTTTGCCAAAAGGCCTCCAGCCCATAGTCGTCGCCCTTACACATCGTTCTGAAGAAAGACGGCTCCCTCCGTCCATGCGGGGATTACAGGCCCCTGAACATGCAAACAGAACCGGATCACTACCCCCTCCCAAACATTGCCGACGTGACCTCCTACTTGCACAAAGCGAAGGTTTTCTCTACGCTCGACCTCCTGAAGGGGTATTATCATGTGCCTATGAACCCAGAAGACATCCCCAAGACCGCCATCACCACTCCGTTTGGTACATACACCTTCAATTACTCCTGTTTTGGCCTTCGTAATGCTGGGGCAACGTTTCAACGTCTCATGGATGGCATCTTAGGGGACCTCCCTTTCTGTGTATGTTATGTGGACGACATACTTGTGTTCTCCTCCTCAAAAGAGGAACACCTCCGTCACCTGCGCATCGTGCTCGACCGCCTGCAACAAAACGGCCTTGTAGTCCGGTACGACAAGTGTACCTTTGGCGCCAACGAAGTATCGTTCTTAGGGCAACGCATCACTCCTGAAGGTGTCCACCCCCTCCCTGAGAAGGTAGCAGCCGTTCAGAACTTCCCCGTGCCCTCGACCGTCAAAGCTCTGCAGGAATTCTTGGGCATGATCAACTATTATCACCGTTTTCTGCCTGCCATTGCCGCCACTCTTGCTCCCCTCTACGCCTCCCTTAAGGGCAAGCCGAAGGACCTGAAGTGGGGTCCCCTTCAAGAAGCAGCCTTCTGCAATGCAAAGAAGGCCCTATCAACTGCTGCGGCTCTCACTTTTCCTATCCCACACGCCCCTCTCCTTCTCTCCACCGATGCCAGCGACGTCGCTATTGGTGCAGTACTCGAGCAGGTGGTCAAAGGCTCGCCCCGCCCATTGGCCTTCTTCAGCAGAAAACTGTCCAAGGCAGAATCAGGTTATTCTACCTTCGAGCGAGAATTGCTGACGGTGCACTTGGCTGTCTGTCACTTTCGCCATTTCTTAGAAGGTACGCCCTTCTTCATTCGCACAGACCACATGCCTCTGGTGCATGCCTTCACTCGACAGTCTGACGCCTGGTCCGCCCGTCAACGCCGACATCTCTCCGCCGTGGCTGAATACAATTGCACCCTCCAATACGTCCCTGGGAAAATGAATCCCGTTGCCGATGCCCTGTCAAGAAACACGTTGGCTGCCGTTCAACTGGGATTGGATTACAACGCCCTGGCTGAAGCCCAACGACAGGATCCAGAGTATCAAGCTTATAGGACATCCTGCACGTCCCTCCGTTGGGAAGACTTTCCCCTCGAAGACTCCAACACCACCACCCTCTGTGACGTCAGTACTGGTAGACCGCGACCTTGGATTCCTGCTCCCATGCGCCGACAGGTGTTTGATTTCATTCACGGCCTTTCACATCCCTCGTGCCGTTCTACTGCACAGCTGCTGAAGACAAAGTTCATTTGGCACGGCATTTCTAAGGATGCTAAGGATTGGGTCCGCGCCTGTACTTCTTGCCAAACTTCCAAAGTATATCGACACACGGATTCAGGAGTGGGCACCTTTCCTCAACCTCAGCGTCGTTTCGCACACATTCACGTCGACGTTGTAGGCCCCATACCCACATCACAAGGACATCGTTACCTGTTTACCATCATCGACCGCTCCACTCGTTGGCCTGAAGCCATTCCCATGGAAACTGCAACGTCCGCCTCATGTACATCTGCCTTACTCTCTGGATGGATTTCAAGATTCGGTATCCCTGAGCATATTACTTCTGACAGGGGAACCACTTTCACCTCTCAATTGTGGACATCATTAGCGAATCTCCTGGGCATCACCCTACATCAGACAACGGCCTACAACCCCGCTGCCAATGGAATGGTTGAACGTTTTCATCGCATCCTCAAAGCAGCTTTGATGTCCCGCTGCAAGGATTGCAACTGGTTTACTTAGCTTCCCTGGGTCTTCCTGGGACTAAGGACCACTCCTAAAGACGCCCTCGACGTCTCGGCAGCCGAAATGGTGTATGGCGACCCGTTGGTCGTCCCTGCCGAATTTTTTCCTTCTACAACCTCCTCCGACGATCTCCAGCGCATACGTCACGTCGTGGGAAAATTTACTCCGTGCCGCCAGACTTACAAGCCCCCAGCGAAGCATCACATACCAACGGACTTGCACTCTGCAACGTACGTCTTCCTGCGCAACAACACCAGCAAGCCACCACTAACGCCCCCTTACACGGGCCCTTTCCTTGTGATCCGACGCAGTCCGAAAGCATTCCTCCTAAACATTCGGGGCAAAGAAGACTGGGTCTCCATTGATCGTCTAAAACCTGATTATCTTCTGCCAGATGACCGCCTACAGTTCGCCTCTCTAGATCAGGGCGCCCTATTTACCATGTACAGTATGTCATTTTTAGGGGAGGAGCCATGTACCAACCATGTTTCACACAATTGTACATAATTCCTTTTGTATATATTATGCTTGTATCTTCGCTCTTCCCTCGCACTAAAACGAACATGAAAATTCATGTCTGGTTTTTCTCTGTAATATTGTCTGTCTTGTGAACTTGTTATGTCCTGTTGCCTTGAGGTTTTGTATATAAGGAGAGTGTTCTACAATAATATAACTCAGTCGTTTCCAACCTGCCTTTGAGTTCACAACCTTCCTCGGCGCCGTCACACATCAGAATGGTTTTGGAGGACTTTTTCCTATTTTTATTAGAAATTTTATTGGTGGAAGAACGTTTCAAACTCGTATTGATAACATATACTCCGAATCTTTTAATCTTGACAGTGGTGTACCGCAAGGCAGTGTTTTAAGCGGGACTCCTTTTGCATTGGCAATTAATGATATTGTTAATCAAATACCACAAAGAGTGCAAAGTAGTCTATATGTAGATGACTTTGCAATTTACTATTCCTCTAATAGCCTGCGTCATTTACAAAGAATTCTAAATAGTGCCACTAGAAAAATACTAGCGTGGACTACATCTGTTGGTTTTAGACTTTCGGCAGAAAAAACTCAAGCTATAATGTTTTATAGAAATAGTAGATAAAAGCAGAACCAAGATATCAATCTAACATTGGGCAATGTACAAATCCAATTTCAAGATAAGATAAAGTTTTTGGGACTAATTTTTGACACCCATTTGAATTTGAAAGCACATGTATCATATATCAAATCTAAATGTAACAGTGCTCTTAATTTAATGAGGAAATTATCTCACACAACATGGGGTGCAAGGAGATCAACTTTACTAATGATGTATATAGCATTTTTGGGCTCAAGCCATGACGTCCTGATGGAAGAGTACCAGAGAATCAATGTATCGTGGTAGATTTCCCCTTATAGAGTAAGTGCCAAGGGCTTTGAATAAAGGTAAGCATTGTGACCTCGATAGAGGTTCCGTGGGGATGCAGCTTCCTGCCCCCCTGGCAGAGAAGTCCCAACGGTCCATACCAAAGTTCAAAGTGGTCATCGAAGGGCTACTCACCTTGCGGAGAGTACGTGAAGAACTCGGAGACAAGACAGAATGGTCGATATTCGTGTAGGAACATTCTCAACAATAGATAAGTGGTGGTTAGGCACTATATTTCATGGCTAGAGAACAGTCTGGTCTCGAAGATATGGCGCAAGTAAGTATTCATTTAGGAATATTACACAGCATAGGTGAGTATATAATACGGATAGAACCTATTATTCTTCTTATTTCAAGAGAAAGGGGATAATGAAACTATGACAACCATGTATTTCATAGTATGAATAGGAGCGGAGAGACGCACAAGTAATAAAATAGAAATTTTATTTCACAATTGCAGGATATAGTAATAATAAATGCAATAAAAGATGTAAAGTTAATTTACAAATAAATTATAATGTACATAGCAATGAGAAGACTAAGCTCTTGAATATGAAAGAAAATTTCAAATTATTAGAAAGCACAAGTTCCATAGGAACGTCAGTCTTTAATAAGGAAAAAACACATCATGCTCTAGGCATGTGGCACTCATGTGACGACTATGACATTTCACCTTGTAAAGAACAGTCTATGAGAAACACTAAGTGTCCATGAAATCACTACGTATCACACAAGGGTCAACATAGGCACCCGAAGAGTTAAAGTCCCAAGTAACTCACTGTTCTATGCAGAGTTAACTGCAGGTTTCATAACACTACCTGCGGCTACCTCAAAATGTTTGACTTCGTGCACTTGCTTCACGTAGTGCTTGAAGAAAACGCGCGAAGATTTCCATCCTGTGAAGCTCTTGAGGCTTTCGAAATCCATGCTCTGGAAAAAATTCAGAGACGACGCGACTTTTCTAGGATCGTGACCTGCGGGTGTACTGTCAGGATCCGCTCTGCGAATCTTAGTTGTTTCAGTGACAGGTCGCTACCCGATGTTTCTCCTTTGAAGAGTTGGCCTCCACCAAAGTCCGAAGTTCTCCGAAGATAGACCTTGAGGCTCTCTACCGGACATAGAGAGGCATCTTCTTTCAGGGGGCAGATTCTCCAAGGGCCCCATCTCTTGGTGGGTAGTTCATTTTTCGCGAGAAACGTCGGATCAGGGAAGAGGGTAAGGTCTCCTGAGTCTGTAAACAGGATGTGACCCTCGTCTCTTGATAATGCCACTATTTCCCTGACTCGGGCTCCTGAGGCAAGAGCAAAAAGAAATATAACTTTTTGAGTCAGATCCTTGAGAGGGCACGAATCGTTGTCCCAGTTGGAGGCAAAATGGAGCACCTTGTCCAGGGACCAGGAGATAGGTTTTGGCGGAGGTGCTGGGCGTAGACGAGCGCATGCCTTCGGCAGTTTATTGAAGATATCGCTGGACAGATCAATCTGGAAGGCGTACAGTAGTGGTCTAGTCAAGGCCGATTTGCAGGTAGAAATCGTGTTGGCTGCTAAACCCTGTCCATGAAGGTGAATGAAGAAGGACATGCAAAAATCGATGGTGATTTCCGTAGGATTTTTTGCCTTGACGAATGAGACCCACTTTCTCCAGGATGATTCGTATTGCCGTCGTGTGGATTCGGTCTTGTATTCCTCGAGGAAGTCTAGACTTTTCTTCGAGATCCCATACCTTTTCTTCGCGGCTAGGGAGAGAAAATCATGAGATGAAGGTCCCTGACTTTCGATGATGAAGCGAAGACAGTCGACTTCTGTACTTGCTGGGAGAGAACTGGGCCCGGGAGAGGGATCAGCGTGGGCTGCAGCTCCAGGACCAGGGGGTACCAATTGCTCCGGGGCCACCTGGGAGCCACTAGGGCCGCTGTCCCTTTGAAGGTTCTCAGCTTGGAGAGGACTTTCAGCAGAATGTTGGTGGGAGGGAACAGGTAGATCCTGGACCATCTGTTCCAATCCAGTGACATGGCGTCCACTGCTTCTGCCTTGGGGTCCTCGTACGGGGCCACATAACGAGGAAGTTGATTGTTGTCGCTCGTTGCGAAGAGATCGATCTGAAGTTCCGGGACTTGGTGAGAGATGAAGGAGAACGATCTTGCGTCTAGAGACCATTCCGACTCTATCAGGCTTGTCCGAGATAGAGCGTCCGCCGTCACGTTGCGGAATCCTTGTAGGTGAACTGCAGACAGGTGCCATTTCTTCTTCTCTGCCAGACGGAAGATTGGGAGAAGCACCTGATTTATCTGGGGCGATCTCGAGCCCTGACGATTGAGACATCGAACTACCACCGAGTTGTCCAGAGTCAGACGAATGTGGATCGAGGGAGGCGGAGAGAGTTTCTTCAAGGTGAGAAGGACCGCCATGGCCTCCAAGATGTTGATGTGAAACGTCTTGAATAGGGGAGACCATGTACCTTGAGCCTGTTGTTGGTGGGAGTGACCTCCCCAACCCTCCAGCGAAGCGTCCGTGTGGATGTTGAGTGATGGAGGTGGATGTTGAAGAGGAATGGACCTTTTCAGGGCCTTTGCTTCCGACCACGGCTTTAAGAGTAACCGAAGTCTGTTTGGGAGCCGTCTCTTGAGGTCTCTTCGAGCGATGGATGCAGAACGTCTCCAGACTCCCGCGGCATCCTTTAGCTGTGCACGCAGCACTGGGTTTGTCACTGAGGCGAACTGTAGAGAGCCTAGAACTTGTTCCTGCTAATGTCTTGAGATCCGCTTGGATTTCAGCAGTTTTTTGACAGACCCCGCTATTTCTTTCCTTTTCTTCTGGGGAATGGAAAGGCGGTGTGACTGAAGATTCCACTGGATTCCTAACCATTGGAACTTCTGAGCTGGAGAGAGGCGAGATTTCTTGGTGTTTATCTTGAATCCCAGGTGTTCTAGAAACTGGGTGACCTTGTTGCAGGATCTTAGACAATCTTTGGGCGATGTCGCCCAGACCAGCCAGTCGTCGAGGTAGGCCATCACCTGGACGCCGCAGAGGCGGAGCTGTTGAACGATGGCGTCTGCCAGCTTTGTGAAGATCCGTGGGGCCACGTTGAGCCCGAAGGGCATGGCCCTGAAAGCGTAGCTTTTCCTTTGGAGTCGAAATCCTAGGTAGGAGGAAGCGTGGTGGTTCATTGGAACGTGCCAGTAGGCATCCGCCAGGTCTATCGAGACCGTGTAGGAACCTTGAGGCAGAAGGGTCCGTATCTGTTGAAGAGTCAGCATCTTGAACTTGTTGTTCGCTATGAACTTGTTGAGGGGGGATAAGTCTAGAATGACTCTTGAGTTTGTCGGAGTCCTTCTTGGGGACGCAAAACAGTCTCCCTTGGAACCTGGTTGACTTTACCCTCCTTATCACCTTCTTGTTCAAGAGTTCTAGGACATATTCTTCCAGGAGGGGGGTTGACTGTTGGAAGAATTGCTGGAAGGTTGGGGGTGGTTGAGTCCATTCCAGCCTAGACCCTTCTTGACGATGCTGTGTGCCTAGGGATCGAAGGTCCAACGATCCTGGAATTGGTGGAGTCTTCCTCCCACCGGAAGCACTTCATTGCTTCTGGCTTCCCGAGGGTTTACTACCTCGGCCGCTAGCTCCCCTTCCTCCTCTGCCTCTGGAGGGACGGCGAGATGCATCTCTGCCTGCACCTCTGTTTGAGCCTCTACCTTTGGGACGAAAGGTAGTTGACTGCTGCTCAAATGCAGGGTTGAAGACCGGCGACTGTGACAAAACCGGTTGGGTGACCAATTGAAAGGTCTGTTGTGGCTGAGCTGCCACTTGGGGAGTAGCGGATCCCGGAAACTGCCGTCTCTGTTGACGTTGCTGGGGTTTCGGCTTTGTGGGTTTCCTCTTAGGTTGAGGGCCGTCGTCCTGAGAGGATTTCCTTTTCTTCGACAAGCCCCATTTATGGAGAAGGTTCCTGTTCTCCGTGGCGGCCTTGTCGGTGATCTCTTTCACAAGATCAGAGGGAAAGAGGTGTTTACCCCAGATGTTGGAGGAAATCAGCCTCCGGGGTTCGTGTCTCACTGTAGCACTTGAGAACACGAATTCACGACAGGCTCTACGAGCCTTCGTGAAGCTGTACAGATCCTTTACTACCGTTGCCAGATGTGTCTTGGCAAGGACCATGTAGTAGTCAGGGACCCTAGTGTCACCGACCATGACTTCGAGCTGTACTTTGAGGGACATAGATGCGGCGAGCCTCTCCTTCGTATCATGTTCCCGACGAAGGAGATGATCGTTAAGTTTCGGGAGGTCCTCGTTAAACTGACGACCAGCGACGTCAGGCTCTAGTTTCCCCACCACGAAGGTTGACTGGACGTCTTTCCAGTGTCTAACATCAGGGGGAGTGGTCAGGGAGAAGGGCCTGCACTCCTCCAGTGCAGGGCAAGGTTTCCCTTCTTCCACTGCCTTATGTACCGCAGTGAAGGCCTTTTCTAGAGTGGGGAAGGTCGCATCGTCTGGTGCGACGTAAGTCGGGTGCTTTTTGCTAAGCGCCGGTAGTTTAGAGCAGGTGAAGCCCCTACTTTTCACCGTGTTGGCTAACATAGCCTGGGCCTTCGGGAGATCGAACACGATACCCTCCTTTGGTTCGGTCTCTTCTTTAGAGGCGGGTTCGGACCTGAGTCGGACGTAACAGTCCGGGTAAGCCTCAAAGTTTGGGAAGAATTCCACTTCTTCCAGCGCGATCGAGCCGACCTTCTCGCTAATAAAGATCTTGCCCGTGGTGATCGGCATGTGCTCGGCATACCTCCATGGGTTAGTATCCGAGCATGCAGGGAGGTCCTTAACCGAAATCCTTTTCGGTTGCTTCGAACTTCCGAGGTTGGACCTGAAGAACTCATGCGTCTCGCGAAGTTTCTTATCCATGAGAGCTTCAAGCATCTTGAAGATCTCCTGAGTGTTGGATGGGGTAGGATCCGGGGTAGCGGATGTAGAAGGGAGTGATACATCCGTCGGTGTAGGAGTTGGTGCAGGGGTGGAAGCTGGAGCGACCTCATGCTCCGACTCAGGGTATTCCACCTGATCTTCCTCATAGTCAAGCTCGTCGCCCATGAGGTTCCTCTCCGTGGTCTCCGACACTTCCGACATTCGTTCTACGTTGTCGGAGTCTAAACGGCACTCATGCATGGACTGAGCCATGACCACATCCGGTTCCACTACTATCTGGACGGTGGGAATCTGATCACTAGGGACCACTGAGTCTTTTGATGCCTTCAGGAATAGCAAGGCCCTCAAATCTTCGGTGGCGAGATACGGTCCGGTGGCGTTCTTCTGGAAGCCACGCACCCACTTGCGTAGCTTCTCTCGAGCAGTGTCCCTTACCTCCGCTGAAGGAGGATCGTCGAACGCTTCGACCAGACGACTCTTGCAGACTGTACAGTGCTGCGGGTCCCAGAATTTCAGGTCGCCTTTCTCATTGGCGCCGGGGGCGTGGGGTCCGACACGCCGTGTGCCCATAGAAGTGCGGGCGCTTCACTCCACAGAAGTTGTGGTCACACTTGATGTACTCCTCCTGTAAAAGAAAGAGATCATGAGTATACGGAAGTCATAAGAGTGACTTACATTACTCTAAAGTTAAATTCTAAGTAGTTAAACTTTAACTTAACATTAATTAATTTATAATATTGTAATGTTAAAGAGAGAAACGGGAAAGGAAGTAGATAGACACATACTTGTGCATTCCGCCTAGCTGGTTACCGTAACCTTATCAATAGGCAATTTCGTTTGTGACCGAGGACAAAAAAGCGGAAATCTTCATGGACCGCCATAGAAGGCAGAAGATAATTCTAGCAGAGATTACCTGCGAGGTCTATCAAGGACTGAGACCACTCAGACCTTTAGAGTAAAGGGGGTAGCAGAAGACCCCATATAGGATCGAGTTCCGGCAACCAGCTGCGCTAAGACACACAGTATGCTGGAAACTTGTAATATGCAAGAAGACAGCACGGCCACTAATAGAACGGTAAGACAATACCTATCCATCGGAGTAGCCGAGCTATCTGGTTGCAGTGTAGGGCTATCAGCATGTAGTCGATAGCTGGTAGAAGGGGTGCAAGTCCCTTGGTGCTTCCGGAGGGCGCCGGCAGACCGGTGGAACGCCGGAGGCCGCTCCAGCAGGGTTTATGGCATTAAGGAAGAGACATAGAGAATTCAGGTATAATGCCGGCGGGAGACGGGGGATCTGGCAGCCGAAGGCTGACGGCTTGGTGACCAGTTCATAAGATAAGGCAGAATGGTATAGTATACCCAGACCGCCGGCAATCACTGCCGGCACGCAGGAGGCCGGCCCGCCGGAGGCCGGCCCGAAGGGCGGACAACCGAAACTAGGTAATGGAAGGGTGGGCCATCGGCTGTATGCCGACGGAAGGCGGCAGCCCTCCGGCACACGGAAGGCTGTCGACTTAGGGGAGGGAGGGTATCTCAGGAATGTGTCACCAAGAGAAGGGCGATATCGCCGGCAGTAGAGGCGGCAAGGGACCGGCACCAGGATAGGTAGAGAGACAGAAGGAGGGATGGAGGGGTAAGATCACATACCCCTCTGGCAGAGGGGTAAGATCACATACCCCTCTGGCATCCCACCTGAGTGAGTGTACCCATGATAGGAGTGGGTCCTATCACCCAATGGCAGGGGGCCGGCAGTCGGCCGGGAGCCAGTGTAACCCAAGGGAGGGTTAGGGTACACCCAAGAGGGGGGGGAACCCCTGTGGACAAATCGCTTCCAGTGGCTAACCCCATAGGACGCTATGAAGGGTATATGTACCAGAGCGGCCTGCTCAACAGGAGTTCAAGATAACCCTATCGCTCCACCCGAAGGAGGAGTTGTAGGACTAGGGACAGATGTGTATAGGCTAGCCTATGTATGGACTAGACTATCCCAAGGGATAGGTGGGGAGGGAGAAGAAGAGGGGTCTTCCATAGGGGAGGCTCTGTACAAAAACGGCCTCCAAGGAAGGGAGGACGCTCCCTAGCCTAGGGTAGGTAACCTGAATGAGAACGGTGCACGGGTACCGTCTCAAACTAAAACAGTACAGAACTAGCGCCCCTCCCGAGGCCTAACCTAGATAAGGAGTGTTAAACCCCAAGCTAGGTAGGCTGAAAGACACATCGCAAGTTGCATGGAAGGTTAAGTAACCTGTCCGAAGCAACTGAGGAAGGACAGGCCGTTCCTCTTTCTCGGACGCAACCCTAAGGGGGGATCATTCCCTTAGGGAGGACAGAGAAGCGATAAATACTCTGATACGGACTTGATCCCCCTATATAGCAGGGGGAGCATGGCCACACAGAGGGAATGCCCGAAGGCAATGGATGAAGGGATCATATAGGGGTCCTACATTTAGGTTAGGTTAGAAAGGCACACAATCAAACTGATCCCCTATATGGTCCCTGAAGGCGAAAAACACTTGCATCACAGTAAACAGTATGATAAATAATGCCACTATCTTCATAACTTAACCTAGGATCACTGGAATATATCATGCATGGTGCTAGGCAATCTGGCCTAGGGGCTAAGCTAGCAATCTAGTATGGGGTCAGGCGATGACCAGATAGAGCGTCAAAACACGATATATGAAGTTCCTAGCTATGAAGACTAAATAACTAACAGTATCAATTAGTTAAGAGGCCGGAATAAGCTGTTCAGACTAGCTAAATAAGGCATGCAAGAGAACAGCGACGCCATAAAATGGCGTGTCCGGTAGCAGCACAGCTCCGCCAGAAAACATGAAATATCTCGAAAAGTATAAGTTACTTTACGGTCAGAGCTTATTTAAACAATACTGGGACCTGGTACTCAACTTTCCAGAAGAAGGCGAGGCTGAAAGTAGCGACATTACGAAGATGCAAGCCGATAAAAAAGCACAAGGGGAAATCCGTCTAAGCAAGGCAGCTACTAGCAGAAGGATGAGGACGGACGTGACGTCATTTAGCAATGGTGCCCGTTTGTTTACGTTTCGAGTACCAAAAGTAGCCACGGACGAGTGTAACTGCCCCTCCATATCGAAGTGTTAACTCTATATGGGGTGCAGATAGCTATGTGGCGTGTTAATACATGCGTCCCCTGTTGATATACGATGTCTTAAAGGGAAACCTTTAGGATACTCGCTCCAGAAGTAAGAATTCTGTGATAACCTGTGGTTTAATTCTCTGGGAATATCCTAGTAGTCATATACCCAAGGAAGCTACCAAAAAGGAACCTTACATCAGGACGTCATGGCTTGAGCCCAAAAAATGGGCTTATTGAGAAAGTCTTACAAGATTTTTGGGATCAATCTATTCTGAAGTGTTTTAATTCTTTCATTCTACCTTGTTTTGAGTATTGTTCTCCTGTCTGATCTTTAGCTGCTGATTCTCATCATAATTTGTTGAACAGAAACTTACGGTCTATTAAATTTCTTATTCCAGATCTAGAAATTAATCTTTGGCACCTTCGTTCAATTAGTTCATTATGCATGTTGCATAAGATTTTTCCTAATTCTGACCATCCTTTACATTCAGATCTGCCTGGAAAATTCCATCCTGTCCGTAATACTAGGTAGGCAGTTAATTCTAATAGCCAGGTCTTCTTCATCATGAAGCTCAATACTACACAGTTTTATTCCAGCTGTGACCAAGTTTTGGAATGATCTTCCAAATCGGGTAGTTGAATCAGTAGAACTTCAAAAGTTCAAAGTTTCAGCAAATGTTTTTTATGTTGAACAGGCTGACGTAAGTCTTTTTATAGTTTATATATGACATAGCTGTTTTCATGTTGTTACTGTTCTTAGAATGATTTATTGTTAATTTATACTCATCATTTATTTATTACCTTTCCTCACTGGGCTATTTTTCCCTGTTAGAGCTCTTGGGTTTATAGCAACTTGCTTTTCCAACTAGGGTTGTAGCTTGGATAATAATAATAATAATAATAATAATAATAATAATAATAATAATGCTGATGAAACATAAATATGCATTACAGTTACGAGAAGTTTTTTTTCTCTCTCTCACTATGAAAAAAATGTAACTTTCTCTCTCTCACTATGAAACATATGTAACTATCTCACTATGAAAAAATATGAAGATTTTAAAACTGGAATATTTTTATTCAATTATGTAGTATGCTTTAATAATTTTGTATTACTGTAGAAGATTTGCTATTTTAATGAATGAAATATGGAAATTAGAACTTACAGTGAACCCTCGTTTATCGCGGTAGATAGGTTCCAGTCGCGGCCTCGATAGGTGAAAATCCGCGAAGTAGTGACACCATATTTACCTATTTATTCAACATGTATATTCAGACTTTTAAAACCTTCCCTTGTACGTAGTACTGTTAACAAACTACCCTTTAATGTGCAGAACACTTAATGCATGTACTACAGTACCCTAAACTAAAACAGGCACAAATATTAAAGGTGATTTTATATCATGCATTTCCTAAACATGCTAAAAAGCACGATAAAAAATGGCAACCAATGTTTTGTTTACATTTATCTCTGATCATAATGTAGAAACAAACTGGAGGTAGAGCTTTGCTTATTACCCAGACATATTTCCCATACTTTTCCCTTAGAACTACATCACATCTTCCTACTTTAGATATATATATATATATATATATATATATATATATATATATATATATATATATATATATATGTGTGTGTGTGTGTGTGTGTATATATATATATATATATATATATATATATATATATATATATATATATATATATATATATATATATATATATTATATGTATACACATATACATACCTACATATATACATAAATACATGCATACATATATATATATATTACTGTATATATATGGGTTATGGAAAAAATCCGCGAAGTGGTGAATCCGCGATGGTCGAACCGCGAAGTAGCGAGGGTTCACTGTATATAGAATTATCAGTAACTTCTTTATTTGTTTACAAAAAAAATACTTGAAAAAAAAAATAAAATTACCATCACATGACGATACGAAATTTGTAATAATCTCAAATTTTAATCTTATTTAATCAACACCAAACAAGAACTTAATTTTTACCTTATCGGGTCCCCTCTCATACATCAATCACAGCTGTCAACAGCTGTTAGCCTTTTTCCCTTTCTCATGATGATTAAATAATAAGAAAATGTGGGGGACTGAAAATTATAGCGGGACATATTTCTTGTTCTTATCTTATGCTACGTTTACAGAGATTTATTTTAACCAAAAAAATTAAAATATTTCTTTAAGAAATGAGAGAGTTAAAGGAAAAACATTTCTATATGAACAAACAAAATGACACTATCTGCTTAAGACCCAGTTTCAAAGATATGTGGAACTTTTTATTTCTATATACAATATAAATTCTATGTATAATTTACACAAGCTTAAATGTGCTGTCTTTTTCTATCTATTACTACATATAATAAAATGCTTGAATATGACAAATTCGGAGATAATTTGTATTTTTCCTAACCATTCAAACCTTTGCTATTTACATAGGGTTTACTTTCGGCGTAGCTGAAATGACGAGCCATTAAGTTTTTAACGAGGGTTAACTACCCCCCGCTAGTTAGCAGGGGGTAGGGAAGGGGTAGCTTGCTACCCCTCCCCCCCCCACACACCTGTGAGTTGTCTCACTTCACTTAGAGGTAGGACTTGACTTGGGGGACAGGGCTGGCGGGCAAATATGTGTAAATAGCTAAGGTTTGTATGGTTAGGAAAAATACAAATTATCTCCGAATTTGTCATTTGTTCCGTAACCGAAATACAAACCATGCTATTTACATAGGGTGACTTACCCCTTGGGAAGGGCGGAAAGTCCCCAGCCTTACTGGCTTTTGGCTTTACCCAGGGACCCGAAAACCGAGTGAGCAGTACTCGAGAAAGGGGGTCCCTGCACCTCGCACTCTACGAAGCTTGCTACGGACATGCGGCCTACATAAGTTGTGTGTGGAGGAAGTTGTGACTCGTCCTAGGAAGTTGACCTGGAGTTCTTTAGATAGAAATCTAGGCTAGGACATTCCCAATACCACCTCGTCAGGGTATGGGGGACGCAAACAGTATCATAGTTAATACTAGGAGCACAAGGGAGCATGGTTTACCTGCAGAGGTTGAGGTCAGCTATGCAGAGACCAGGATGCTGCTTTCCCCAAGGGAGGGGAGAATGAAGAAAGAAGTAAGGGCCAGACATACTCTTTCAATCACGCACTCTAGAACCGGGTAACAATGCCCCCAACCTTCTGCTACCTGTCATTTAAGGAGCCTGAGGTTAGACCAGCTGTTGTGCAGCCACCACAGGGCCAATAGAGAATGTATCGAAGCTCCTGTGGGTCACGTCCTGCAGGTAGTGGGCTGTGAACGTCGTCTGGCGCTTCCACACCCCAGCTTGCAAAACCTGCATCACAGAGAAATTTCTCTTGAATGCCAGGGACGTAGCGATGCCCCTGACATCGTGCGCTCTGGGGCGACGTGACGGAGGAGGGTCAGGATCCTAGGTATGTTGAATAACCTTCCGGATCCAGGCCGAGATGGTGTTCCTGGTGACCCTCCTCTTTATCCTTCCTGTGCTTACGAATAACGCTTGCACCTGAGGACGGACTGCAGCTGTTCTTTTCAAGTAATGCCTCAGACTCCTTACTGGGCAAAGTAACAGATGGTCTGGGTCACTTGTTATAGAACGAAGACTCGTTACCCTGAAGGAGTCGAACCTAGGGTCTGACACCCCAGGGTTTTGAGTCTTGGCAACAAACTCAGGGACGAACCTGAACGTTACTTCCCCCCATCCCCTTGAATGGGCGACGTCGTAAGAAAGACCATGAAGTTCACTGACCCGCTTGGCCGAGGCCAAAGCGAGCATGAAAGCCGTCTTCCAAGACAGGTGGCGATCAAACGCCTGGCGTAATGGTTCAAACGGGGCTCTCTTCAGAGCCCTGAGGACCTGAACCACATTCTAAGGAGGAGGTCTTACTTCTGACTGAGGGCAGGTAAGCTCATAGCTGGGTATGAGTAGAGAGAGTTCTAACGAAAAGGAAATGTCCACTCCTTTCAGCCTAAACGCCAGGCTTAAGGCGTGAAGCCGAAGCGACGCTACGGACTTGTGGAAGATGTTGCAGTGTGGTTGTCTGAGTAGCTCGTGTCATGGGGGGAGTTCCCTCGGAAGCTCCTTGAGGAGCTGCAGAAGGTCCGGGAACCATTCCGTGTAATGCCACAGCGGAGCTACAAGAGTCATGGAGAGATTGACCGATAGTCTGGTCTTGTTGAGCACCCTTCTCATCAGACAGAATGGTGGGAAGGCGTAAACGTCGATGTTGTCCCACCTCTGCTGAAAAGCATCTTGCCAGAGAGCCTTGGGGTCCGGGACTGGAGAGCAGTACAGGGGCAGCTTGGAGTTCAAGGCTGTCGCGAACAGATCTACTGTCGGGGAACCCCACAAAGTCAGGACTTTGTTGGCTATCTGAGGATCCAAAGACCACTTGGTACTCACTATCTGCGTTGCTCTGCTCAGACTGTCGGCGAGCACATTCCTCTTGCCTGGAATGAAGCGAGCCGAAAGTGTGACCGAGTGGACTTCGGACCACCTCAGAATCTCTACTGCAAGATGGGATAGCTGTCGAGAAAAGGTACCTCCCTGCTTGTTGATGTAAGCCACTACCGTAGTGTTGTCGCTCATCGCCACTACGGAGTGACCCGCCAGGGTCCGTTGGAACTGTTGAAGAGTCAGGAAAACGGCCTTCATTTCTAGCAGGTTGATGTGGAGGTACTTTTCTGATTCTGACCAGAGGCCTGAGATCCTTTGGTTCAGAATGTGGGCCCCCCACCCTTCTTTTGACGCGTCCGAAAACAGAGTCAATTCCGGGGGGAGGACGAGAAGATCCACTCCCTTTCGAAGGTTCACGTCGTTCAGCCACCACCGAAGGTCCGTCAGTTCCGTGGATTCTATAGGAACCAGAAAGTTCGGAGAATCGGAGCCTTGATTCCACCGGGACTTTAGCCGCCATTGCAGGGATCTTATCCTGAGGCAGCCGTTCGGAACTAGACGTGCCAGGGAGGAAAGGTGACCTAGAAGACGCAACCACGAATGGGCCGGAAGCTCTTCCCGCCTGAGGAAAGGTTCTGCGACCCTCCTCAGCCTTGCTATCCTGTCGTCTGATGGAAAGGCTTTGTGGAGATCGGTATCTAATATCATGCCTAGATATACCAGTCGTTTCGTCGGAAGCAGAGAGGACTTCTCGAGGTTTACCACGACCCCCAGGTCTCAGCAAACCTCCAAAAGCCTGTCTCGGTGTTGAAGAAGGGTCGACTCCGAGTCTGCCAGGACCAGCCAGTCGTCCAGATAACGGAGGAGACATAAGCCGTTCCTGAGCGCCCAAGATGAAATCAGAGCGAACACTCTGGTAAACACCTGAGGAGCTGTGGAGAGACCGAAACACAGCACCTTGAACTGGTAGATCTTGCTGTCTAGGCTGAATCTCAAGTACTTCCTGGAAGACGGATGGATTGGGATCTGGAAGTACGCGTCCTTCAGATCCAGTGTGCACATGAAGTCTTGCGGTCTCACTGCAAGTCTGACCGTGTCTGCTGTCCCCATGCTGAACGAAGTTTGCTTGACAAACTTGTTCAGGGCTGAGAGGTCGATGACCGGTCTCCAGCCTCCAGACGCCTTCTTTACAAGAAAGAGTCGACTGAAGAAGCCTGGGGAGCCGTCGTCAACCTCCTGGAGAGCATCCTTCTTGAGCATGGTCTCGACTTCCGCCCGAAGGGCTAACCCCTTTGCCGATCCCATGGTATAGGAGTTCAGCAGCACTGGATTCGCTGTCAGGGGAGGTGGAGATGTCGTGAATGGGACGCGATAACCTTGGCCGATCACAGAGACCGTCCAAGAATCGGCCCCAAGTTGCTGCCACCTGTGCACGCAAGTTTTCAGGCATCCCCCACAGGTGGAAACGCGGGGGGATTGCCAATCCTAGCGCTTGCGGCCTCGGCCGCTGCCTCTAGGATTCTTACCTCCCCTAGAGGACTTGCCGCGCCTTCTGTCCTTGGTCTGAAAGGGCTGCGGCTTAGACACCCGTCTTAGCTGCCGGAGCCTGCTTCGGTGTCTTGCGAGGCTGCTGTTGCTGTTGAAGTGCCGTCGGCTTGTAGGGCCGAGATGTCAGGGCCCTCTGGAGGAGAGAATCTTGATTCGATCTCCTCCACCTCTCGGCTGTTCGTTCTATGTCCTTGGGCTCGAGCAGATCCCTCCCAGTAATGGAGGAGTGCCTGAGCCTGCAGACATCCACGGCGGGGACCTTCGGATGGAACCTCTCGGCCACTGCGTCGCGACGCTTGAGGATCGAGTTAGCCCACAGGTTAGCCACCTGGTGAGCAAGGAACTCGATCGAACGCGTGCCCGAGAGGAGGAAGGTCTCCAAAGCCTTCCTATTGCTCTCCTTGGACAGATCCTCAGAGCGCAATAGGATGCCCAGAGATCCCAGCCAAACGTCCAGCCATGAAGTTGCCTGCATGGCACTCTTCGCGACCTTCTCAAGGTTCAGGATCTCCGACGCCAAGAACGTCACCTGCCGGGCGGAGAGCTTCTCAAGAGGAGTTCCCCTGGTCAGCTCTTCCACAGAATGGTGGAGCGGAAGGGCCATACTGGACTCCCCCATGATCTCAAAGTACCTCCTCTGATATACTCGAGGAGGTGGGAGGAGTTTGAACCCGGCAGAAGAACGACCGGAGGAGGCGAGCTCGGACAGCTGGGCTTCGACTCTGTCCCTGGCCCCTTTCACCCCTTTGGACCAAGGCAAAGCTGCGCTGGACTTAAGGGGCTTCTGGGTGCCGTAGACTTCGTCTAGCACCTTGTCCTTGCCCTCACGAGGGGCAGTCTCCGGGTCCTTAAACTTGTTGAGCCGCCTCATCAAGCCTAGGACCTGCCAGAAAGCGTGTTCCGACTCGAACTGGTCTCCTCCTTGCGGACTGGCAGCCAAGTCTCCGGTCCCCAAAGGCTCATCTTGGGGAGATACGTGGACGTCCTCCCAGGGTTTAGTTGGCTCTGGACGTATCCTGGATGACGATTTAGGAATCGTCTTGGAGTCCTTGGGCTCCCTCCTAGGAGGAATACAGGACTCCAGCAAAGAGGTCCGGAAGGGGGCATCCTCGCGAGCAGCTTCTCTCCAAAGAGGAGGGGTTCCTCCCATTGGTGCCGTGGGGGATAACCCTGCCTCGCTGGACTCTACTGAGGAAGGAGATAACTCGTCCACAGGAGAAGGAGAAACAGCACGCGTAGGAGAAGGCGTAGGAGTCCTCCTAACTGACCTCTTGGGAGCCAACTTCTCCCGAGGAGAAGTCACCACGAAGTCCACTCCTCTCCTTCTCTTCAGCGGGGGAGAGTTTGCCGTTGGTTCAAGTCCCATATCAACGAGGGCGGGCTTCACAGCCTGAACCACTGCGTTCATAATGACGGAACCAAGGCTGACGGGTAACTGACGCAGTGTCAGTTATTCCCGCTGGAGGGAAGGGGATCTCCTGATCCTTCAGAGTGGACACCACGGGGCCTGCCTGAAAAGAAGAGGAAAAAGAGTGTTGCATGGACCTCTCCGTAGATCCTTCCTGGTCCTGGTCCTGGTGGGTAAATCTACGCTTGCGCGGAGGCGATCCAGAAGCTGATCTGGAAGTCCGTGTCCCTGTCAGTTGGCCGCGCTGATGTTCCCTGTGGGAATGGGAATCGCGGCGGTTCTCACGCGAAAAGGCATTCAAGGAATCGCGCGCGGGCGATTTCCGAAGTGCGGGCGCATTGCCGCGTGTGGAAGAATGCGCGTGGATGCGTACGCTCGTGGGCGCGCAGGCGCAGGCGAAAAGACACGATGGCGCGATGGCGAATGATCGCGTTGGCGCGCACGTGAAGGAGCACGAGACCGCGCGGGTGAAGGTGTGCGCTGAGCACTAGGCGATCGACGGCGGCGCGTAGGAGAACGCGAAAAAAAGTCGCGAGCGACTTGGCGAGCTTTTGCCAGGCGGGGAGCGCTGGCGCGTTGGAGAACGCTGGCGCGACGACGAGCGATGTCGCGTGCGTTCCGGGGAACGATGGCGCGTACCACGAACAGGCGAACGACTGCGCGCAGGCGATTTATCGCGCGGGCGAGTCGGAGACCTGGGGCGATCAGACTGAAGAGGGCGAGGGCGCTCAGGAGAGCGCTTGTGCACAGGCGAGTGGTCGCGTGAACGCACAGGAGAACGTTGGCGTGCAGTAAGATTACTGCGCACATCTGAAGAGGTGGACGAACGTGCAGGCGAATGCTCGCGAACAGGAGCTTTAGCTTGCTGTAGCGCTGGAGCAGAAGGGCGCGCAGGGGCGCGTGGGCGAGGCGACGGGTTAGTACCCTTGCCTAAGTCCAGACCAGGTGATCGTGGACGAGATGATGATCGTTGGCGCGCTAGGCACACATCAGGCACAGGTATCAATAGCGCGGCTGCGCACAGGAGAACGATGGCGCTCAGGAGAACGTGGGCGTGCAATGCGCACATCAGGAACCTGAGGGCGCTGCTTCGCAGGAGACCTGCGAGAAGGAGAGCGCTGGCGAGCAGGTGATCGCTGCCGCGCAGGGGAGCGCTGCCGAACAGGAGAGCGCTGGCGAGTTAAGTCCGAAGACTATAACTATGGGGAACGCTTGAGCGCTACTGCACGCGAATGTGCAGGTGGGCGCGCAGGGGAACCCTGATGCGCAAGGGACTTACCCACACCGTGAGTAGAGTCCCTTAACCCCTAAGGGATCGGTGCCTGTTGGATAACAGGGTGAGAAGGCGCCCAAACTGCATCTGCAGCCAGGAACGGAGAAGGCAGGTCGGAAGGTCTGGCAGGCGTAGGGGATCGTGAACGATCCGCGGAGAGGTCAAGGGGCGCTGCTGTGACGGGCTGCTCCTGATGGGGGGGCTCCTCCTTAGGGGGAGGACCCTCTTAATGAGAGAATGCCTTGATGAAGTCATTGAGCTTCAGCACGGCATTTCATTCCCGTGCTGAATCTTGGTGACGGGCAAGAGGGGTCTCGAACTTCGGGAAATTGCTCCCCCAGTTCGAATCTAAATTTCTCTTTTTCATCTTTTTCTTCTGCTTAATATTATTTCGACCTTCTCCTAATTTTATCAACTTTCTTTCATCTTGCTGTCCTATCTCTATGATTATTATTTTTCTTAGTTATATATATATGTAGATGTATGCATATATATATATATTTATTTATTTTATTTGTTCATTTATTTATTTATATTTTTTTCTATTTTATTTAAATGGCGTGGATATTTCCACATTCGTTATTACTGCCTGCTTAGATGAATGGGAGAAGGGATCACGGTTGGGAGGTATTCGCATTCAAAGCTATATATGAGAGTATTGGATGATCTCAGCCATCCCAAAGATGGTTTGGACCTTTTTGGCGGAACTACTCTCAAGGGTTGGGTCATCGGAATCCAGGGGGATCCAATCCTTGAGGTGGGACTCTTGGCTTTTGGCCGGAAGCCCATCATTACAGATATGGGGAGGATGATTCCATATTACTTTGGTCTCAGTCCTAACAGGCGGGTTTAGCTTACACCTGTGCCTCTATATCTGTTTTGATGCTATCCTTCGGGTAGGGTATGGAGTGGACCATCGGGGAAGTATACTCTCATTGTGCCGATAGTGGAGAATACAAATTTCCTTTCAAACGTATGATACTTTCTTATAATTCTCAAGCAGGTACCCCAACAAAACAACAACAAAAAACCTGAAAATCCCACCCTTAAATATGGACCCTTCAAATACTGACTCCCCATCCCCTGGATTTGCTGACTCCCCCCCGGCACTGTTGACGACTTCTGCTACTGTAATTAAGGAAAACTCTGTTGACGACCTTCGAACTAAAAAGGACCACTCTACTGATGTTAAAAAATCTAGCAATTTGGGTAACACAGGGAAACTACGATTCCTTCATGTTTCCCAAATCCCATTAGAGACAAATTATGATGATATATATAGAGCATTTGAGTGCTATGGATTGATAAAGGAAATAAGGATGAGACTTGGAGATGAAAAATGGGACTCTTGGATATCTTTTCAAAGTCATGATGAAGCGTTTAATGCCATAAGTAATATTAGTAGTATCAAAATTAACGAATTGAACATCATGGGAGCTCTTTGTGATAAGGTCCCAAAGGAATTGGATGTGTACAAACCTGCTGATTGGTTTGAAAAAGATAGAAATGTACCCATGCCTTCACAGAGAAAACCCAAACCACCAATGTGGCTCTTAGCTGAACCTAAAGGGATAATAGGGAATTATTTTAAGATATGTAAGTTTATCCAAAAAAAAAGTAGGAACCATAGCACCTGGAGATATATCTCGTTTTGGGAAGAACAGTTATCTCATCCATGCCAAATCTTCGACTCAGTCTGCAATACTGTCTAACTTACAGACAGGCAGTGATGAAATTACATTGGAAATGAAACCTCATCTAAATTTTAGTTATGGAAGGGGAGTGGTCTTTAATAAGGACCTATACAAATTTACAGAGGAGGAGATACTTTTTATGTGTCCATTAAATGTATGGAAAGTGCATAAGGTTCCTGGAACTTCAATGATTATACTTACTTTCCGGGATGCTGATGTACCTTTACATATTTTTATTGAAAATGAAAGGATTAAAGTTCGGCCTTTCAAACAAAAGCCCCTGCAATGTATTAATTGTTTTAAATTTGGACACCCATCCAAAGTTTGCAAAAATAGAAAAATGTGTGGTATTTGCTCCAAAACTTATCATGGAGAATGTACACTTGAGGCCAGGTGTTCAAATTGCAATTTGAATCATAAATCAACTGATAGGAGATGCGAACTGTATAAGTTGGAGGAAGCTGCCCTAAACAAATCAAGTTTAGAACACACAAGTGTGGGACATGCAAAAAGACTGTTGAATAAATCAACCAGCTATGCAAAGGCCATAAAATCAAAGGTAAATTTACCACAGGAGACAGCAACCCCACCTAATAAAGTACTGCATGACAAGGTAATCATATTGCCTTCTGAGGCTTTGCCACAGCGTATTAAAAATGGGTCATCGCCCATTTCTGTACAGCCTTCATCCCCCATTACCAACAATAGTACTAACCTCTCCCAGGCCATGTCCTTGCCTGATTTGATGGAGATGCCACCTGACACCATGTTACCAGGTGCACCTGTATTGGGGAAGGTGCAAAAACCTGGTAGCTCAAAACCTACTAATCGGAAAAGAGAGAGACCTTCATCTCTCTCGCCCCCTTCCATAAGAAATATCAAAATTACGACGTCAAATAAATATGATGATTTGTCTGTTGATATTTCTGATCTGGAAGTCAATTTAAATAAATCGGAAATTCAAGTGGAGGTCCACCAACCTCCTCAACAATCAGATCAAAAAGACAAAAAGAAAATCATAAATTCTAAACCCAATCTATCAAGACCCTCTTTAATAAAACCACCTAAAAATAGTGTTAGATCAAAAACTGCTAATGGGAAGACTCCATCCAAGGGGTCTACCAAATTATAAACCATAGTTTTTTCCTCCATTTTGCAATGGAATTGTCAGGGTTTAAGGGCCAAATATGAAGAACTTAAGCTCCTTATTCATGAGCATTCCCCCATAATTATTTGTCTACAGGAGAGCAAACTTGATCATAATACCCCTTGTCCTCGCGAATACATTAGTTATAGGACACCATATGATCACCAAGTGGGGAGCCATGGCGGAAGTCTCATATACGTTCGTCGAGATGTTCCCCAAGTTTCTCTGTCTATTCGTACACCTCTGCAGGCAGTGGTTGTACAGATCGACATAGGGCGAAAATATACAATTTGTTCTCTGTACTTGCCTCCAAATGATAACATTTTGTATTACAACTTAGTGGAGGTGATTCAACAACTCCCTCAACCTTTTCTTTTACTTGGAGATTTGAATGGTAGACATCCTTTGTGGGGTGATGTTTTAGCAAACACGAGGGGAAATATCATATCATCAATTGTGGAAAATGAAGAGGTAGGACTCCTTAATATAGGAGAGCCCACACACTTTCATGTCCAGACAGGTACCTTGTCATGTATTGACCTATCAATCGTAAGCTCTAATTGCCTTCTCGACTTCGATTGGAGAACATTAGATGATTGGCATACTAGTGATCACGCACCAATCATTATAAACACCAACAATGGTCCACCTTTACAGGGATCGCCACGATGGAATCTTGACAAGGCGGACTGGGATAAATTTTGTGAGCTAAGCGAAATTGAGGGGGATGCAGGACAAGTTGAAAATATCGATGATGCCATAGACTTACTAAATGGAACTCTCCATACAGCAGGAGTCAATTCAATTCCAAAAACAACAGGGTTATTCAAACGACGACCAGTCCCGTGGTGGTCTTCAGAACTAACTGCCCTGCACAGAGCCACAAGAAGATCTTTAACACGCAGAACTGATGAGAATTTAATTATGTACAAGAAATGTAGAGCACAGTTCCGTCGTGCCATGAAAGAAGCAAGGCGCCAGATATGGATGTCTTTTGTTTCCTCCATTAACAGTAGAACACCACCATCTTCTGTGTGGAGGAAAGTAAAAAAGATAGCTGGCAAATTCACCCCCAACCCACCACCAGTGTTGAAGGTGAATGGCCAGTATGTAACTGAAGCAAATGATGTTAGCAATGCCCTGGCTAATCATTTTTCAAAAGTATCCAGCAAGTGTGAAGGAGCCCCTGGTCACCAGTATAGGAGCACTGAAGAAAAGAAAATTTTAAATTTTGCAACAAGAAGGGAAGAGTCGTATAATTCTGCTTTCACTGAAAGAGAATTTGATTCTGCACTTGCTCATTGCAATGATACAGCCCCTGGACCCGATGGAATTCCATATGCAATGATTAAACATGTACATTTTAATACAAAGCTATTTATTTTAAGTATTATTAATAGAATATGGCATGATCATAGTTACCCAAGTGTTTGGGAACTAGCCATTATTTTAGCCTTTTTAAAACCCGGTAAAGACAAGTTTTTAGCAGCAAACTATCGTCCTATTGCATTGACATCTTGTTTATGTAAAATCATGGAGAAGATGGTCAATGCAAGGCTGATGTGGTACCTTGAAAAGAAAGGTATTTTATCACCGATTCAATGTGGATTCCGAAAAATGCACTCGACGACTGATGTGTTGATACGACTAGAGTCTTCTATTTGTGAAGCCTTTGCTTCCAAACAGCACCATGTTACAGTATTTTTTGACCTTGAAAAGGCATATGATACCACATGGAGATATGGTATACTTAAAACCATTCATGAATTGGGATTGAGAGGAGAGCTGCCACTATTTATTCAGGCATTTCTTTCACGTAGAGTTTTTCAAGTGAGAGTTGGGGAAACTATCTGAGAGTAAGTGCCAGGAAGGAGGAGTTCCTCAGGGTAGTGTGCTGAGTGTAACCCTTTTTGCACTAGCAATTAATGGGATATCCTCAGCCATTCCCCAGGATGTTTTCTCAACATTATTTGTGGATGATCTCTCAATATCATTTGCTGGCACCAGAATGGCAATGGTTGAGAGAAAAATCCAACTCTCTATTGATAAAATTATCCAGTGGGCTGACATGAATGGATTTAAGTTCTCGACAAGTAAAACTGCCGTTGTCCATTTTTGTCGTATCCGGGGAGTACATCCAGACCCGGATATATACATTAAAGGTCAACGGATACCATGTGCAAGAGAAGCTAAATTTTTAGGTTTGATATTTGATTGTAGGCTGACATGGGTTTCTCACTTAAAAGCATTAAAAGCTAAATGTGTTGAAGCTCTGAATATCTTAAAAGTATTGTCCCATACATCGTGGGGGGCAGACCGCAATACTTTTTTAAAATTATACAAGGCCTTGATTTTTTCCAAAATTATTTATGGTTGTGAGGTATATTCTTCAGCCACCCCAAGCCGGTTAAAAATATTAGACTCGATACATCATGCAGGGATTAGATTGTCTACTGGAGCTTTTAAAACCTCGCCTATCCCAAGTCTCCTTGTTGATGCTGGAGAGTTACCTCTAAACTTTTACCGAATGTCTTCCATTCTTCGGTATTGGTTTAGATTGCAAAGACTCCCTAACTCTCTAGCATTTCAGACTGCAAGCCTTGTAAGACACGCATCATACTTTGAGTTGCACCCAAAATCTCCTCAACCTTATGGCTTTCGGGTGAAACGATTATTAAATAGTCTTGATATAATTAGAAATAAGGTACTTCCATTCAAGGTATCATCAACGCCTCCATGGAAGTTACCGGAGATATCTTTTTGTAAATATTTTATTGGATATAAGAAGAATATGTCAGACCTAGAAGCCAGGTCTCTTTTTAATGAACATGTTAAAGAACATAGAGGATCAACTTTTATCTATACTGATGGCTCCAAATCTGATGCTGGCGTTGGATTTGGAGTACATAGTAATGGTTTTAATTGTAGAGATCGCTTCCATATTTACTGCCGAACTGTATGGCATATTAACCGCTATTGAGAAAATAGCGTTAGAGAAGGAGGGTAATTTTACAATTTTTAGTGATGCAAGGAGTGTCCTTCAAGCTATGGAAGTTTTTAATTCTAATAACCCTCTAGTTTTAAAGATTTTAGAATGGCTTTTCATTATTGGACGGAGAGGTATAACAGTTCAATTTTGTTGGGTTCCAGCACATGTAGGTGTGTCCGGGAATGAGAAGGCAGATTCACTGGCTAAAGAGGCTGCATCCGAGTTGCTGCCAAGAAGGTATCCCATTCCCTGTAATGATTTCTTACCTGACATCAAGAAATTGGTTTGCAATAAATGGCAACAGCAATGGGATAGTCAAGATGGCAATAAAATGCGAGAGATAACAAATGACATATCTCCTTGGAGGTATAATATGATGCCCCGAAAATGGGAGACGTCTCTTTGTCGTCTCCGTATTGGTCACACTCGGTTGACACACGAGTTTCTGCTGAAGGGCCAACACCAACCGTATTGTGACGACTGTTTAGTACCTCTAACAGTAAGGCATTTGTTGACCGAATGCCCCAATTATAACAACTTAAGGAATAGATATTTGTTTGAGGCTCGAGGTGAGGGTGGCAGGTTCATCCTTGCCAAGATTCTTGGAAATGATGTGTCCTACCATGCAAGTGGCATTTTTAGATTTATTTCAGAAGCAGGTCTTCTGAAAAATATTTAACTTTTATGACATTCAACTTTTATGATTTTAATTGAATACTCTTTTATTTTTTATTTTATTTTATTTTTTATTTTTGTATACATAAGTTAAATGTTACCGGCGTCAATGACCTCAGATGTCAGGATGCCTGAAAACTTTAAATCAATCAAGCAATTAGGGGGAGGATCAGGAGAGGACGACCCAAAGAGGCGCCTCCTAACTCCTTTATAGGGAGAAGGAAGCCCTCTGCTGCGAAGAGGCCTTCGGGCCTTACGTCGAATACGACCACGAGGAAGGGCGTCCGGGTCATCAGTCCTCCGAAGAGGAGTCTCTGTCAGCGCGCTCCCACGAGGGGGAGACCCGCCCACAGGAGAGACTGTGGGACTCATCTCCCCCCTCGGAGGATCTTCAGAGGGAGGAGTAGAGCCATCAGCAACGTCCGCAACAGGAGCAGTATCAAGGGTTTGACCAGACCCGTCGGAAGGCTCGGCCAAAACAGTGTCGACAAAATCTGAATGGAATACCTCCGGTATTACCGGCGACTGTTTGACCGCAGCCCCCAACTGGATCAGGTCAAACAGGGCTTCCTTGGAGGGCGTGCCCTTAAGCCCCAAGGAAGCCCAAAGCTGAAACAAATCATTATTAGCAACAGTTTGATCAAATTACAGTATTCAAAATCCAAATTATCCTCCCCCGGAGGAGAAGAGGGAGCTGCCACGCTAAGGGAGGCAACGCCCTCTCCCGCACCCTGAGGTCGGGAAACACCACTAGGGCCTGCGCTACCACTCGGCAGCCTCTCACGAGAGACCGATCGAGTGGGAGCTTCGGAGCAGGTTCGGGCGGTGGAAGAGGAGTCCTTGGAGCTATCCTTCTTCAAGGTTGCCCCTGAAGGAGAACGGTCTCTCTTAGACTTCTTACTCCGGCGGCTGAACTTCTCCCACTGGGAGGCAGACCACTCCCTGCACTCACTGCACGTATTCTCTCTATCACACCGTCGGCCTCGGCACTGCGGGCAAAGGGTATGAGGATTGGTGTCCTCCGCTGACATGAAGGTCCCACAAGGGCGGCCAGCGAGTCCAGGGCACTTGCGCATAACAATGACAACGGTCGAGGCCAACTTCCAAGCACACAGAACTAGAAAAAGTAAAAAAACAAATTAAGGCTGTCATTAACGAGGACGAAAAACAGCAACGTCTGTCTTCGTCCGAGCCAAAAAGTGAAGTGAGACAACTCACAGGTGTGGGGGGGGAGGGGTAGTAAGCTACCCCTTCCCTACCCCCTGCTAACTAGCGGGGGTTAGTTAACCCTCGTTAAAAACTTAATGGCTCGTCATTTCAGCTAAGCCGAAAGTAAACCCTATGTAAATAGCGTGGTTTGTATTTCGGTTACGGAACAATGATTTATTATGCAAGAAGGAATAAAATGTTATCAAAAGGAAATGAGCTGAAAATAATGTAGATAATAATGATGTAAAGAAGGGATATGATTAAAATTTAATGTAAAGAGGTGTTAGTTTACATACATGTAATGGAAGGAGTTTTACTCAGAGAGTGAGTGAGTGAGTGAGTGTGTGTGTGTGTTACAAGGAGTTATAAGGATTTTGGATGTTTCAAAGACTTTTTAGTCCATCCGCGGAAACTCCACTTGCTCTTTGGTAGAGCGATTTTCTTTAAAGATTTAGAGATAAAGAGTTCTTATGATCTTTTCTAATTTATTCTTGAACTCGTTTACTGTATTACTGTTTACTACATCTTCTGGAAGTTAATTCCAAGTATTTGCTATTTTGTATGTAAAGAGATTGCCACATTAAGTGGTGGTGTATCTTTTCAATTGCAGTTTGTATCTGTTACCTCTGGACTGATTTGTGCAAGTGTGAATAAATTGTTGTAATCTACATTTGTTATTCCTTTAAGAATTTTGAATGCCTCTAGTAACTGTTGCCTTAGTCATCGAGGTTGTAGATCAAGTAAGTTCATACGTTCTATCCTTCGTCTGTATCCAAATTTCTTTAGTGTTGCAACTAGTTTGGTGGCCCAAGCTTGTACTGCTTCCAGTCTATCTAATATCCTTCTGAATACTTGGAGCCCAGAATTAGACTTTGCATTCTAGATGGGGTCTTACTAGTGATGTGTACAGCTGTAGTACAGTGTCTTTGTTTCTGTATTTGAATTGTCTCTTTATGTAACCTACTAGTTTTTGTGCTTTCTTTTCAGCTTTTATGCTCTGTTTAGTGAACTTCAAATCCTTGCTGATAATAATACTGAGATCTTCCTCCTGGTCCAAACTTTCTATTTCTTTACATAGCAGTGAGTAATCTGATTGTGGGTTACTACAACCTATGTGCATGACTTTACATTTCCCACAGTTGAAAGGCATTTGCCATTTGAGAGAGAGAGAGAGAGAGAGAGAGAGAGAGAGAGAGAGAGAGAGAGAGAGAGAGAGAGAGAGAGAGAGAGGAGAGAGAGAGAGGAGAGAGAGAGAGAGAGAGAGAGAGAGAGAGAGAGAATATATCAGTCATGTCCCCATAACCTGTCTTCAGAACAAATAGGAAGTTACAAAAGGAAAACATTGTATAGGCAACATTTTGTATGGGAGTTGTGTACAAACAAACAGATCAACAAAGTGTTCATAAAAATAAGAAAAAATAATTAAAACTTTGCCTAAGGCAAGAGAGGTGCTAAGATACCCACCTGAACATGCACAGACAACACAACCTCCTTTAGTGATTGCCTAAAATAACTGGCAGGCAATTGCTCAGATAAGGGGAATGTTACATTATCTTCATCAGCCACAGCTAGTCGATTATTAAGCCATAAAGCTTCTATGGACATTGCAGCCTTCCTTAAAAGAGAGGGCTATATAAATGACAAGGTTTGATATCCTTGTGGGAACTAATTACACAATCTTAACACATAAATACAATGAGTAATAAAGGCAATATATAAGATTAAATTTATTTTCAGATAAAACACAATAGTCATTTATTATACATATGTCATAGTGTATGCATAATCCTTACAATACAAATGAATTTCCTACTGAAGAAAATACCACAAAGATAATGAAAATTACAGTTTATATGAAGTTTGTCTGTTGCATAACAGGTATATCAGGTAGAACAAGAAGCTCCAATGGGAATCCTTGCAGATGCAGAATAAAATCCATTATTAGCAGTAGTATGTCGAAGTGATAAATGAATCTCTTTAATTTCCACTTCACCAAATATGTAATCCTTGAATTCCTAAAAAAGGAAGAAAATAAATTACCTCATTATGTACGAGTCTAAAGAAATCTGTTTTCATAGGGGTTACTTAAATGTTAGAAAATCAAGTTATGCAATTTTAATTATAAATTACTGTTCATTTTCTTTTTTTTAAAAGTTGAAGGAAACTTACATTAAAGCAAATCATTATTAATTCCAATTCAACTCAAATACAGTACATAAGGATTTGATGTTCCTATTCTATTATGTTTTAGTTGAATTATATCCCCTCAACCTTTCTATTGTACTATACTGCATCTAATTTACTGGTTTGTTTCCTTTTAAAGTTGCTATAAATAACAAATTCAAAGTAATTTGTATTTTTCATAATGATACAAACCTTGAGCTCTTTATTAGGGAATATACTTTCAGCAAAGCTGGAAGACTAGCCATAAGACTTTTAGCAAGGGGAGGGGTATACCCCGCTCACAAACACATCTGTGTTCTATCGTCACTTTTGATTGCAGGCAGGACTTGCAGGGGGATAGGTGATGGTGGGACAAATTTGTATAAAGAGCTCAAGGTTTTTATCGTTAGGAAAAATAAAAATTACTTTAAATTTATTTGTTTTGACACTAATACAAACCCTTTCGCTCTTTATTAGGGAAAACTCGCCCAAAGGTGGGTGGAAGTTTTGACCAACTGGCTGGTTTTTTACCAGGGATATTCCTCTGTGCAACGCACAATTTTTAGAAAAATAGCCCAGACACCTCGCTAAACTTCCGTGCATGTGCACAGTTTAGCAGTCTGAGCAACTCGTGTGATTAAGTGATACTAACAATGTGACTTGTCCAGCTAAGACTTCTCAAACTCCTCAGACTTTTTGAAAATACCATAGACATTGCCCAACTCTTCCCTCGCTAAGGGATATGAGGACGTAACAAATATGTGTGCATATATCAGGTTACACAAGGGAAGTGGTTATTCCTGCAGACAGAGGAGGCTAGCTTGCAGCGTACCGTAGGTGCTGTGCCCCAAAAGAGGGGAAGATGAAAGAACGAAGATGCCAGTCACTCTATCATTCATCCCAGACTTAATCCTGTTAATGCCACCCTCCACCGCCTGCTTGTCCATCAAGAAGCTTGAGGTGTTCAAACTACTTTGTGCAGCCACCACCGGTCCGATGGAGAACATCTCCATGTTACTGTGGGTTACATCTTGCAGGAAATGGGCAGAGAAGGTCGTCTGACGCTTCCACATGCCTACTCATAGAACTTGCGCCACCGAGTAATCTTCTTAAACTCTAGTGGCTTCTTTATGTCCCTAACATCGTGAGCTCTTGGTTTCCACAGTTGCAGGGAAGAGCCAGGATTCATGCGGTGCTCTATGACCTTGCAAATCCACGATGAGATCATGAACTCTGTGGCTCTCCTCTTAAGAAACTGCATCACATAAAAGGTCCTTTACAAAGCTAAAGTGACAACTAAACCTCAAATGTCTTGAGCTTTCACTATGGGTATTGACGTTGATGAAGGCTCTAAAGACTGGGAAATAACATCCCTGAACCAAAAGGAGATGGTAGTTTGGTAACTATTTTCCTGATCCTCCCTATGCTTACGAAGTGGTTCTTCTGGCGAGGTCAATACCCTAACAGGAAACAGGGTTGATCAAGGTCTTCGGTTACTGACTGAAGAATAGAAAAGGTAAAAGATGAAAATCTAGGGTCTGACTATGACAGAGTTTGTATCTTTGCAATAAAATCAGGGTCAAAGCTTAGAGAGACCTCCCTCCAACCACTAGAATAGGTGATGCCGAAAGAAAACTCTTGCAGTTCCCTTGCTCGTTTAGCTGACGCCAAGGTGAGAAGAAACACTGTCTTCAATGCGAGATCCCTATCAGGCATGTTTAAGAAGCTCGTAGGGTGCTATCTCCAAGGTTCCTAGAACTTTAACAACATTCCAGGATGGAGGGCTGACTTCGACAGGAGGGCAGGACTACTCAAAGCTCCATATACTGTACGCATAGAAATTTCCTACGCGGAAGAAATGTCAACTTCGTTAAGTCTAATGATTTGGCTTAATGGTGAGCAATAGCCTTTTACCACAGAGTTTTTTCCTTAGGGAGATGAAAAAAAAAAGTGCAACTATATAGAGGAGGTGTCAAGTGGAGATATACTTTTGAATGGCACCATCCACAGAAGCTGGCCCACATATCCAGACATCTACTGGGCAGCCTCTCTAGAAAAACCTTCACGAGTGATCAGATGCAGGATAGTCTCCACGAGTGAAGATGTAAGGATTCTACAGCGCTGTGGAATATGCTGACATGGGGCCGTAGCAGAAGATATGGGAGTTTTGTTATCTCTACCAGATGAAACAGGTCTGCATACCACTCCTGATGTGGCCACAATGGAACTATTAGTGTCACAACTAGATCTGGGGTTTCCCTTATTTTGGTGAGTAATCTTCTTAACAGGCTGAACAGTGGAAAAGCATAAGCCATCCTAGGGGTGCTGGAATGAGGTCTTGAATGCTGCTACAGGATCTGGTACTAGTGAGCAATAGACAGGGAGCTTTGCGTACACAGCAGTCGCAAACAGGTCTATTGTCGGGAACCCCACAAAGCTATTACTTCTGTCACTATCTGAGGACTCAAAGATCATTCTCCAATTATGATCTGAGCCCTACTGCTTAACTGATCCACTACGTTCCTTCTGCCCTGAATGAAGTGAACTGAAAGAGAGGTGAAGTTGGCTTCCACCCACTGCAGGATTTTGACCATTAGCTGACATAGATGGAGAGAGATCACTCCCCTTGTTTGCAGATGTGGGACACTACAGTAGTATTGTCACTCATCGATACCAATAAGTGACCATGAAGAAGATGACAAAATTGTTGAAGAACTAACTGCACTGGCTTTAGCTTAAGAGATTAATTTGTTCGTGGCGGTCTACTTCCAACCATATTCCCGATTCCGCTGGCTTTAGTTTAAGAGATTTATTTGTTCTCAGCACTCTACTACTGACCATATTCCCAACCAAGCCGTTGTCGAGACGAGATTTCTATCTCTCGTTTGAGGTGTGTGTGAACAGCCTGAAATCTGGAGGAAATGATGGAAGAGAACAACCTTTCCTGAGGTTTCCACGGCTTGGCCACTGGCGAAGGTCCTCCTTGGAGTTCTCCCAAATGAGAATCCATGACTGTGGATCGTCTTAATCCGGAGACCCCGAAAAATCAGGTCTCAACAAATTACATATGTAAAACGTTCCTTCGGGTAAGAGATTTTCTACCAATACAAACCTTAAGTCCTTTAAAGTTAAACTTCCTACCTCAATCATCACTCTCAGTTCTGAGCCAAACATCAAAATTGATTTTTTTTTACAGCAAAGTGGGAGGGGCTACTGGCTCATGCTCACATTTATCGTTAACTATCTTATTCAGGATTACAATGGCTGTTACAGCTTCAGTAAATACAATGCCTATTTAAACGACTGAGATTTGTATTTCTGGGAAAAATACAAATTACTTTTAAAAATTTTCATATTGATCCTGATGCAATTAATACCTGTAAAGGTCAAACAACTTGGCACAAAGTACTATGAGTAACCTTAGTGAGCAGACTACTGTACGTGGCTGGGAAGGTAATAACAACAATCATTAGCTAAATGACATGCACTTGGCTAGCCTCATTTGCACCGAAACTTCCAAATATGAAAAAAAAATGGTCCACCTGCCATACCTCTAATATCTGCTTTGCTGCAAATGATTCTCGCTCTTTTCCTCTGTTTTCTGTAATCCCTTCTTTTTCTTGACGGAAGAGTGTATTCATTAAGGTCACGTGCAACTTGACTCTTTCGTGTTGACGAATCACAACACCTGATTAGAAAGATCACAAAAATTAAACAGAAGAAATTAATATAAAGTACTTTAAACACACAAGTAGGTTAAACTTTAAAGTCTCATAAGGCTGCCTTAAAGTATTTGTTCATAGACTTATTTACAGCAACACAGTTGAAATAATTTTACAGAGAGAAGTTACAGAACAATATAATTTGTTTGCATTCTGTTATAAGGAAACTTATCTTCAATTACCTAGGCCTTTCAGTGCTTATACTTACGGTTCAATAACATTATTACATTTACTAGTATACAGTAATGAGTACAGCAAATGCTTCCAGCATTAAACATCATCCTTTCTGTCACAAACAAAAGACACATTTGAAGACTACTCAACAGTATACTCGTTCTACTACTGTACAGTATTTTCCTTTTATCAAAACACTTTTGAGTGCAGTTATTAGGTGATCTCTGCTAATGATCTGCTGCCACATCTCAGTCAACTACAGCAGTAACTTCCCTTCAAGATTTTATACATGTACATTTTTTAATTCCTCTAGCAGCCACAACCAACCTGTCCTAAGAAGTGCGACTTACAACCCCTGATTTAGAATTTTAAAAATCAAGATCATTGCTTTTTTTGTTTCAAATAGGTTTTTATGATGAAAACAATTAATTTTAACACTAAAAAGCCATTCTTATATATTTACGCAAGTAGATCCAGTCCCATACACCACACTTCCCTGACCTGGATACTTACTTATTTACTATTTCTTTTAAAATTCCATGAAAAGCTATTAATTTTAGTATCCTATATACAGAAATGCTACCATTTTCTATGATTCTCTGAAGAATATGTTATCAATATTTTCACATATTTCATTTGTGAATAAACATTTGCTACACTACGTTTCATATATTTGTATGTCTGCTTATCTACAAAGATGACAAATTCGAAAATAATTTGTATTTTTCCCAACAATACAAACCTTTAGCTATTTATTAGGGGTATCACTTTCGGTGAAACTGAAAAGACAACCATTAAAATGTTAACGAGGGTTAACTACCCATACCGCTACTAAGCGAGGAGGGGGGGTGTAGCTTGCTAAAACTCCCACTCACACACCTGTGATTTAGCTCACTTTGCTTGGAGGTAGGACTTCAAGGGTCGGCAGGTAAGTTTGTATAAATAACTAGAGGTTTATATCATTAGGAAAAATACAGATTATCTACAAATTTGTCATATGTTCCGTAACTGGAATACAAACCTACGCTTTTTATTAGGGGTGACTCACCCATTAGGAGGGTGGACGTCCCAGCCAATCTGGCTTTTTGGCTTTACCCAGGGGCTCCTTGTCTTGAATATGTTGGTACCAAATATAAGGAGTCCCTAAACCTCGCTAAAAACTGCTACGCAAGGTCTGCAGCCTGCGCAAGCTGTGAGTTGAGATAAGCAGTGTGACTGTCAAGGTGAAAGTTATTCAGAGAATTTATAGGAAAAAAATGTTGGACCAAGACTTTCCCAATACCATCTCGCCAGAATATGGGGATGCAACAGTATTCACACAATACTAGGTACTCAAGGGAGCATGGTTTACCCGCAGTGGTTGAGGTCAGCTTGTGCAGAGAACCCAGGTAATCTGCTTTGAAGGGCCAGGGGCATAGCTATGCCCCTGAGATCATGGGTCGACATGTTGGAGGAGGATCTGGATTCAGTACATAATTAATGACTCTGTGAATCCAGCAGGGATGATGGTTCGGTGATCCTCCTCTTGTCTCTCCCAGTGCTGATGACAAGAGAAGGCACCCGGTTAGGCTGTTGCCATTCTCTTGAGGTAGAGCCTCAAATATCACCCCGGCACCAGTAACAGATGATCTGGATCGTCAGTTACCGAGTGGAGACTTGTTGTCTAGGATCTATCACCTCTGGAGGCTGTGTCTTGGCAACAAACTCAAGGATGAAAATGAACGTTGCCTTTCACCTTCCTCATGAATGGCCGTCAAAAGAGAGACCATGAAGTTCCCTGACTCTTTTGGCTGCTGTCAAAGAGTATAGGAACACTGTCTTCTAAACCAGGTGAAAATTTGTTGCTTAGTGAAGTGGACCGTAAGGAGGTCTCCTTAGAGACCGGAGAACTCGAACCATGTTCCGAGAGGGAGGTCTCAATTCCGACTGGGGAAAGGCAAGTTTGTAAGTCCCCATGTGTTAGGAAAGATCTAGCAATGAGGGAATGTCCCCTCCTTTCAGTTAGAAGGCGAGGCTCCAGATTAAGTGATCGTCTTTACCTGCCGAAATTGAAAAAGGGGGTCTTTTCCTCATGCAAATACTCGAGGACTCTGCTATGACTGGAATAGAGGTATCGAGTGGAGAGCTACGCTTTCCCGTGACACCAACCACAGAAGACGTTATACTTTGCTTGGTAAACTGATGCTGAGGAATTCTTCAAATTTCCAGATAACCTCTTCGCAACCTATTGCAAAAAAAACCTCTCTGAGAGAGGAAGTGCTGGGTAGTCTCCAGGCGTGCAATCATAGCGAATCTATAGCTTGTGGTAGATGTTAAAGTGTGGTTGTCTGTGACATGGAGAGGGTTCTCTTGGAGGCTTCATCAGGAGCTGCAAAAAGTTTGGAAACCATTCCGCGTAATGCCATAGTGGGAGTATGAGAGACCTTGAGAGGCTGACCGATGTTCTAGCCTTGTTGAGTACCCTTCTCAATCAGACAAAACAGGGACAAGACGTAAACGTCGTTGTTGTACTCTGTTATTGGCATGCCTCTTGCCAGAGAGCCTTGGGGTCTAAGACTGGGGAGCAGTGGAATCTCTGATATTTCCTTGAAGATGGATGGTTTGGGACCTGGAAGTGTGCGTTCTTTGGTCCAGCATGCACATGAAGACCTGTTGTCCTACTCCTTGTCCCAACTTCTCCAACATGGTGTGGACACTGGCCCAAAGGGACAGCTCCTTGCGAATCCTTTCGTATAGGAGCTTGTTGACGCTGGGGTCTTGACTCGTAGAGGAAAAGATGGGACGTACTACTCTGTGTAAGGATTCTTCCCTGGGAGAGAACTCCTTTAATTAATAGAAGTGTGTAAGGCAACACTTGACCCTACCATGCGCCCTGACGGGGTTGATGCTATTCCTTAGAACAGCATTGTTCTGGAGAACGTTAACTAATGGTCAAGGACTGGGTATCGTGGTTATAGTGCAGTTGGAGTGTGCTCGCGAGTAGTCACCTGTCGACAAGCAGCTGAGGGGGGCTGTCGATTGCCGACCGATTGCTTTAGTGGATCAGTGTGATGGCGAATGTCAAGTAGCAAGAAATGTGCTGTTTGCCTTCCGATCTAGGGAACAACGGGCAAGAGAGTCTGAATGACGAACTGCCATAGATCGGTGAATCGGCGATCTGTGAGCCGAAGATGGTCACTGACAACCAGACGAAGGCTGTCTGGTCAGTCAGCCAAGGAAGACTGGCGATCAATGAGTTGGCGATCGGCTCGGAGTGCCCTGAGAAACAGCAGAATGGTTTAATGATCGCTAGTTGGTGATCGGTGAGCTATGGACGATCAGCGCTCGGAGCTCTGAAAGGGAGCTTGGAAAGCTGACGATCGAGAACCATGTGGTTAGAAAAACGTTCGAGAATTGGAGTGTTGAGCTAATGATAGGTGAATGGCGATCTAGTGATCGGCAATCGGAGCATTAGCGAATGTTAAGCTAGCGATAGTTGAGTTAGCAACAGCTAACTATCGAGGACAAGCGATCGGCGAGCTAGAGATCATCAAGCTGACAACTGGCTATTGGAGAGCTGGGGGTCAGAGATCATCGAGACTGAGGTCGATGAATGAAGAAAGACGAGCTAGCAATCGGCGATTTAGTGATCGGTGAGCTAGGGATCAGCAAGCGGATGATTGGTTATCGACAAGCAATTGGCATGCTAGCAATCAGAGATTGTTAGTGACGCTAGTAATTGGCGAGACTGGAAGTCAATGATCTGAGAAAGATTACTTAGTAATTGGTGATCTGGCGATTGGCAAGCTAACGATTAGCAAACTGATCTAGTGATCAGCCGGTTGATATTTCTCACTGGTGGAAGACGAGCTAGCAATCGGCATCGGTGGACTAGTGAACGGCGGTTGGCGAGCTAGTGATTGGCGAGCTGGCTATTACAGATTGGCGAGCTAATGATAGACAGTTCGCAACATCCAGATTGTGTTTGATGACGGTACAGTATAACAAAAACAATATGTACAGAATAATAAAAAAAAGTGATTGATGATACCCATAGACTATAGTAAAAAGTCGGAAAAACTGGTCAACATGGAGGAGCCGATACACCATGCAAGGCTAAATACCCTCCAGGATAGCCACTTCAACTGAAGGGAGGACAGTAAGGATGGTTTTGAGAAGAAAAAATCAGAAAAAGGAAAAGACAACCTCTTGATAAACCACCAGGCATCCATGGCCCTTCTATTAAGCCTGCCCAACACACCATTTAAAAAAAAACAAGAGGGAAAAAAAAAATAATAAGATAGAATAGTGTGCCCCAGTGTACCCTCAAGCAAGAGAACTCTAACCCAAGACAGTGGAAGACCATGGTACAGAGGCTATGCCACTACCCAAGACTAGAGAACAATGGTTTAATTTTGGAGTGTCCTTCTCCTAGAAGAGCTGCTTACCATAGCTAAAGAGTCTCTTCTACCCTTACCAAGAGGAAAGTACACTGAACAAATTGCAGTACAGTAATTAACCCCTTAGGTGAAGAAGTGTTAAGTATCTCATTGTTATCAGATGTATGAGGAAAGACGAGAATATGTAAAGAATAGGCCAGACTATTCTGTATAAGTGTAGGCAAAGAAAAAATAAGCCGTGACTAGAGAGAGGGATCCAATGCACTACTGTCTGGCCAATCAAAGGATCCAATACCTCTCTAGTGGTAGTATCTCAACGGGTGGCTGGTGCCCTGGCCAACCTGGTTATAAAGATTACTGTTAAAAGTCCATACTTATGTTTACAGAAGTATATTCAACCAATCTCTACATAAAAAAACTTTGAAACCTGATTTCTGAAAACATGGAATTTATTAAGAAAAATGGCTGCCTCTTTTTTTAACCCTGGATAGGTACGCTCCTCGGACACCCCTTTAAGGGTATACTCGGACGCGAACGACCCCGACGCCAAAAAAAATTCTTGAAAAATCAGTTTTTGCAGTAACCTCCTTTTTTCTTTTGCCAAAAAAACTTCAATGAATGCTTAAAACAACTGTAAAGATAAATACTACTCATCTGCAGAAAAACTATTTATTATAAATATTTTAAAAAATTAAGTAGAAAAAAAAAGACCTGACATAAAAATTCATAAAAAAAAAGTTTATACATATATACACAATTCCTTTTAGGAATTGATTCTTGAATGTTTAGGACACATCTTGATGTATTTTGGATGAAGTCAGACCCATGGAGGTGAAGATCTGAAATGAGAAAAAAAGGGTAACTTTTTTTGGCCAAAAAAATTTGTCCAAATTTCATGAATTTTTTTGGGTACCCAAATGAAACAGGAAGTGGCTAATTTTTTTAGGGAATAAACATATGTTATCCTAAAATAGAAATATGTAAAAAAAATCTTCATTATTTTGTAAATTACATTTATATCAGGGGCCATATCTAAAGGTAATTTTTTGAGTACTTAGAAATTTTGTAAAAAAATACATATATTTAATATATAATATGATATTTATGCAGGTAAAAATATACCAAAATATCACAAATTCTATAGGGAACAAGAATATATATAGATAGGGCAGCTTACGCTTCGGATATGTCCACAAAATGGCCGCCAACCACACTGACTCAGACTCCCTAATCTGCCACTTGAAATGTAGGAAGGGTATGTCAATTTCAAGGTGTTATTTACTAATCTAATTATTATTGGATATGCATAAATATTGTATGGTGGGTTGCTGGATAATTGACGATTATTTTACGACTATAAAATTAAAATTCTGACCCAAAAAAATTTTTTTGAAGGGAAATAAAATCGAAAAAAAAAACAAAATGTAAAACAATATAATATTTTAGCTAAAAAAATTGGATGATATTCAATCAAAAAAAAAAGTAAACAAAATTTTCCGACAAATAAACATCTAGAGGAATCATTACTCTGTGATAGTTCCTTAGTACGTAGTAATTTTGAAAGAATTGGGAAAAAACGAAAAAATGGCAATCACCGGAAAATCGAACACATACCTATATATACGCCATATCTGGCTAAAAAAAAGATAGGCATGGGTAGCCAGATCATCTAGAAACACTTTCCAACACTATAAAAATATAAGTTTTGCGACACTACTTGCCAATTCCTTACGGTAACATGACTAAGCAAAAAAATGCAAAACAAATAAAAAGGGGCACTCGCGGAAAAATGGCTAACATTCTAATATACGGCATTTCAGAAAAAAAAAATTCAGCCACGTGCTAGGCAAACCATCAAGGCACATTTTCCGACAAATAAACATCTAAATGAATAATTACTCTGTGATAGTTCCTTAGTACGTAGTAATTTTGAAAGAAATGGGAAAAAACGAAATAATGGCAATCACAGGAAAATCAAACACACCTCTATATACGCCATATCTGGCTAAAAAAAGAAGATAGGCATGGGTAGCCAGATCATCTAGAAACACTTTCCAACACTATAAAATTATAAGTTTTTCGACACTACTTGCCAATTCCTTACGGTAACATGACTAAGCAAAAAAATGCAAAACAAATAAAAAGGGGCACTCGTGGAAAAATGGCCATTCTAATATACGGCATTTCAGAAAAAAAAAATTTCAGCCACGTGCTAGGCAAACCATCAAGGCACATTTTCCGACAAATAAACATATAAATGAAATATTACTCTGTGATAGTTCCTTAGTACGTAGTAATTTTGAAAGAAATGGGAAAAAACGAAAAAATGGCAATCACAGGAAAATCGAACACATACTTATATATACGCCATATCTGGCTAAAAAAAAAATAGGCATGGGTAGCCAGATCATCTAGAAACACTTTCCAACACTATAAAAATATAAGTTTTGCGACACTACTTGCCAATTCCTTACGGTAACATGACTAAGCAAAAAAATGCAAAACAAATAAAAAGGGGCACTCGCGGAAAAATGCCCAACATTCTAATATACGGCATCTCAGATAAAAAAAAAGACATGCACGTGTTAGCCCAACCATCAAGACACACTTTCTAACACATAAACATGAAAAAAAAATCAATAATATACGGCAATTCCTTACTACGTAGTAAATTTTTACAAATATTGAAAAAAAACAGAAATTGGCAACCGCAGTTAAATACCCAATATACCAATAACTACGTCGTATCTGACAAAAACAAAATCACGCATGGGTAGCCAGATCATCTAGACACACTTTCCAACACTAAAAAAGCAAAAGTTTTACGACACTATTTCGCAATATCTTACGGAAAAATGACTTGGCAAAAAAATGAAAAAAAATGAAAAAGGGACACTCGCGGTAAAATGCCCGACATTCTAATATACGGCATCTCAGATAAAAAAAACGACATGCACGTGTTAGCCCAACCATCAAGGCACACTTTCTAACACATAAACATGAAAAAAAAATGAATAATATACAGCAATTCCTTACTACGTAGTAATTTTTACAAATATTGAAAAAAAACAGAAATTGGTAACCGCAGTTAAATACCCAATATACCAATAACTACGTCGTATCTGACAAAAACAAAGTCATGCATGGGTGGCCAGATCATCTAGACACACTTTCCAACACTAAACAAGCAAAAGTTTTACGACCCTATTTGGCAATATCTTACGGAAAAATTACTTGGCAAAAAAATGAAAAAAAAATGAAAAAGGGGCACTCGCGGTAAAATGGTCCTCGTGGTGATGAACGACATTTTAACTAAAAAAAAAATCATGCACATGGTAGCCAAACAATCCACCAAGACTTTCCACAACTGATAACCTATACAAGTTGCACCATTCTACGACAATTTCATAATACGTATTAACTTTGATAATTATGCAAACTACCTTAGAAGGGTAAACTCGGTCGCGAACGACCCCGACGCGTCTCAGAAATCGGGGAAGGAGTACAGCTACAGCAATGCACATCTGGACACTACTAGAGCGTGTAGGGGAGACACCTCCTGCAGGTCGATCACCCACAAATTCAGTCACGGGGGTGAGTCACGTGAGAAAAACCTGTTTTTTTTTTTGACGCTCGGGGTCGCAAACGACCCATCGTACCTATCCAGGGTTAATATGTACCAATTTTTGTCATTCAAACATGAAAAGATAGAGAATTTTATGGCCTGCAAACTGCATTTAAATTTCAAAAACCTTTAACTTCAATATGAAAAATGACATTTTAAAAATAATTTCTATTTTTCCTAACCATGCAAACCCAAATTTTTTACTATATGAGAATGATAATAGCAATACTGGGATATGGCAGTTTAAACTTTCAGTGAGATGTAATCAACTGGCAGGTAGTTACCCTGCCAGCAACAGGGAAGTGACCACCTCCCCTGTAGCTCACTGTAACCTTAATTAAATTGCAGACTGGAAATACGTTGGGGGTTGGTGATGGCGAGCAGGTTTGAGTAAAAAACTTACCTTTGTATGGTTGGGAAAAATACAAGTTATTTTCAAAATTTATCATTTGTTCCCACACAAATACAAATCATCATTCTTTACTATAGGAGACTCATCCATAGGTAAGAGGAAGTCCCTGTTCCAACTGGCTAGAAACTTTACCCTGGAACTCAAGACTCGGTCATCTGTGATGCTACAAGAGTCAGTGTTCCTTACACCTCGTGAACAGCAAGAAAAAGTGTGGGAGTCACGACCCACGACTTTTAGGGTTGTTTTTGAGCTGAAAAACTCTGTTTCATATTCTGCTAAAGAGAATGATGCATTTGCCTGGTACATCACACTCCCCTCATAGGGAATGTGGGGAAAAGACTTCTACATATTTGAGTACGGAATAGCCACAAGCTTAATGGGGCATACATGCATCAAGATCAAGTGCAGCTGGCACAGTTTTGAAGCTATACGCCCAAAATAGGGGAAGAAAGAAAGGAAAAGAAAGGGACAGTCAGACTATCCGTTCAACCCAGACTCCTACGTCACCCTTGCCTTGATCTCATGCTATTGATCCTTTGAAAGGATCTGGGATAACTATTCCACTTGCTGTGTGGCTACAACAGGTCCTGAGGAAGAAACCTATGGGTCACATCTTGCAAGAATAGGACAATTAACGTCGAATGACGTTTCTCTGCCCATAAAAACTACCACAGAGATTCTAGAAAGGTGGCCACTGCCTTCTCAGCCGAGCTTGCGAGCTCTTGGGATTAGTTCCTTCCGAGGAAGGAATTATAGCTCTGGACGCTAAACAGTAAATGATTACTTCTTTTCAGTTCGCGGTCAGACCGAAAACAACCCGGATCTGCGTATTGATAGATCCTGGTTTCTGACAATCGATATCTGGTGTGCAGGAGGACAAGATTCATCCTTATCACCTAAAATTGGGAAGTTGAGCGGGGAAGCTGTCTGTAGGATTCATCTACTGCTACCAGAGCCAAACAAGAAGCTGGTCCGAGGTCGAGGCTCTTACCCAGGATAATCCAAAAGGTTTTCATAGTCTTTGAATAGGAACGGCAGGTCTTGGAAGTATCCATGGGCAATTGTTTCTCTTCTCCAGGAAAAATGCTGACTTTGGTACTATTAGTATAGAAACACCATTGCTGATGCCATCTTAAGTAAAGAAGTTTTGGCTCCCCATACCAGCGATAGACTCCTTGTTGCTGGGTGTGGGCAGGAATTCATCGCATGTGGTCCATGTCTGAAGAAAACCTTTCCATGACTAGCTCTGAACTTTGCCTCTTCTTGCCAGGAAGGCCCCATCCTGTATATAAGCAGAATAGACAACTCGAGAGATGTCTTTTTACCGATGTCTGAGACTATGAGAGCATCCCCAACTTAGTCTATGCTTGTAGCAATCGTAAGGTTTGCTACGAGAAGATTGATGAATCTTCCTCTAAAAGCCAGAGGATTTTACTGTTCCATGTAATCTAATCATAAGGCAGGCCCGCATGATCGTGAAAGGGGGCCAGTCTCTCAGAGTACATGTTTGAGTCGAAGAAGGTGTGGGCATCTTCACCTAATGCTATCTTGGAGCATTAAGCATCCTGTTGAGGTCTAAAGTGACTCCAATCTTGTCAAGTGTTTACCTCAGAGGCTGCATGGAGATACAAGAAAATGACATGGGCATTTCAAAGCTGATGGACGGAGCTCTTTAACACTGGGTCTACTCTTGACTCCAGCATAGATACGATTGAAAAGTAGCTGATGACTGGAGAGACTTTGAGTACTTCAGGATCGAAGAATACTCCAGGGCTGTACAAATTACCTGAAGACCTACGGTGTCACCCCAAGTCAATCCCTGGACTACAGATGGTCGCAGCATCACAGTTGGGTGAGTGATGAGGTAAGAGCAGCTCTATGCTCAGATGTTCTTGAAGTTATGCCCACAGGGTTATACTTTTGAAAGGAAAGCTGTTAGGCCCTATTCACTGTCTCTTATGGACCACGCCTTAACTGGCCTGCCTGTCCGTTGGGAACGCTGTTCCTATGCCAGAAAAGCTTGAAAGTATTATTGGAAGGTGTCAGGAGACTTTCATTCAAATGAGACTGTCTTTAAAAGAGAGAAACAGAGTCCTCTCCCTATAAACGGAAGGTGATTCTGAGATAGGATACAATCCAATTCTTAGTTCGAATTACTCTTATGTAAGAGCTACTATGGGCGAAGAACTGACTTTGTTGATTTGTCCCAAGATAAAAAAACTGGTCTGTAGAGAGAAGTTTGTTATGGCCATGAAGAGTGGGGTATCTCTTGCTTTGCTGGAATTAGTCAAATAAATGAAAGTCTACACCTGAAACTGCTGACAAGGCCTCTGTCAAACAGAGATTGGAATATGGGTCAGACTTGAGTGGCAGGCCTGACAGGGAGCAGGCCTGTAGGACAGTATCCTGTCTGTCTTTACGAACTGTTGGTATCCCTAAAGGTGTGATGCTACAGACCTTGAAATTTCCCTATTGAGGTACTTTGAATGATCAAGGCCTGAATGCCTTAATTGCTCATGGATGTGGCATCCAGCTTGGAAAAGAGCTGGCATAGGAAGCTTAATTCAGTATGTTCAGTCTAACTGGTATCCAGTCTTCTGAGAATTAAACTTGACCCATAGATGGAAAAGCCCGGAATAAGAAGCTTGAGGCAATGTCTTTTTTACCATACTCTGGATTTCCCAGTGGAATGCCTAAGTCGATAACCTCTGACACGGGGCTCCGCCGAGGCTGAGGGATAAAAAGGGGAAACAAAAAATTCTTCTTCACTCAAAGGGTTAACTACTGGACTGTAATTATTCAAAGGCTACTTTCCACTTGATAAGGGTAGAACAGACTTTTTTAAGCTATGGTAAGCAAGTCTTCTAGAAGGTTACTCCAAAATCACACCATTAATTTTTAGTCTTCGATAGTGCTATAGCTTCTATACCATGGTCTTTCACTTTCTTGAGTTAGAGTTCTGTTGTTTGAGAGTACACTCGGGCACACTATTCTATTTATTTCCTTATTTCCTTTCCTCACTGGGCTATTTTCCCCATTGAAGCCCTTTGGCTTGAGGCATCCTGGTTTTCCAAATAGGGTTGTAGTTTATCAAGTAATAATAATAATGTCAGAGTGAAGAGACCAAAGCTACTTTGTCTGGTTCTGTTATCTTCTTTCTTCATCTGAGATATTGGCTACCCCTCACTGGAATGCCACTGGTGGGCTGGTCCCCCCCCCCCTCCTCTTCCCCAGATTGTTAGCCTCAAAAGAGCTACAAGTCCGTGAAAGCACGGTGGTGCCCAAAAGCGGCAGCACTTTATGTAAAAAAAAAAAAAAAAAAAAAAAAAGCATGTGTGGGGTGAAGATTGTTCTTCGTTAGGCTTAGCAGCCTATCTAAAAACGAAGAGCAGTTTGCCAACTGTATTTGGCGAGGGCCAGACGAAAAAAGGCATCAACTGAGGTTATCGCTAATCTTCACTAGATTCTGATAGCCTAGAGATTGTAGGGACACGGGATCAACATCTAGCCTCGAGTTTGGTGTTGAGCCGAGGTTTTGCTTAACCAGAACCGAGTGGGCATAGGTTCGAAGATGTAATCTGATGGAAACCAAGTGATCCACTTCATTGGATACGAAGGTGAAGGTGTTTGACCAAAAATCAACCATAGCCTGATGATAAAAATTGATGCCAACTGCATCTGGTGTTCCCCGGCATTCACCAATCCAAGTACTGACAAGACACACCGTTGCTTATTTTCGCTGATCAGATAACAAGCAGGGCTAATAACTTGGCCTAGACATCTGCTCACAGTAATGGGATGAGGGCATGACTCTTGTTGATGCCAGAGATGATTATCGTACCTTGAGTCACCTCCTGAGAATCGAATGGGGAGAACCGAACAGGAATGTCTAAGATTACCTTCCTTCCCCTTGAGGGACTGTCCTGAGTGAATGACAGTATACTGTATATAAAGGCTAATTCCTTATGTTCTTCCACATTTTCCATAAAAAGAGACCTGGCTTCTAATTCAGTCATGCTCTTTTTTATACCAATAAAATATTTACAAAAGATATTTCTGGTAATTTCCATGGAGGGTTTGGTCATATCCTAAAGGAAATAACTTTATTTTTTACTATATCAAGACTGTTTATTAATTGTTTTACCCGAATATGAGGTTGAGGAGATTTTGGGTGTAATTCAAAATCTAAACCAATACCGTACAAGACTTTTAGTAAAGGTCTAAGGATAATTCTCCAGCGTTAACATGGAGACCTGTGATAAGCGAAGTTCTAAAGGCTCCTGTGGACACCCTAATACCAGCATGATGTATAGAATATAATACTTTTAATATGCTTTGGGTGTCTGAGATATTTCACATCCATAACTAATTCTTTAAAAAAAATTAAGGCCTTGCATAATTTAAAAATAGTTTTACAGTCTGCCCCCAATGATGTATGGGACAATACTTTTAAAAGATTCAGAGGCTCAAGAAATTTAGCTTTAAATGCCGTTAAGTGGGGAACCCATGTAAGCCTACAATCAAATATCAGTCCTAAAAATTTAGCTTCAATTACAAATGGGATCCATTGACCTTTTATGTATATATCCCAGTCTGGATGTACTCCCCAAATACAACAAAAATGGAAAACAGTAGCTATGCTTGTTGAAAACTTGAACCAATTCATATCAGCCCTCAAAATAATTTTGTCAAATGAGAGTTGTAGTTTTCTCTCGACCATTGACCTTCTAGCTCCAACAAATGATATGGCGAGATCATCTACAAATAGTGTTGAGAAAATATCTTGGGGAATGACAGAAGATATCCCATTAATGGCTAGTGTAAGTAAGGTTACACTTAGCACACTACCCTGGGGAACTCCTTCCTGACATTTCCTCTGATAAAGCTCTCACTTGAAAAAATCTATGTGAAATAAATGATTGAATGAACAATGGTAGCTCTCCTCTCAATCCTAAACTATGAATTGTTTTATGTTTACTTATCTCCATGCAGTATCATATGCCTTTTCAATGTCAAAAAAGACTTACATGGTGCTGTTTGGAAGCAAAGGCTTTACAAATAGAGAACTCATGTCGTATCAACATATCAGTAGTTGAGGGCATTTTTCTAAATCCACACTGAATAGGTGATAAAATACCCTTCTTTTCCAGTACCAAATCAATCTCACATTAACCACATTCATGATCTTACAAAAATAAGATGTCAAAGCAATTGGTCGATAGTTTGCTGCTAAAAACTTGTCCTTACCGGGTTTTAAAAAGGGTGAAATAATGGCTAGTTCCCAAACACTTGGATAACTATGATCATGCCATATTCTGTTCAAAATGCTTCAAATAAATAACTTGGTATTAACAGGTACATGTTTGATCATTGCATTTGGAATTACAAGTAGCAACTGTGGAATCAAATTCTCTTCAGTAAAAGGATAATTGTATGACTCTTCACTTCCTGTTCCAAAATTTAAAATTTTCTCTTCTTCAATGCTCCTATACTAGTGACCAGGAGCTGCTTCACACTTGCATGATACAGTTGAGGTGAGAAATGATCAGCCAGGGCATTGCTGACCTCAACTGCTTCAGTCACTCACTGACCATTCACCTTCAACACTGGTGGTGGGTTTCGGGGTGAATTTGCCTACTATCATTTTTACTTTCCTCCATACAGAAAATGGTGGTGTTCGACTGTTAATGGAAGAAATAAAAGATACCCAAGATTGGCGCCTAGCTTCTTTCAAGGCACAACAGAACTGTGCTCTATATTTTTTGTATGTTATCAAATTCTCCTCAGTAAGGCATCTATGCAATCTAGTCAAAGATTTTCTTGTTGCTCTGTGCAAGGCAGTTAATTCTGAAGAGCACCAGGGGACTGATCGTTGTCTGAATAACCCTGTGGTTTTGGGAACTGAATTGATTCCTGCTGTATGGAGAGTTCCATTCAGTAAGTCTATGGCATCATCAACACTTTCAAACTGTTCTGCACTCCCCTCGATTTCACTTAGCTTATGAAATTTAATCCAGTCCACCTTGTCAAGATTCTATTGTGGCGATCTTTGTAAAGGGAACCATTGTTGATGTTTATAATGATTGGTATATGATCCCTAGTATGCCAATCATCTAAAGTCCTCCAATGGAAATCAAGTAGGCAGTTGGAGCTTGCAATTGAAAGTCTGAACATGAAAGTGTGTGGGTTCTCCTGTATTAAGGAGTCAGACATCATCATTTTCCACAACTGATGATTTAATATTGCCCCTGGTGTTTGCTAAAACATCGCCCGATAAAGGATGTCTACCATTCAAATCTCCAAATAATAGAAAAAGTTGAGGGAGTTGTACACAATTTATCATTTGGAGGGAAGTAGAGAGCAAATTATATTTTTTTTCCCTATACCAATCAGTACAACAGACAAAGATATTTGGGAAATATCTCAAAGAATGTATATGAGACTTCAACCATGGCTCTCTACCTGGCGATCATATGGTATCCTATAATTAAAATATTCGCGAGGACAAGAAGTATTATCATCAAGTTTGCTCACTTTCAGAAATATAATTATGGGGAGTGCTCATGAATGAGGGGCTTAAGTTCTTCATATTTCACTGTTAAACCTTGACAATTCCATTGCAAAGTGGAGGAAAAAACTATGGTTTATTTTCTGGAAGACATCTTGGATGATATCTTCCCATTTATAGTTTTTGGTTTAACATTATTTCCTATAGGCTTCCCAAAGAGGGTCTTGATAAATTAGGTTTTATATTTGTCTTTTCCATGTTCTTTTGACCTAATTGTAGAGGGGGATGGTGGACCTTAACTTGAATTTTGGATTGATTTAAGTTGTTTTATTGTTGATCTCAAATATCAACAGACAAAACATCATATCTATTTAATGTTATAACTTTGGTGTTCTTAATGAAAGGGGATGAGAGAGATGGAGGTCTCTCTCTTTTTCAATTAAAAGATGGTGATTTATCACGTTTTGGAACCTTCCCAACTACTTATCCACCTGATAATTCGGTTTTAGGTGAAACCTCCATCAAATCAGGCAAAGATAGAGCCTGAGAGGATAATATTTTCCTTTGTAATGGGGGAATGAGGTTTAACAGAGTTTGGCAAAGCCTTAGGAGGTGAAATTCTTGCAACATCCTTCAGATTGTTATCAGGAGGCGTTTTCTTTTTTTGTGAACTACTGGCAGTAATAGGTGGGCTAGATGTTTCCTGTTGCAATTTTCCTTCTGATTTCATTGCCTTGGCATAGTTTGTTAATCTAATCAATAGTCTCTTTGCATGCCCCACACTTATATATTCAATACTGGATTTATTGAGGGCTTAAGGGCAGCCTCTTCCAACTTATATTGCTGGCAGCTCTTGTCAGTAGATTTATGATTCAAATTACAGTTTAAACACCAGGGCCCCAAGTGTACACTATCCATGGTGATGTTCAGAGCAAGTGCTACACATTTTTTTCATTTTAGCAAGCTTTGAGAGTGTCCAAATTTGACACAATTGAAACATTGAAGTGGCTTCTGTTAAAAAGGTCAAACTTTAATCCTTTCATTTTCAATCACAATGTGGAAAGGTACATCAGCATCCTGGAAAGTAAGGATAGTCATGGATGTCCCAGGAACCTTATGCACCTTCCACGCTGTTAATGGACACATGACCAGTATCTCTTCTGTAAATTCATATGTCTATTAAAAACGACCCCCCTTCCATAACAAAAATTTAGGTGGGGTTTGACATCCAACTTTATATCTTCTCTATTTGTCTTCAAATTTGATAATATAGCGGATTGTGTGTATGATTTGGCATGTATGAGAAAACTATTCTTTCCGTACAGAAATATATCTCCAGGTGCGATCGTTCCTACATTCTTCTGAAGAAATTTACAGATCCTGAAGTAATTTTCTATGCCCCCTACTGATTGAGCAACAAGCCACATAGGTAGCTTTGGCTTTCTCTGGGGGGGGGGGGGCACAACCACCTCTATATCTATATCTATCCAATCTTCAGGTTTGCAAACATCGAGATCTTTAGGTACCCCATCACACAAAGCACCCTTTATATTCACTTTATTAATTCTAAGATTCATAATATCACACATTGCATTAAAGGCTTCATCATGAGAGTATCAAAAGGATATCCAAGAATCCCATTTATCACCTTTGAGTCACATTCTTATCTCTCTGATTTAGCTGTAACATTCAAGTGCTTTATATATCATATCGTAATCTGTGCCTAATGAAATTTGGGTAACAAGCAGGATTTTAAGTTTTCCTGTGTTGCCCAAATTACTTGATTTTCAACTATAGGAAGAATGGTCCTTTTCAGTTCCGAATTCATCAACAGAATTTTCTTTACACGAATTGCCAGAGGTCGTCAACAGTACAGGGGGGGGGGTGAGAGTCAGCATATCCAGGGGATGGAGTGTTTTTTTTTTTGAAGGGTCCATAGTCAAGGGTGGGGTTTTATTTTTTGTGTTGTTGTTTGTTTGGTTGGTTTACCTACTTGAGAATATTAACCAAGTTTCATACGTTGGAAAGGAAATTTGCATTCTCCACTATTGGCACAATGAGAGTACTGTATACTTCCCAAATGGTCCACTCCATACCCTACCCAAAGTATAGCACCAAAACTGATATAGAGGCACAGATGTAAGCTAAACCTGCCTGTTAGGACTGAGACCAAGAAAATATGGAATCATCCTCCCCATATCTGTAATGATGGGCTTCTGGCCAAAAGTCCCACCCTAAGGATTGGATCCCCCCGGATTCCAATGACCCAATCCTTGAGAATAGCTCTGCTAAAAAGGTCCAAACCATCTTTGGGATGACTGAGATCATCTAATACTCTCACATATATCTTTGATTGTATATACCTCCCAACCTCCCAACTGTGATCCCTTCCCCCATTCATCTAAGCAGGCAGTAATAACAAATGTGGAAATATCCACGCCGTTTAAATAAAACACAAATAAATTAATAAATAAATGAACAAATAATATAAATATATATATATATATATATATATATATATATATATATATATATATACAGTATATATATATATATATATATATATATATATATATATATATATATATATATATATATATATATATATATATATATAACTTAGAGAAATAATACTCAATTGGTAAGGGTAGCAAGAAAAGAAAGTTTATAAAATTAAGAGAAGGTTGAAGTAATATTGAGAAGAAGTAATAGATGAGAAAGAAAGAAATTTAGATTCAAACTGGGGGGAGCAATTTCCCCAAGTTTGACAGCCCTCGACAATATGAAGAAACCACAAGACTCCGTCTAGGCATTCTCTCGTTAAGAGGGCCCTGCTCCGAAATCTATGGCGATTATAAAAGGGAATGACTGGGCTATTTGTTGGGAGAGATATCTTCAAAAAAATTTGGCATTTCATATAAGGTCACTCACTTCGTTTGCAACAATAATACATTTACCATCACAACTGCTATTTCACTAATCTTATCTACTCCTGCTCCCATAGAATCGTTAACTATCTGCATTAAATGATGAACTGCAGGTTCGCTTCTGACACTTCCATTCCTTATCTTTAGTACAAGACTACATACTAATTCAAATTAGCCTACATCTGTTATGAAGAAGAAAAGCACTATTTACAATCATCCTTCATGAAGTACTTTTGTTATGGCAAATGTTACAACTCATGTGCAAGTCAAAAACCTTCTTGTAAAGTTTCCTAACATTATACTAGGAGCAAACTCAAACTTTAATAAATGTAGGAGGGATACTTCTCTGTACCAAACACATGAAAAAAACACAAAGAAATGGGAGAGTTGACCAATGAAGGTGCAAGTCCTGTAGGCAACCAGAGAAGAATAACCTGCCCGAATTAGAGCCATGCATCTGGCAAGGTCATCACCATATAGAGGAGACAATTAAAGGCAAGTTAGGGAAGTGGTAGAGATGTGAGAGTACCATGTCTGACAGGGAATTCTTTGAGTTTTTCTTTTACATTAAATGGTTGAATCTGTTCCTTCTGGAGGAAGAACCGCAAAGAAATTCAGGAAATTTCATTGCATAACCAAAATTCAATATGCTGTAATTTTTGTAATTTTGAAAGTTTGAGAAACAAAGAGCGGTATTAATAAAAATTAAATGAGGCTGATTTTGGCAAATTCTTTTCCTAAAAGTACCAGCAAATTAAAATTAAGTTTTATAAATAAAAAACCCACTAAATAATGTACATTACCTGCATTTACAAACTGGTCCACAAGAGAATCGACAATGGTCTGCAACGACAGACCCCAAGAAAGTGCATGGACTTGACCATATAAAACATCAACTTCATTTGGGTCATCATTCATATATTCCACACCCTTCATCTGGACTTTCAGATTTTCTTCTGACAGATGTTTCCTACAATAAAAGAAATAATTTTAGATTAATAACTTTGTCTTATATACTAAAACACATTAAAAGGTGTCAGGAGTGAATTCAATATAATGTACTTCAATTCTTTTGAATTATCAACTCAATCCTTCCTACGGCGGGTACGAAATTTACCTACTACAGTATATGCTAACTATATATTAACTCTACATATGCAAATATAATTGTACACTCTATCTCACAAAAACAAAATTATTTATCATATTTGATATCCGCTAAAATGTTTAAAAAAATCCCCATCCTTTGTAAACTTTCATAGGGCTTGTCTAAAGAATTTTTTTTAATGTAAAGTGAAATTTACTCAACAAAAAATTGGACATGGAATGACATCTAAAGAAAATAGACAAAATACATGAAACACTATGGCAATGCATGATGGGAGGGTGTTGCAAAAATTAATGCTATAATGAACCTTAAGTATCATGCACAATGCAAGACATTGTATTATTTTTCCTTGGGGGAATTCATTTGATGACATACTACACCATTCCTCTATGGAATGCTTGTTTAAAGGCAGCCGCTCATGAATGGCAGAGGCAAGGAACAGTGACAATGCCTTAGAGATCAGCACCCAAGGCCCCTCTCCACCCAAACTAGGACCAGGGAGGGTCGGGGAATGGCTACTGATGACTCAGCTGGTAAAACCTATAGGCTCCCCAAAACACCCCATCCTTTGCTTACGAGGATGGTGAGGTTGCAGACACTACAAGAAATTATCGAGCTTGATCCTATTCTTAAGAATTAAGATTTGAGATTTTGTTCAGCCATAAAAAACAGGGATTATTCAATTTCATCAAAGTAAGTTTGGTCTGACAACCTGGCATGTGAATCATTAAGCTATTCAGTACTGTATCATGACAAAAAGGAGAGGGTTAAAAAGGGTTGGGCAACTACATACTGTAGTTATTCAGAATAATAAATGAGACAAAAAATAAAACCCCACAGTTGCACTATGAAGTAGCAGTTAAGAGGAACTCGATGGCAAGCTAATCCAAAGGAAATAGAAATGAAGGTAGAGTTAAAGACTAAAAAGAGGGCTCAGCTAGGAGTCAAGGGATGCTGCAAATCCCCATTAGAAATGCCTACCATAAACTGTCTGAAGTGCATTGACAGCACTATCCATATATGTCTTCCAAATCTAATAGAGAAGCTACAAGAAAACTAGTTTACCATTATAACATGTATTTATCCAGAGAATCTGCATATGCCTCAGTTTAAATGCTTGTGTCTGACACCATTCCCAGCATAAGTACACCATACATACCACAGCTGATGCCTACCTGCAAAGTCTGAGATGGTATTAGCAGTTAAAGCAATTTTTAATGCCATATCTATAGTTGGATCACGTTGATATGACTACTCTCTATCCTCAACTATGGTAAATCTCAATCCATTTTTACATTCAGTATTCCCTACAGAGTATTTGGACACTAGGAGGGAATTTACTACAGTAAATAGTTTTGAAGACAATTTCAGAATTTGGACACTTCGGAGGGAACTTGTTCAAGTAAATATTTATACAGGAAATATGTCAATCTTCCTAAAAATTTTAATATGAAATGCTTTGTGGTGCCCTACTCAAAGGTGTTTCAACCAGGCCTACCCTATGGGAGGCTACCAGCTCCAGTATGGCTTCAGATACCCAATTCGGTCAAAACTAATGTTTTTTTTTTTTTCTTTTTTTTTTTTTTTGCAACATCCCATAGGTCACTTGCTTTATTGCCTTCGGATTCTAATTTCTTATTTATTACCTTTGGTCACTTCCCTCAGTCAGCTATCCAGCTTTTTTTTTAGTGTTGTCCTGCTATAATATTCATCTTTTTTTTTTCTATTCAAAAAATAATTTGCACTAGCCAAACAAGTCGACCAATAAGAACACATTATTGTGGTCCTTTATATAATGAAACTATGTTTAAACCCTTTTGCAATATAATTAAAGTTAAACTAATGTACTTTATAATTACTCTAATTAAACTACTCTACAGTAAAAATCTAATCAGCTTGCATAACATTAAAAATTAATGTAATTAAAAATGATCCAATCTGGAAAAATTACGAAAGAAAAATGAACCATGTTCTTGAAGACCATGGATCACAAAAGCAATACTGTACACTCAAGACACTAACAAATATATACAGCAAAAAAATTGGTATTTAAAATGCAAAATTCATGCAACAAATTGAACAAAAATTTACCTCAAAACATTTTCTGTGCACGAGTTCAAAACATCAATGGCTCGTCGACGTTCTCTGTCATCTGCTAAAGCCATAACACAAAGGGTCAAATGTAACTTTGCAGGATCTTGAAAGAGACTCTCATCGATTCCCCTTTCATTTCCAAATTTTTCAAGTACTTCTCTCTGAAAGAAAAAAGTGAAAGATAAGATGTTTTAGTCATTCATTTCTTGTTGAAAACCTTGTAAAGTACAATATCTAAAGATTTGCAGGTATAAAAATATTACTGCAGTATATCCATCACCCCAAAGAATCTCCAATTGAATTATTACATAGTTTTCCCCATTTGTTGAATGCTTTTTACCATACTGTACATAAAGCACACAATGTGATAAATTTGGAAATAATTAGAATTTTTCCTAAACATAAAACCTAAAATTCTTTACTATGAAGATACATTTCGGCGACAGCTGAAACTAGAGAAATGACTTTTAGTAATGTGTAACTACCTACTACTAGTTACCACCTGCTTATATACGCAGTAGCCAAAACAAGCCACTTTGCAATTGCAGGCAGGATTTTTGGGGGTAGGTGATGGTGGGCCAGTATGAGTAAAGAGCTTCAGGTTTGTATGGTTAGGAAAATACAAATTACTTCAAAATTTGTCATTTGTTCCGGAACCAAATAAAAACTTTCTAGCTCTTTACTATGGAGACTCATGTTAGGTGGGTGGAAGTCCAAAACTAACTGGCTGGTAACTGACCCAAGGCACAACTCTGAGCTTCGCATGAACTGTGGAGAGCGCACCTTGTCATCTCACTAACTTTCAAAATCGTAAGAGTAATTGGCCTGAGCAATTTGTGCGAAGGTGTGATAACAAAGCTCTTGTGACTCGACTAGGTACATATTAGCTTGGAGCTAAGGTTCTGACTTACATAAAATGTTGCTCGACTCCTGCCTCGCCCGAAGGTCGGGGATATAAAAAATACAAATTCCATGCATCAGGTTATGAAAGGGACCATGATACCCACCCGCAGTCAGAGGAGGTCAGCTTGGTGAGTCTTTTGGATGCTAAAACCCCCAGAGAGGGGAGAATAAAAACAAAGAGGTCCGTCACTTACACATTCATTTTAGCCTTACAACTAGGTAACATCTGCCCTCGACCAACTGCTACTTGTCATACAAGGGAGCTGAAGTGTTATTGACAATGTTTTGCGAAGCCACCACAGGACCTATCCAGAAGGTATCTAGGTTCCTGTGGGTTATGTCTTGCAGGTAGTGAATTGTGAACATTGTTTGACAGTGCCACATGCCCGCTTGTAAAACCTGTGTCACAGAGAAGTTCTTTATAATACCAGGGGTATGCTAGCACCTCATGTCATGAGCTGTAGGTCTATGGTGGAGAGGAGTCAGGTCCGTATATACGGCTCATTCTATTACCTGCCTAGTTCAGGAAGGGATCAAGTTTATTCTCCTCTTGACTCTACCTATGTTGATGAAGAGTTATGACCTGAGAGAAACCTCCATGCCCATACAGGGACAAAGAAAAAATTGATCTGGGTCATCAGTTACAAAACAGACTCCATACAGAAGGGGCGCAATTCTAGGATCTACTACAGCCAAAGTCTGAGTCTTGGGAACAGATTCAGGGAAAAAGGTCAAGTGTTACTAAACCTTCCCCTCTCCCATGGCTTGGGTATGTTTAGAAGAGACCATGTTCTTTGCTGGCACTCATTGCGGAGATCAAGGTGAGAAAGAAAAAAACCTAGCTAAGAGTCAGATCCTGATCTGAGGGCTGATTCGAGGTATGAAGCACTCCTTTACAGGAACGTGGCCCATGAACTATGCTCCAAAAAGCCATCTAACTTTTGACTGAGGACCAGTAAGTTCAACACTGAATGATGGGAAACAATTCCATTGCTGCACGGTTGACTCCATTTAAAATGGTGACCAAGATTTGAAGTTCAACAGTATTCTATCGTGGTTGAGACCGCTCAGGGTCTTTCTCCACAATGTATCGAGCTTCGCTGTCCAGGGGAGAGAGATATCTAATGGCGAGAAGCCACTGCAACAAACTCAATCTTAGCAGAAACCCCTCCTGGAATGATGGAGGGCGAATGATGACCTACAGGGGTATCCAGCCATCCTTTTCGTAATTACTTGCAAAACTCCTCCATGACAGAGGAGATGTTGCATACCCTCCAGGAGAGAAGTCGTAGGAGCACGAGTGATCATGGTGAATCTCTGACTGAGGTTGTATGAGCCACTCAGGAAAGAAGGAACCATTGTTTTGATATCTCTGCAAGCAGGAATAGAGGCTCTAGGTGCTATTGGTTGCTACCACCACAGAGTTATGGGGATCCTCGACCAATCTGTCGATGCCATTCTAGAAAGGGTCTCCCTCTAAAAAGGGTACCTGGTTACCCCGTACTGGTTAACAATACTCTAGCACTTCTGAACATGAAATGTTCTGGATTGACATTCTATCCATGACTTCCTGTCTCTAAGGGAGAGAGAGGTCCCTCAAAGCCCACTATCTGAGTCTGCCTGGTCGGGATGACTGTTAGGAAAGTTCTTTGCTCATACTGAATTGGGTTACAGGGGCCAAATGAATTGTCTCAGGTCCAACTCCATCTTGTAACAGCTAGACAGACAGGAGTCATTGCCACCTGCCTCTGGTGTTCCCAGCCAGTAAACCTTCCAAATACTGACCAGAACCAATGTTGTTCGACTTCGCTCATCAGATGAGAAGTGGCGTTTTCAACGTGGTATGGTCGTTGACTGCAGGGAATGTCATGTCTGTGTGTTTTATGCAGTGTAAAAAATACTCTTGACTGGCTATTCTACCACCATCATTCTTCCATGGGAGACACAACAGTGTGACAAAAGGGGGTTATTAGAAAAGATTAAGAGCCAGCAACACTGTACTCCAATTCAGGGAAACTCGTGTGACACTGCCGACAGGTGCCGCGACAGGTAAGCCCCCATTTTCCTTTGATGCATCCCCGAAGCCTCAAACATGTGGAAGGAGAGAGGAGGATTATTCCCCTGAGGAGGATGGTAATCTGTACGTTCCGACTCGGGCCTCTCTTTCACTCTGATTTTATTGGACTCGTAAGTCCATAGAATCCTTGCTAACATTGAAAGGATCAGCTGCCATTAGAGGAGACTAAAGCTATGACACTTGTCGGGGCCAAAGAACTCGGAAATTCAGGGGCCCCAGTAGGCTCAGCCATCGGTGGGCTCATAACATGTCTCGCTTGAGGAAGGGAATTTCCACTGCCTAGTCTTTTATCCCTGACTGGGAATCCCCACTTTGGTAATACACTCTATCTACCTGTCTATGCTGTGTCTTGCTACATGCGCGTAATACTGGGGAGATAGCGCTTACTTGGCATACAGGCAAGCTTGCCACCTGTGTGTAGCACGCTATCGAGGTAGTGCTACTTGTGACAACGCGCCACTGAGGTAATGCTTACCTGTGGTTAGTGCAAAGTCCATAATTGGCGAGCAGGTTAGCTTGCCACCTGTGAGGTAGTGCTCACCTGTGGCACGTACAAAGTCCATATTTGGCGTGGTGTAGGTGAGCTCGCCACCTGCTCTGGGGGGCATGCCACCAGGGTAGGGCATATTCAGTTGGTAAGGTAGGATCTACCTGCTCCTGTTTTCTCACCACCAGTGCGTAGTGCGTCCGACGCTTACCTGTGAAGTACGTGAGATGTACCCTCTGGGCAGAGGTGAGCTAATTGCCTGCGCAACTTGCTCGCTCACGTGTGGAGCGTGCGAAGGCCAAGCTTGCCGAGTAAGGTACAGTATAGCAAACTCGCTAAGGTGACCATGGTGCAGAGTTGGAAGAGCGCGCAGACCCTCATCATGCAGAAGTGCTCGCTCACCCACCTCCCTAGGTGGTTGGGTGTGCAAGACTCGTCCGCAAGACCAGGATCTGTGTCTCGTTGAACTAGCGCATCCTGGAGAAAACACTCTTGTTCGTCCTTTCTTCTGCAGGAGATTAGCAAGCAGCCTTCATCTCTTCTACAAGCACAAACTGTTTGTTCACCAGAATAAGAAAATGGCTGCATTGTTACTGTGCGCTGGCACGTGGGCGGAGCAGCAGGTTTTTCCTTGATCGCGAGAGTCGGGTGCAACTAATTCCGCAAGACAAGATTGAGACTTACTGTATCTCCAATCGTTTGTCTCACAAGTGTTGTACTGTAAGTATAAGTTCAGCTACGGACCAGTCACACAGACTAAACATTCCTCTCTAGACAGAAATTTTCTTCTGTTATAACGGGAATACTGAGGCAGAATGAAAATTCAGGAGCGGACTGGAAAATTTGTTGTCCAACCCTCAATTGGAGAACATCGCTAATGTTCGGCAAACGAGACCTCCCTCTTCCATAACAAAAACCTTTACAAACGGGAAATACGTTTCATAATTCTCCATCGTCGAAAAGAATTCGCTTATGCTTGGTTTCGGAGTTTAAGAGCTTTTAATACAGTACAGTACTTAGACAAACATTCCGGCGAAGTTAGGAAGGATCTGACTGGAATGGAAGATTTTACTTAAGAGCAGACTACCACTGATTAGTTTTAAGAGAGTAGGATGGTCATAAATAACCTGACTCTCCCGAAGGAATATAACCATCGAATTAGGAAGATCAAATGATATACTGTACAGTACAGTATTAGAACGTCGTTCCAATTATATGATCATACGTAGTCCTTGCTATCTCTCACGGGTGTGCATCCAACCGTTAGAGTAAGGCATGCAACTAGCGAATTGAACTGCGTTTGTTGGCAGTAATAGTTCGATGCCCTCATGCGGTTGTGTACAATCGTAACTTCTCTGACTCTGGGTAAGTGCTCTAAAATGAGCCTGAGCTTTGTGAACATGTTTCCTTGTATGAGACGAAGAGCAATATTATTGCTGTAGCATTGTTAACATGTTTGTTTGCCCATGTAAAGTACACGTAGTTAGCAAAGCGATCAGACCTTTGTCGATATAAGGTAGGGCAGGCGGGACAAACCTCCCTGGAAGCGAATAAAAGCATAACCTCACAGGGTTATGTCTCACGAGACCAAAATGCTTTGAAGGCATGATGGAGTGAGGCAAAGATCGCATACAGATGAGCTCTCTAACTCGTAGGGAGAGAGAGAAGTCCGAGATAAAACCTCGAAGGATTGTTTCCCAAGATTTGTTGTCTGCTGAACAACAGGGGATGAGGCAGCCACAAGCGGTCGGAAAGCATTCCTATCTGTAGTAAAACCCTGGCAGGACTATAACGAGATTCGTTGTATCCTGGGGGCATAACGGTGGCTTGCAGCAGCCACAAGCAGCTGACAGGCATCCAATTTTGCGGCAATGACTCCTGAGAGTTTTGTCTTATGAGACTCATTTACAGTTCCAGGTTTCCATCTCCCTGGCAAAGTATAGCAGTCGCAAGGGAGTGCATGCGCAACAAAAGAAACTCATGTCATCCAATTACCATAGGTTATTATCAAGCATCTGTAGTTGTACAGAGATTGTCAGAGAGGGGAACACGCCCGCGCACTTAGCTAACGATTACTGTAATGTCGGGTGGGCTCTCTCATGGAAACAATGAGTATTCTCGCATGTAAGGGTTATTTGCCTAACCATGCAAAGAACACAAACACTTGCCAGGTACCAAGAGGTTAGCAAGTAAGGTCTTGCGCACTTGTTGTTTGGTGAGGCGAGCGCTAGCTAGTAAATGCTGGCGAATGTTAGTGGGCGCTGGCAAATGTTGGTGAGGTGAGGTTAACTCGTCCCTGTAAAAATGGGTATAACTAAGGTATGAGCACCCTGAGTTGCTCGCAGAACTTTGTCAGGCAGAAGAGCTCGCCCATCCACCTCGCTAGTGCTCAGTGGAAGGGTGCACAACACTGCGCATGACTTCTCTGTGAGACTAAGGTCTTGCAAAGTACAGTCGGCGCTCTTTTATCGTTGGTTTTTTCTTTGCAGTTTCAGTTTTATGCGACCAAGAACAACGCAATACCTATTAAATAGAAAATCTCATAATCGCGATAAAATTCACACTGCGCAATGATTTCAAATAGCCCGCGCTCCTTTACACATGCAGTGCTTCACACCCCTACGTATCACTCCATCCCGCTAGTCCTAGCTCTCTCTGTAGAGTGTATATCAATTTACTATGGTAAAAAAAAGGGATTTTGACGTAGGAAAAATCTATTTCTGGGCGAGGGACTTGTGCCGCCCAGTGAATAAGCTCCTATTAGCACTTATTCTTAGGTAATTTACTGCTAAATATACCAGAGAAAAAATGTAAAGGAGTGCTAGGTTGACTAGCTCGCTCACCTATTGGTGTCGGTATGGAATTGGGCGTATAATCCAGAGGTCCCGCACTATTTAGATTCATCCACGACAAAGACCCCCAATAGAGGAGAGCCGTTCAACCTCACTCGGCACCACCAACTCTGCATCCGCTCAGAACCCAACTCCTTAGCACCCAAAGTTTGGGGACTCCAAGGGAGAGGAGCTGGGAGGGTTCACTGGGCGGCACAGGTCCCTCGCCCAGAAATAGATTTTTCCTACGTCAAAATCCCTTTTCTGGGCTTGAACCTGTGCCGGCCAGTGAATATATACAAGAGAAATGTCACCAAACTTGAAAAATAAAGGAAAAACATAAACACAAGGGAAACACAAGTTACTTTAATCAGAGTCGAGTGCCAAAAACAACTATAAAGGTACCTTAAAAGGAACATAAATCCACTTGGTAGAACAATTGACAAAAAAGGTAAGGTATAATAATGCCGTGAGTGATGATATATACAGATACTCGGGAGTCAAAAATCTAACAAATATAGGAATAGTAACCCGGTGCGAAACCAACGAATACAAATAGGGTATAAATGAGGCAGGTAAGGAGGAGAGATAAAATGACAAGGAATTAACATGTGAGTTACCTGGGGGTAACTACGCTCCCTGCAGCTACCGTAGGAAATTTAAGGGCTTCCAAATGTTTAAGATAGTGTTTCTTGAACACTGACGGTGACTTCCACCCTGTGTATGTACCTAGAAAGATCCGTAAAATTCATGTGGTGAAAAAAGTTCACCGAAGTAGCAACTGCTCTAATATCATGTGCAAGAGGAAAAGAGTCAGGGTTAGCTTGTTTAATAAAATACAAAATTTGTTGCCTGATCCCTTTAATGGTAATGGTACCGCCTTGTTCTCTAACGAATAGAGGCCCGGAGGAGTTAGAGGAGGTCCGGGATAAATAAGACTTAAGAGTAGTAACAGGGCACAGAGACGGATCTTGCGTGAGGGGAACAATTTTCCAGGAGGACCATCTGTTCTGAGGGTCTTCGTTCTTAGCTAAAAAGAATTTGTTAGGTGAAAGAAGGACCTCTCCCGAAGGAAGGAACTCAATATGACCCGGGTCTCTTGACAAAGCTGCCAGTTCAGAAATTCTTGCCCCGGAAGCCAAACTCACAAGGAAAAGTGTTTTCCTGAGAAGGGGAATATAATCACAAGAACTGTTAATGGTATCAGAAGCCAATTTGAGCACATCATTAAGGAACCAGGTAACCGGGGTAGGACGGGTAACCGGTTTCAGTCTGGCACAGGCTTTCGGAATTGAAGCCAACAAAGAGTCGGTTAAGTCTATGTTAAAACCCACTAGGAAGATCTTTTTCAAAGCAGATTTAATAGTGGTGATAGTATTGGCTGCCAGACCTGATTCTAATAAAGATCTAAAGAAAGTGACTGTAAGGTTCAAGTTCATACAGTGTACGTCTGAGTCTATCAGAAATTTAGCCAACTTTTTAACTGCAGAATCATATTGGCGGATGGTGGAATCCCGTTTATCTGATTCTAGGAACAGGGTGTTTTGAGGATCCATATTGGCACCATGCATGGCCGCAAACTTCATGAAGTCCATAAAGTTAGGGCGCTCTGAATGTTTGAGAAAGCGTACACAACGCGTGTTTGTACTATCTGAGACAGAACCGGATTGGGTATCGGGTGAGGATGTAGTCTCAACTCTGCGACCAAGGCTACTCGTCCCTTGAAGGATCTCAGTTTGTCTAGGACTTTCAGTAAAAGATTCACCGGGGGAAAGAGATAAATCCTTTCCCAGATGTCCCAATTCTGTGACATGGCGTCTGTGGCGTAGGCCTGAGGGTCTAGATTGGGAGCCACATATACTCTCAATTTGTGGTTGGACTCCGTGGCGAAGAGGTCTACTTGGAGACCCGGAACCCGAGAGAGAATCCACCGGAATGATTTTTGATCGAGTGACCATTCCGACTCTAGAGGGGAGATCCGGGACAGGGCGTCTGCAACTATGTTCCGGACTCCCGCCAGGTGGACAGCTGAAAGATGCCAACGGTTCGAGGCTGCTAGGGAGAATATGGCTACTAGAACATGGTTCAGAGGCCCTGATTTTGATCCGCCTCTGTTGAGGCAGCGGACCACCACTTCGCTGTCGAGAACCAGACGAAGGTGTTGTCTCTTGGATGGAGAGAGACGTTTCAGGGTTAGTAGAACTGCCATGGCCTTCAGCACATTGATATGAAATTGGCGGAATAAGGGAGACCAAAGACCTTGAACTTTCTTGTGCTGAGAATAGCCTCCCCAACCTGATAGGGATGCGTCCGTGTGAATGATTAACTTCGGAGGCGGAAATCGAAGGGGAACTGACTTTGACAGATTGCTGGCCTTTGTCCAAGGTAGAAGTCTTTCCCGGAGAATGGGAGGAAGGCGGACTTTCCTGTCCCGGAGCTTCCGATTCGCCCTCGAACGCCAGACACGATTGATATCTTTCAACTTCGCTTTCAGAAGTAGATCCGTCACTGAAGCGAATTGAAGGGACCCTAGGATCCTCTCTTGGAGTCGTCTGGAACTCACTTTGTCTTTGAGAAAGCGTTTGGTGTTCGTTGCAATCTCTAACCTCTTGGGTTTGGGAAGACACAGAGTGTGAGATATAAGATCCCATTGCAGGCCGAGCCATTGGAACTTTGATTTCGGAAGAAGACGGGACTTCTTGAAGTTGATCTGAAAGCCTAGAGATTGAAGGTATTGGATGACTTTGTGAGTGGCTTTTAGGCAATTTTGGGAGGTGTCTGACCAAATGAGCCAGTCGTCCAGATAGGCTACGACTTGAATCCCTTGATTTCTGAGTTCCTGAACAGCAACTTCTGCTAACTTTGTGAAGATCCTTGGGGCGATGTTGAGCCCGAAAGGCATCACCTTGAAGGAGTAATTTTTGTTTCCTAGGCGGAAGCCTAGATACGGACGGAAGTGTCTCGCTATCGGGACGTGATAATAGGCGTCTGTAAGATCGATAGAGGTGGTGACGGCCCCACGGGGAAGTAAGGTCCGCACCTGCGAGACGGTAAGCATTCGAAACTTGTCGCATTGAATGGACAAGTTGAGAAGGGATAGGTCTAGAATCACTCTTCTCTTGTCCGAATCCTTCTTCGGGACACTGAACAGCCGACCCTGAAACTTCAGGTGTTTCGTTTCTTGTATGGCGTTCTTTTGTAACAGGTCCTGGACAAACTCGACTAGGTCCGGAGTGGAATGCTGATGAAATCTGTTCGGTGGAGGAGGTCCTTGAATCCAACTCCACCCCAGTCCCTTGGAGATGATACTGAAAGCCCAGGGACTGAACCTCCATTTGTTGCGGAAGGCATAAAGCCTCCCCCCTACCCGCTGCACCTCAGTATTGGCTTGAGGAGTTGCCTCCACGTCTGCCTCGGAAGTTCTTTCCCTTGCGAAAGAATCTACCCCTACCTCTGTTCTGGTATGAACCACGGTGGTAGCCTCTACCTCTGTTATAACAATGGGAAGAGCTTGGAGCTTCATAAGATTGGTTGAAGGCTGGAGAGGTGGTGGAGGCACCGGGAAGCTGGCTCTTAGGGAGCAGAACGGTGACGTAGTCGTCCGAGGAAGGAGCCTGAGAGGTGGAAGGCTGTGCAGGAACAGCAGGAGATGGTGGGAGAGGCTGCCGGAAAACGGACGAGCTACTTTGCTGTTGCCGGAACTGAGTGGAGGTATACGGGCGGAGCTTCTTCCTACCACGGGCTTGGTAACTTGCGGGATCATATTTCCGCTTAGGAGTCAAACCCCAACGGGCTTTAAGGCTCTGATTAACTCTTGTAGCTTCCGTCAAGACTTCCTCCACAAGATCCTCAGGGAAAAGATTTGGACCCCAACAAGAGGACCGGATAAGTTTATTCGGTTCGTGCCTAATAGTCGCCTCAGCCAGGACGTGTTTGCGGCACCTACGTTTAGCAAGAGCGAAGTCATATAAGTCGAAGTACAAAGACAGCAAAGTAGCCTTATTGAGAGACTTAAAGATACTCTCAGTATCATAAGTTAAGGCTATCGACTCCGTAGAGGTGGCCAAGTTCAAGGTTCGACCAACACGTAGGCGGGAATCATACTCCTGTTTAATAAGGGATTCCGGGAGACGGGGAAGCCGTTCACTAAAAATTACTGACGCACAGTCCGCTGTCAGCTTGCCGGAAGTAAAGGTGGTATGGACATTGTCCCAACACTCATTATCCGAAGGAAGAAGGAGGGAGATCGGATCTACCTCTCGGATGGGAGGCAAGGGCTTCTCCTCCAGAGCGTATTGAAAGGCAAGCTCTGCAATCTTAGTGACGCATGGAGTCACGGTATTCTTGTCCATTAGGAACATCGTAAAAGAACCTTTATGAGGCGTCAACATGGTATTGGTGCAACCTATGTCGTTTAGAAACCTAGCCCAAACAGATTGGGCTTGTTCCTTTGGGAAAATGACGGTCTCTTTAGGGACCTTATCCAGCCGAACCAGAGCTTCCTCGGTAAGCCTGGCATAACCGTGAAACGGGAATGCGAGACCAGGAGGAAAGAATTCAAAGTCCTCTAGAGGACGAGTACCAAGACCTTCCAACGTTAACATCCCGTCTGAGAACGGGGAATGAAGAGCCATGCGCCAAGGGTTATTCTTGGTAAACGGAGGAAGCTTAGAGGCATCCGGGATGAGAGAGCTTTGAACTCGCTCCGGAGCACCATGCTCTAATGCCCCAAGTCTTTGACCAATGTTGGAAAACATTGTGTCCATCTTGGCCTGCATTTCTGTCACAATCTTAGATTGCATCTCCGACACAATGCGAAGCATGGCTGATTCGGAAAGGCCCGGGTTAGGAGCCGAAGTGGCGGATTGTACTCCCGGGTCGTGAGACTTAGAGGAGGAGCCGGAAGTCTTAGATGATGGGTTTATATTTGGTTTAGAACCATGGGAAGCCTTGTGGGGCTTACGAGCTTTTGGCAAAGTTCTGGATTTAGATTTATCTTTGGGGGGAACCGGGTGTGATCGGTGAGACGAATCGCGGTCCCCAGAAAAACCATGAAAAGAAGAGAGATCAGATGAAGAAGAAAGAGCGGGGCTGAGGATAGGAATCTCAGCACCGGTAACACCTGCCTCACTTACCACCCTACCTGCATCCGGATCATCTAACAACATGGGTTCCACATCCAAGTTCAAGGAGGCCACATTGTCTTCCAGATCTCCGGGGGCATCCGACGGATCTTGATCCTGATCGATGAATCCCGAAATAGTGGCATCAATGTCGGCAATGATGGGTGCCGCAACAGCTCTAGCCACAGCAGCTGAAGACTTGGCATTAGGGTAAATCATTGCACAGTAGTCTTCAGAGAGGACGTAAGGCTGCTTTGATTTCACATTTCGGGCAAATCCCCCAACCCACACTTTCAGTGTGGCCCGAGCCGCAGTCTTCTGCTCCGGGGATGCCTGAAATAATAGTGGGAATTAAAGAAAGGAAGAGTCCCGGAGGTCCTTTAAGGACCCTAGAAATCTTACGAAATAGTGTATGTATACCAAATAAAAGTAAGAATAATTAGAAAAGACAACATAGCCAACGGGACTCACCGAATCAGATCCAAGGGTGGTAATGAGGTCAAAACAGACCATACAATTATCAGGATGCCAGACTACGATGTCTTCCAGCTGAACTCCGCAGAGGGCGTGAGACCTACACACCGTATGGCCACAAGGCTGGTGAAGAACAGCCGCACAGGCCGTCGTCTGACAATGAACCATCTATAAAAAGAATAGTATATGAGAAACTGCAATTCTCTTAAGTAGGGGCGGGTCCGGAGGACCCGGGACTAAACATAAGTCTAACTTAAGACTAGAGCTTAATTGTAATACTCTTAAGTAGGGGCGGGTCCGGAGGACCCGGGCCTAAACATAAGTCTAACTTAAGACTAGAGTATAACTATTCATTCCGGTCGAGCCGGGATCATAAAGAAGGATGCAACAAAGAATTAACACACATGGTGTCTGACTTCCCGGAGCGAGGTTAAGCCCCGGACCGGGATATATAAAAGTACATCCATAAACTAATACATATAGGAACTCCGGGGTAGTGATCTGTCATATATAATCATAGTAACTGTTATAAAATAAGAGGGGGCAGAACCGTAGATAAGAACCACCAACAGAACCCGGAGGGTTTCGTATAACATAATTAAAAGTGTGATAGGTGAACATTATAAAATAGGGTGCACCGGGATTCCTACTCTGTTGACCGGTGGCCAACCAGTCCAGACAGAGACAAAACCACCGGGACACCCGGAGAGAGGACAAAGTCCATAAACACTAAACTACCCCCTCTGTAGGAAGGGAAGGCAACGGTCCCCTAGGGGAGGGGGGAGAGAAGCCTAGCCACCAACCTAGCGAGAGGGGGAGCTTGGGGGAGGATCACGTGATACGGAGCAGCAGGGCTACCAACTGACGATCCCCAAACACTACCAAAACAGATCATACGGAGTAATAAGCACAAATATTCATTATAAAAGTAATAGCGTTGAAAAATATATAAATATACACATAAAAAATTAGGGCAAGGCATGCGAAATAATGAATAAATCCCGAAGGACAACAACCTGATGGCTTATATAATAAAAATTGCCGCCCAGTGACGAAGGTCGGCAAGCCATCTACGATACGTAATCTGATATCGGCCCTAAATATGAACCACAAGGGTTCTAAACGCTAAATAATGAATATCCACTATAAAACATATAAAAAATTAAACTAATAATAAAAATAATACACTTAGTAACACCGCGAGTGAAACTAAAAGCTCTCAAAACAGGAGTACCAACCGTAAGCGGAATCGAGCAAGACCGAGATGATCGAAGAGAATAAACTCTTATAACTTAAATATTAAACGATCTAGATTGCTCAAAACACAGCAAAACATAGCTTGGTACTTAACTTAGACGGTGTCTCCTGGGAAACCGATGTAGAAGCCATAATCCACGGAAAATAAGGCAAAAACACGAGAGCACAAACTAGCGGGTTACCACACAGGCGTGCTAAAAAGGAGTTGAGTTCTGAGCGGATGCAGAGTTGGTGGTGCAGAGTGAGGTTGAACGGCTCTCCTCTATTGGGGTCTTTGTCGTGGAGGAATCTAAATAGTGCGGGACCTCTGGATTATACGCCCAATTCCATACCGACACCAATAGGTGAGCGAGCTAGTCAACCTAGCACTCCTTTACATTTTTTCTCTGGTATATTTAGCAGTAAATTACCTAAGAATAAGTGCTAATAGGAGCTTATTCACTGGCCGGCACAGGTTCAAGCCCAGAAAAGGGATTTTGACAGGAAAATTTATTATTGGGTGAGACAGCCATGTCGTCCTAATGGAAGTTCTTCTACGCAACTTTTTACTTGGGATATTTCCTGCGAGTAAAATATCAAAGGATTTTACCTGTAGAGGTATCACAAGGCTCTGACCCCTTGAGCAAATATCCCAAGAGATATCGTTTATGTAAAAGGGACGTGTTTAAAATAACCACAGCTATCCTTCCCCAAATAGAGTTAACCTTATCTCGAAGGATATGGGATAGGATTGGATATGTGGGAGAGCCATTATAACTCCAATCCCAGTGAGTTACTGTAAACATATCTGGTTCGCCATTCCAGCAGCAGCCATTGCATGATGCTAGCCTCACACTGAGAATTGGGAAGGGATGAAAGGTAATGGGCAGGTCCATCAGGACGACATGGCTATTTCACCCAAAAATATCCCTTTTTTGGACTCAAGCCATGACATCCTGATGGAAGTTCCTCAAAGGCAACTTTCTACTTAGTATATTTCTGCTAGTGATATACCAGAGAATTTTACCTGTAGAGGTATCACGGAGTTCTTACCTCCGGAGCGAATATTTTGAGAGATATCATGTGTTATATACACCATGGACATGATTAAAACAAGCCACGGCTATCCTTCCCCGAATAGAGTTAACCTTGTCTCGAAGGATATGGGATAGGATTGGATACGTGGGAGAGAGAGCCTTTACAACTCCCGATCCCAGTGTGCTACAGCCAACATGTTTCCTGTGAAACCATTCCTTTTTGCAGACGCCATCTTGACGGTTGCTTGGAGTTATTTCTGCGTGTTTTCATAGCTTTATGAGTGGTTTTGCAATCACAGATGCTTCGGCTTCTTCCTCATCGACGAAGTTGAGTACCATTTTCTTTTGTGTTGGAGAATTTCGCTTCTCCATCCCATTTTTATTCGGTGTGCATGATTTTTATTGCCTGAGGCTGGCGTGCGGTCGGTGCCGGCGTCTCGTATATCTAAATTGCTAAGAAATGCATAATTATTTAGTCATATTATTGTAAGAATGTGTTTTATATTATTCTTTTACAATTGTGGTATGATTATGGAATATTTCCCCCCTTTTACTAGTGTCTGCATGTGTGTATTTTATGTCTTGACTTAGGTTAACTCTACCCTGCCGGCAGCCATGGCTGATGAATATGTACTTGAGCACCATCCCCTTTCACTTAACCTTGCTGGTTTCGTGAGGCTGCCCATCCTCCCATGCATCCTAGGGGGAGCTGCAGTCCTGAGGGTCTTTCTAAGAGTGCTGGATAGTGTTTACAGTTGCCCTAGGGGGACTGTTTTTCCCTTTTCCACTTAGCCTGCTTGTTTGGCCAGGTGGCACAGGTCTTGGGAACTTGTTCCCTGTGTCTACTTCTTGTCTATCCATTGGAACTCACAACCTTGTTCTAATGCTGACAGGTAGACCTTCCCTCTGCTGCCTCTTCCCCTTCCTGGTTAGGCCATACCCTTACTGTCCTAAGAACTACGGTTCCTACTGTCTAGTCTTCTTACCCTAGCATTTGAGGTTTTCCCTCACAAGCTAGGTGGGCTAGGCTTGCCTGCACAGTATTTCTAATGGCCTAACCCTATCCAGGCAGAGAGCTGGTACCCCTTGGGGTTCTCCTCTGCCACCTTAGTAGCTGCCTGAGCTGTGGCTGCAGCTTCTCATCCTGGGGTATGTTCCTCTTGCTGTGGAGTCTTGACTCCTTTGCCTGGTTAGTCTATCTTAGCAGAAGTGTTGCCTTCTGTCCCTGCTTCCAGTCTTGTCAGCTTGAGTTCTTTTAGCATTTGATGTGAGCTGGCTACAGGGCCATCCCCTCTGCCGCCTTAGCTGCAGCCTTAGGCTGGTCATCTACACCTTCCCTCTTCCATATCTGAGGAACATTATCCTTTGAAGTTGGTCGATTGGATCCCGTCTGGTTCTCGAGATATCCTTTGAATTTTCAATTCTTGCCATCCTGGTCGTCTTGTACATCTCATTATCTTACGGGCTAAACCAACCCCCTCTTTTCATGAGTTAATGATAATGACCTGGTCTTGGCAGGTTTCATTAATTACTGCCTTTCTTTCCTGTGCCTTTCCCCCTGATTATGGATTCTTCCTTCTCCAACCTACTAGAAAAGGGTACTCAACTTAGTCGATGAGGAAGAAGCCAAAGCATCCATGATCGCAAAATCACTCAAAAAGGTACGAAAACATGCAGAAGAAACTCCAAGCAACCGTCAAGATGGCGTCTGCAAAAAGGAATGGTTTTAGAGGAAATGTGTTGGTTGTAGCACACTGGGATCGGGAGTTGTAACGGCTCTCTCGGTCACATATACAATCCTATCCCATATCCTTCGAGACACAGTTAACTCTATTTGGGGAAGAATAGCCATGGCTTGTTTTAAATACGTCCCTGGTGTATACACGATATCTCTCAGGATATTTGCTTCGGTAGTTAGAACTCTGAGATACCTTTACAGGTAAAATTCTCTGGTATATCACTCGCAGAAATATCCCAAGTAGAAAGCTGCCAATAAGGAACGTCCATCAGGACGACATGGCTCATTCACAAAAATATTTTTAAGCATATTTCTCCAGTATTTCTATTTATACTGTATACTTATGTTAAGATAAAAAAAATTTTCATGATTTGTACTCATTGAAATTTTCCCTTCTTTACAGATTGCTGATAACATGGAGTGTTTGACGGTAACCTGTACCAGGTGGGTCAAGTTCCCCTGTGGCCACAAGACTTACCAGAAACATCCGGACTGTTATGTTTTTCCAAAAGGGCCTCTTGCAATTTGGGAACCTTCCAACTGACAGGTTTGCAAGGACCTAAAAGACAATGGCTTCCACGCTACCGACGTCTCCCAGGATGTGAAAGCGCGGAGTCAGAAGACCATTCGTCACTGGGTTGGAGGCTTTCAGAATAGCTCTCCACAAGGTGCCCCTTATCTTCCTTCCATGGAACTTGAGGACCTCCTCTTTCCCAAGGCCATGGTGACCACTGTTTTTGGTCACCAGTTACCGACGGTTCAACTCCCACTGGTACCATCAGAGAGGGAGAGGATCCCGCTGACCATGGAAGACTCTGGTGAGTCACTGGATGTCCATCCGGTGAGTACAGTACCCAGTACTTCTTCAGCTTGTTCCCTCATCCCTGTGCCTATGGCCACTGCATCTACTTCGACCCCTGTTCCTATAGCGGATAAGCCTTTGTTCCCGGGTCGATTGGAGTTTATGGCATCCATGAAGGCATTCATGGAAAAATTACATGCCAAACATAAACATGGTCAAGCATCTTTCGAGGCAAAGATAGAAGCTTTTTAACCCTTTTACCCCCAAGGCTATTTGGAACTTTCCAACCCTTAACCCCCAGGCGTTTTTCTTTCTCAAGCACGTTTTGCAATATTTTTTTTTCAGATTGCGCTGACAGCCTTATTTTTCGTCATAGAGGTCAGGTTGGTCTCATTATTTTGGAAAATGCCTGAAGTTTTTCATAAAGTTATCAAAAATATGCAAAAAAAATTCAAATAGTTTTTTTTGCAAGGACGTACCGGTACGTCCATGGGGGTTAAGGGATGAGCTTTGTGAAACATACCAGTACGTCCATTGGGAGTAGAAGGGTTAACAAGCACCTACATCTTAGGCTCCGCCAGCTTTGAGCCTGCCTGATTGAGTGAATGGTACCTCCACATAGGAGAAAGTATGGGTTCTAAGGTGGTCTTCGACTTAGATTTCTTCCCCTCGATTGGCAGTTATCCTTATGTAAGGCTTAACTCGGAAGTGTCCATTAAGGATGATACAATCCCTAAGGAAACTATCATCTTGGTCCATAGCAAGGCTCAGTCCCTATTGGTCAAGGAGCTTAAAATGGCCGAATTTACTAATACCAAACTTTCTACTTTCAGCAGGAAGCAGGCCACCTTTGTTGCTCCCAAGGATACTGACCTTCTCTTCACCTCTAAAGGTTTAGAGGCTGTGAAGAAGGCGCTAGTAAAGGGTAGACCATTGTCAGTGCTAGAGAAATGCAAACCTGTCTCCCTAGCTCTCCCTAATGACTCAAACAGTTGGGAAGATGTCCAACACATTTTTACTGTTGGAAAACTCGATAAGGACATCAGAGGCAAGCAATTTAATGAGAGGCAGCCTAGAATTCCCGAATCCGTATTGAAGGGAGAACTGGAAGCTAAAGAAAGAATATCTGTATCTTTATCCTTCCAGACCTGTTTGGAGATGCTAATTGGGAATGATTCCAAATCTGATCTTTTCCCAGTCTTGGCAAAAACTCACATGGCTACTTTCCATAGAGATCTCCATGCTTTCTTCTTAGCCAGAAGAGCATGTAGAGAACATGTCCTAGCCGCAGCAACTGTCAGGCATGAGCCTAAGAGGCTGATTGACTCCAACATCTGGGGGAAAGATCTCTTCCCCAAGAAATTGGTTAAGGAAGTCATGGACAGAGCGGCTCAGAAGAATAACAGCCTTACGCAAAAGTGGGACATGTCCTCTAAAAGGAAATCTACCCCTGGAGAAGGACCTCAACCCAAGGGCAAGAAACCTAGAAGACCCTTCTAAGAAAGGAAATCCTTTCCTGTCACGACAGCCTCAGTTGCTGCCATCCTCCAAACTGTGTACATGATTCCCCAGCAGTATGTATCACAGTCTCCAGCCTTCAATCCTGTATATGAGAGAGCCACCACAACTTTTGGCAGAGGAAGGTCTGGAAGGGGCGGTCAGTCTAGAGGCCGAGGAAGTAGAGGCAAGGCGTCTAAAGAAGCAGGTCCTTCACAATAACGAGGAGCTACTGGTAGGGGGACGACTTTGAAGCAGTCTCAAAGGAACTGGGCTGGAAATGGAGACAGAAACCACTCAGTTCAAGAGATTCTTACAACCCACAACCCCATTCTTAGAGGATTATGTACAGGATCTTCTCCGGAAGGGAGTCATCCGTTGCACAAAATCCATGAACTTCAAGGGTGGATATTCTGCGTGCCCAAGAAAGATTCGAACACTCTTCCAAATATTCTGGACTTGTCCCAACTAAACAAATTAATTCTGAATTACAAGTTCCAGATGCTAACTATCTAGCAAATACGGACCCTACTACCCCAAGACCTACACCGTCTCGATAAATCTTACAGACACCTATTGGTATCTTCCGATAGGTCAGCACTTCTCTCCCTACCTTGGTTTCAGACTACCAAGAAAGGCCTATGTATTCAGAGCTATGCCCTTCGGACTAAGTATAGCTCCAAAGATTTTCACAAAGCTAGTCAAGGCCATCTTCCAACAATTATGAAACAGAGGCCTCCAGGTAATGGTATACTTGGATGACTGGCTAGTCTGGGCTGCAACGAAGTCGGAATGTCTTCTGACAGCTCAAGAAGTCATGAAATTCCTAGTCTCTGGGCTTTCAAATCAACCTCGAAAGTCCAGCCTGTCTCCAGCTCAGAAATTCCAGTGGCTAGGACTTCACTGGAATCTAAAGTAACACACCCTCTCTCTAATGTAAGGCAAGAGAAAGGAAATCACAAAATCTGTCAGGTGTCTACTTCGTTCTAGAGTACTCATCAGGCGGCAGCAGGAAAGTGTCTTGGGTTCACTGCAGTTCACTGATGTGACAGACCCAATCTTAAAGGCAAGACTCAAATATGTCAACAGAGTCTGAAGAAGAAAGGCATCAAATGCTTGGAGGGATCTTCGCCACAAAACCCCGGTCTTACTGCAAAAGCAGCTTAAGCCGTGGTCCATTGCCATATGTTTGTCGCTACATATCCCTCTGCAGTATCCTCCTCCTTCCGTGACTATTCACACTGACATCATGGAACAAGGTTGGGGGGACATTCCCCTTCCAAAAAAGTACAGGGTCGGTGGTCAGTCACATTTTGGAAGCTATGGCAGTGTTCATGACTATAAAGACTGAACCCAAAGACGAAACCACACATCAAATTAGTCATCAATAACAGGATAACAGTCCACTGAGTCAACAAATAGGGCTCTAGGTCTCCTCAGATCAACCATGTGATTCTAGGCATTCTCGCTTTAGCAGAGAAATTAGCATCTCTCAGCAGTACAGCTAGAAGGGGTTCGCAATGTGACGGCCGACACCCTATTAAGATCCAAGCCTCTAGAAACGGAATGGTCTCTAGATGCAAAATCATTCTGTTTCATCCTAGAGCAAGTCCCAAACTGCAAATAGATCTCTTTGCGACAAGCTTCAACAAGAAACTTCCCTGGTATATAGCACCAAAATTAGACCTGGAAGCGACAGGAACGGATGCGATGTCCCTGGATTGGAACCAGTGATCTTACATTTACCTATTTTCTCCATTCAACCTCCAAATGAAAGTCCTGAACAAGCTGCGGACTTTCAAGAGAGAAGTGGCTCTAGTAGCTCCCAAGTAGCCCTAGAGCAATTAGTATCCTCTTGTTCTGGAACTCAAACCTCTCCAGGTCCCTCTACCATCTCCAGTGCTGTCCCAGGATGTTCAACAGAAGACTGTCTTCGCTTCCTCTTGAATAATGAAAACCCTTCGGCTCATGATTTTCTCGCCCTTGTGGCTCAAAGAAAGTTCGGAGTTGCGAAGGAGAAAATTTACCTCATAGAAGAGTACAATTCCAATACAACAAAACGACAATACTTGTCTTCTTGGAAAAAATGGGTTGCATTCGTGAGAATTGGGAAACAACAGCATCCCTATTCTTCAGGACCCATGTGGTTGATTGCTTCATTGACTGGTGTGCACAAACTTGCTGCACTTTGTCAACATCTCAAGATTTGATAAATCCTGAGTAATGGTGAAGTTGGCAACTGCACCGCCCCGGTTGATCCAGGAAGCCGTCTGGTGGCTTTGTCAGAGCAGACATTCCAGGAAAGAGGAAATTGGCTTGTACTGTACCCTTGGACACATGAAATCTTGTCTGTCAAGAGAGTGAGAAGCCCAGAACTTACTGGGCCCTCTAATACAGTGAATTTTCAGGTCTGGAGATCTGAGAATTCACTCTGTCTAAGGCCCAACGAGCAAGTTCCAACTGTGGCAACTCGTGAGAGGTCTTAGATTCCTGAGAGGTGCTGAAATGCCAATCAATGACTGTTAAACACCCATTCACAGGAGCCTCAATAGCCTCTCCAAGTTCACTGCACTCATGAATGTGTGCTAAAATGTCAATTTAAATGTAAAATAACTAGTTTAAAGATTTATGTATAATATAGAAAAAAATCAACAATTAAAGTGATGTATTATGTATATTACATTGAGTGTGTTCCTTTGAATTATCACTTGTATATCTTTCCTTGTTACATTTTTATGAAAGTTTTGCAAAGACAGTTCCATGTAATAAAAGGATGACAATTCAATACTCATCATTTAAAGTAATTTATAATCTTAGCATATACCAAGTGCATATCATCCTGCAAACAAATGTACAGTACAGGTAACTCCAAGCATAATATAAATATCAATACAGTAATAATGGAAATTTTAGATTAAGCTTTGCCCATTATAACTTGAGCAAGATTATAGGTTTTGCCATAACAAAAATAATACTCTTTTAACTATTAGAAAATTTTCAGCTAAAAATCTAAGTAAGTCAATGAAAAATATGAAAAATTTTATAATTAGAACTATTTTATATTATAATGTGAGATATACTGTCTTGTATTACAGTATGTAAAAAATTAGGCAAAAAACTTGAATATTTCTATTATTTCTAAGTATATGTATGCAAGTAATATATGCAATTAATTATCTAAAAAGTTATAGACAGTACCAAGATGAAAATCAGTCTTTCACATACTGTACCTTAAACTCCAAGAATCTCTCTTGCACCGAGGAGCTGTTTATTGGCATTGACAAGAAGTGTGTAAAAGGCATTTTTCTTCTGGCTTGTTCCACTAATAGCTCTACTTTAATTCTTGCCTGTCGCACTGTCTTGATATCTCTACCAACAATAACTGTGAATTAAAAGGATAATTTTAGGAACCTACCTGTAACACATATACACATGCATAAATAAACAAATAAACGTTACAGAGCTTTTGCAGAATACAATAGGAAAATAACGACAATTGAGAGGAAAAACCTATGTTTGGGGGAAGTGCTGTGTAGTCTTCAGGACTGTTCATTAACTAAGCCCATCTCTCTTAAAGTTAAGTCAACTGGGATGATGGTTCTTTTCTATGAGATGGATGACATAGTAATGACATCACTCATAGCAGACAAATTTCAGCAACTGAAGTGCTGTGTCGAGTTCAAATGTGCCTGGACTCGAGTCTCTCTCATATACACTGAATCAAAGCTTTGCATGTTAATACACTGGCCCTAAAGCTGGGGAGTCCATATTTTTTTGGTATTTATGTCGTGTTGGATGCTGTGTTCTAGTCTTTCACAGAAAAGTCCTTGGAGACCACACAGTACTTTAACGGCAAAATGTGCTGTAAAACAATAATCATAAACGGTAAGAAAAATATTCTTTGTTACCAGCTAAGAACTTAAATAATCTCTGTTTCCAGTCTACATTCCTATGAATGTCTAAATTACATTTCATTTCTATAAACTTTACTTATTTTACTTAAATTTCCTTTATCTTAAGTAAAATTTAGTCACCAAAAATAAGGTCAGAAGGCAAAAATGTGCTGTAGCACACCAACAATCACATATTGACAAAATTTCCTTATTTCATTTATTGTAATTACAGAAGTTTAGCAGAGTTAAAAACTCATAACTAATAAAATTACTCTGATAAGAAATATTCAAATAGTATTCTAAGTATTGAAGAAACTTCTACCATATTTATGCTTAACACTTAGCTATGAATAGTGATTAAATCAAGATTGATTTGTATCCTCAAAATGTCAGCCAGTGAAGCTTGGTCAATCAAGTATTATAAACCAAATAAGTTTTGCCAAAATGCAACTTAATATATAAAAAAAACCTTGTGAAGTACCATCATCAACCAGGCTAATGTGGTCAATTACCTCCAAGGATGACAAATATAAAAATAAAAAATTAAAAAGTAACTTGTATTTATCCAAACTATACAAACCTAAGTCTTTTAAAATCACAAACTTTTACATTAATTTCTTTTCCTGACTATACAAACCCCAGTAAACAGCTTAAACTCACAGCCTCGAGCAAGGATTAATCTACTGCCATGCAAATGCTAGGCTAGGCAAACACGTTACCACTGTACTAGTCAGGAGGCAATCTTCCTAAACAATAACAACATGAGAAAATTTGTCTCCCTGACACCAAAAGGTTGGCATGCCTTTAAAGCTGAAAAACCCTTTCTGCATCTTGTCAGATGACATACAGTGACATTCAGTATTCAGGTGGATCAAATGTTTCTTAGGACACCTCATGTTTCATATTTCCATAAAAAAATTTAATCAAGTGAATTATATTTTTCTTCCTTTTATCCTTTATGACTCAGTTAAAAAAGAATAGTTTGCATTAATAACTATCATACGCAAGTTAAGTAGGCTCATGCCTAAAATACATTTTTCAGACAAATAGATTTAATTCTTAATGAGTGCTTGCAAATTGAAACCATACATTATAAATATAGCATTTTCATAATTTCAGTTTTCCCTCATAACCCTTTTTCCAGTAAAAACTTAGCCTGAAATTACAAGTAAGCCACTATGATAATTTGAAAGATAACATGTCCCTTTAAAACAGCCACTTCATGGGAACAATGCTGATGTACCCTCCCTGCTGTAGCTGCTAGATGTTGCTGCCTATGTTGAAATTTGTCAGAAAATAAAAGTACACATTATTGTCACTAATGAATGTGATTGTACAGGATATGTTGTCTGAATGTATATAAATTAGGAAATGGGTTCATATACATTTTATCCATCCTCCCTCTCATCAGGGAGGGTAGGGGATATATACCTTATCAGACATTGTCTGAAAAGAAAGGTTATTTGGTTAAGTTGCTCACTTGCATTTGATGTCCGGTCCAGCTCATAGTGGCCATGGCTGTTGCACCTCAAGTGAAGGGGAAGAAAGAATGGTAGAAGGTACTCAAGGACTTAGGAGGTATCTCCCCACAAGTAGACGGATGTAAAGGAAATCTGTGTTAGTGAACTCCTTTCTAAATACCTAAGCCATTGACAAGTTCTTGGTCAACTTAGTGAGCTTGAGTTGGATCTTCAACGCCTTCACTGGTGTGGGTACAAGCATACAATGGCCTCACAAAGCAAGTAAAAACAGAGTTCTGAGATATATTTTTCTTTATCCTGTAAGTGCTAAGAAAATACTTTGAAGATCAGGGCAGAATCGCAGATTCCTCTTAAGATAGCATCGTGGACCACTGAAGAGTGCAAAGCTAGTCATTCTGATCCCCTGTGAATGCCTCTTGAAAAGAGATGGAAGACTCAAAGCTGGTATTGAGAACAGTTGGGTCATGGCTACAAACTCGGGAACAAGCTAAAGAGACCTACTTCTATACTTTGGAATGACTAGTGGTATACAAGACGTCAAAAACCCTCTAACTCGCTTTGCTAAAGCTAAGGCTTGCTGAAAGACAGAATAGGCAGATAAAAGTCGGATACTAATCTGAAAAATTTAAATGGGGCATGCCAAAGAGACTTTAGAACACTGGTCACATCCTACTCTGGGCCCTAAATGCCCTGGTGGGTGCAACAACATGAAGATCTTATTGGGCATTTATAGATCCTACAAAGAGGAAAGGTCAAATTCTTTCAGTCTGAAGACCTGGCTCAATACTGAGCAATAGCCTTTCACTGCAGAGATTGACAAGCTAATCTCAACAAAGGAAGATAAGAAATTCAGCTATTTTTAATTTAGAGGATCAAACCAGAAAAATATCCCTGCTATGACACTGATTACAAAGGATGGCACCTCGACAAGGTGTATCAGCAAATCCTGATACCATTTGGCATACAGCCACATGGGAGCCACCAAGGTCATCCTGAGACCTAATGTCATCAATAGCCTGTTGATTACTCAGTGAATCTAGCAGAGGGAGTAAAGACAGATGCACAATTCAAGTTTCCAGTTGCCTTGTGACTAACAGGTCCATTACTGGATATTCGTAGAGAGCCTAGAGTTTTCCGTTGCCATATGGCTAACACAGTAGGTCGATTACTGAAGATTCCTAGAGAGCCTGGAGTTTCCTGTTGCCTTATGGCTAATAGGTGGATTGCTGGTGATTCCCAGAGAGTAGGAAGTTTCCTGTTGTGTTGTGGCTAATAGGTTGATTGCTGGTGATTCCTACAGAGCCTGGAGTTTCCTGTTGCCTTGTGGCTAATAGGTTGATTGCTGGTGATTTCTAGAGAACCTAGAGTTTCCTGTTGCCTTGTGACTATAAGTTGATTGCTTGTGATTCCAAGAGACCCTGGAGTTTCCTACTGCCTTGTGGCTAATAGGTCAATTGTTGGGGATTCCTAGAGAGCCTGGAATTTCCTGTTGCCTTGTAGCTAATAGGTTGATTGTTGGTAATTCCTAGAGAGCCTAGAGTTTCCTGTTGCCTTGTGCTAATAGATTAATTGCTTGTGATTCCTAGGGAGCCTGGAATTTCCTTTTGCCTTGTGGCTAATAGGTCGATTGCTGGTGATTCCTAGAAAGGTAGAATCCTTTCCACCAAGCAACATTGTAGGGGCCACTCTGAACTTACATCCTGCTTCTGGCAACTAAGCATGTTAATAAAGTAGAACATTGCCCTTGCCTGGAATCAATCTTGCAGACAGCTCTAAGAAGTTCCTATAACCAAGAAGACTGGTTTAAAATCCCAAGATGTTAAACAGCTGGATCTGTAGAGGTGCAAAAAGGGGATGACTACCTTCTATCTCCTAACAACCTGAGAAAAGTTTTGTGCACCAGTGTTCTCCAGTGAAAATATTTCTAATTGAGCCTATTTTGATATGCTGTTATAAATTTGTCAACCAGGGGTAAATATATCATCTTGAGAGCTGGAAAGAAAGGGGAAGACATCAATACCAGTATCTAAAACATTACTATCTTATTACTATAGTCATGTCTCAAATATGATATTTTCATAATAAAATAAATTTTTGAATATACTTACCCGCTGGTTATATAAAAGAGCTGGCGTCAGGGACTTCAGCTCTTTTATATAACCAGCGGGTAAGTTTTATATTTAAAAATGCACTGCTTTTTAAAATTGCTAAAGACTACCAGACATTCCCTCCTCAATGTTGACATAAACTGCAATTTCAGTGTTGCTGATCAATAATAATGAGTGCGCTCTATTGGAAAGCTTATAGTGCTAGGAATGTCGGGTGCATCTCCAACGGGGTAATATGCAAGTGCTTTTCTTCTGGGAAACACACACCTGAGGGAATTTCATTCCTAAGGTGGGTGCGCTAGCCATTCTTGGATATGTCCAAGACCACAAGCATCTTTGGAGGTGAGGAGTTAAGGGGAACTCCCCTGGTGAGGTTTTTGTTGTTAAGAGACCGGCTTGCTTGGGTGGGGGTTGCTGGGGGTGCAAACATGGATTTTCTGTTTTAATCATTTCTGATAACCTTTACGTGTGCTGCTGCCAGATGTATACTGTACAGTAGTATTTAAGTTCTATCTAAGATATTAAAAGATAAAAATCACCCTTTAACACAAGTATCCATAACACAAAATAATCACAAAATCATATCATTTGGTGTGTTCTACCTTTACATGAATAATAATCAACAGCTACATGATATGTTTTTCTTCTATTGTCAAATGGCAACGAAAGGGAGATACGGAGACAACTAAATATCCTGTGACGTAGTTCAGTTACCCTAAACATGCACATGCTTTTTGAAAGCTTCCAGATAGTGCATACTTTTATCCACTTGATTACATTTGCTACAATTTTCATGTAAACTGTAAAGAAAAATAATAACTGAGAGTAAACAGAAAAGGCATGCAAGGATAAGAGACAGTAATAGATGGGAAATATCAGAAAAACAAATAAAAATAAGTTGCTGACAATCATAACACGACTCGGACCCCCAAAACCATGAAGACCAGCCAATGTTTTTACTGAAAAAAGATTTGTTGATGATGATTCTATTGGCGTTGTGATGACGATGATTTTAAACCATCCGTCCGGTGATGGCAATGAAGAAATGGAAGAGAGTAGAAATAACAAAGAAAAAGAAGTGGAAATTCCTAATGATACACAACATTAGATATAAAGCAAGCTACCTATTTGAGAACAAAATGAGTTCACCTGTAGGAAAATCAATAGTTTAGAAGGAAATCAAAAGACTATGAAGTAGCTCAAGAGCCCCATAAGAAAAAAGAAAAGAGACTTCAGCTAATAAGGGACCCAGGCTAAAATGCTGGTAGCTTCTGAATTTCCTGCAACTATGAGTGAGGTGGTGCTTCATGAACCACCTCCGTCCCAACAGGAGATAGTATTAGGCTATTCTCTGAAAAGTGAGGGGACCAGGTACCATAAAAGCATAAATTTGTTGTGTAAACTTTAAAGCAGGATATTTCAAAGCTAGGTTTTCCCATATGAGTGACTTGAAACTCAAAGGCTTTTTTTATTCGTATGATTTTCATCATTCGAAAACCTTTGGAATCCTTGGTAAATTTTGCATCAGAAACCGTGACACATTTTCATATTCACACTTTGATTTTTATCAATTTTGTAATTTAATATTAAAATAATAAAGCTAATTTATAGATATAATTGTTTTAATTAAAATTTTGTTTATGGTTTCTAATAGACCATCATTCTGTGAGTATACATTGATATAGTTATCAAAATTTAGTTGAAAACTAGAAGGGCCTTTAGGTTTTATAGTAACACATGTAAAATTCAGTAAAATCATCATAGGATCCTGGAGGCCCTGCTTATCAAACAGGAATAACCAAACCTTAACACGACCTAAGAGATGTTCCTCCTCCCTCCTGTTATAGGAACACCACCCAACCTCTTGCCAACATCGACATGCCCGATGACAATCAGCAACCCAATAGCCTGCGTGTAACTAAGACTACTGCCAAGTGCCTCAACCAATCAGGAAGCAGTCGTGACTCAACAAGACCTGGAATATGAGCGAAAGACCAGATTTCTTGATGCCAAGCCCCACTCAAGGCAGCACATTGGCCAATCAGCATGCAGCACTAGGAACCCCACCTGGACTTATTCAGACCCCCCTAACTCCGAGGACTGTGAGTGTAGTAGCAGCCTGACTGTGACAGATCAACTCCCAGTAAGTGCTTCAGCCAATGAGAGAGCAGCTCCTTCCTAGGCTTGGCACGGGGCCTCCGCTCACAGGGACCAATCAGCGACCAGCGCCCGACTTGACAATCCCACCGAGCCTACTTTCATCCACTTCTTGCCTAAAGATGGGAGAGACACCATGCACCCTATCACAATGTGTATAAGCTGAACTCAATCATACTTTGTATTTGACAGTTTACATTTAGTAATTTTTTGGTAAAATCTTGCTCTCCCATCTACCAACAACCAACAGAGCAGTTACTGGTGGCATGCAGTACTAATGAGAAAAGAAAAATCAGAGCAATTGAGCTCTGTTACAAGATAAATGCCACTGAGGCAGCCATAATCTTTAATGAAATAATAATGATCATATATATATGTGTATATATATATATATATATATATATATATATATATATATATATATATATATATATATATATATACATATATATATATATATATATATATATATATATATATATATATATAAAATTATATATGTATATATATATATATATATATATATATATATATATATATATATACATATACATATATATATATATATATATATATATATATATATATATATATATATAAATATATATGTATATATATATATATATACATATATATATATATTTTTATATATCTATATATATATATATATATATATAAATATATATATATATATATATATATATGTATATATAAATATATATATATGTGTATATATATATATATATATATGTATATATATATATATATATATATATGCCCCCTGTGGCCACGGGGACATAAAAACAATTAGAATAGTGCCAACGTATCCCTGCGTAAGAGGCGACTAAATGGGACGGGATGAGGGGACTGGGAACCCCCTCTCCTGTATTATCCTGTGAGACATCAAAGAGGTGGAGCTAGGGAGAGAGTGACTGCTCCTCGCACTCTAGTTTTGGGGTGTTTGAATGTGAGTGGATGTAGTACGATAGAGAGCAAAAGATGTGAGATTGGAAGTATGTTTAGGGATAGAAGGATGGATATGGTGGCTTTGTGTGAGACAAAGATAAAAGGGAAAGGTGAAGTGATGTTTGGTGAAATGTCTGGTAGAGTGTCTGGGATTGAAAGGGGAAGAGCAAGAGAAGGTGTGGCTTTATTGCTGAGTGAATGGATGACAGGTAAAGTAGTGGAATGGAAGGAGATATCATCTAAGTTAATGTGGGTAAGGGTTAGGTTGGGTAGGGAATGTTGGGCTTCTGTTAATGCGTATGGGCCAGGTTGTGAGAAAAGTGAAGAAGAGCAGAATGAGTTCTGGAATGAATTAACTAGGTGTGTAAAAGGACTGGGTAGAAGGAATTATGTAGTTGTCATGGGTGACTTAAATGCTTGAGTGGGCGCTGGAGTGGTAAAAGGTGTCATTGGGAAGTATGGTGTACCAGGTGAAAATGAGAGTGGTGAGAGACTGGTAAATGTGTGTGTTGAGCAAGAGATGGTGACAAGTTCTAGCTTTTTCAAAAAGAAAGATAAAAACAAGTATACAAGGGTAAGAGTGGCAAATAGAAGAGTGGTAGAAAGGGCGTTAATGGATTATGTGTTGATAACTAAAATAATGTTTGGAAGAATGAAAGACGTGCATGGCTAACAGTATGTCTGATAATTTTTTGGTGGAAGGAAAATTAGTTGCAGCAAAAGAGTGGGGGAATAGAGTAGGTGGATGTAAAAGGGAGCTAGTGAGGGTTGAGGAGCTAATAAAACCAGGGGTAAAAAGTAAATATTAAGAAAGGTTGAAAATGGCATACGACGAAGTGAAAGTAAGAGAAACTGGTAATTTAGAGGAGGAGTGGAAGTTAGTAAAAGAAAATTTTGTTGGGATTGCAAGTGATGTGTGTAGCAAGAAGTTTGTTGGAGGCAGCATGAGGAAGGGTAGTGAATGGTGGAATGAAGGAGTGAAGGTAGAAGTGGAAGAGAAAAAGAGGACTTTTGAAGAATGGCTGCAGAGTATTAGTGTAGAGAAGTATGAAAGATAAAGAGAGAAAAATGTGAAAGTAAAGCGCAAGGTAAGTGAGGCAAAGAGGGCAGCTGACCTGAGGTGGGGTCAGGGATTGGGTCATTCATATGAAGAGAATAAGAAGAAGTTTTGGAAAGAAGTGAAGAGAGTAAGGAAGGCTGGTTCAAGAATTGAAGAGACAGTGAAAGATGGAAATGGAAGGTTGTTAAAAGGAGAGGAGGCAAGGAAAAGGTGGGCGGAGTATTTTGAAAATTTACTGAATGTTGAGGATAATAGGGAGGCAGATATAATTGTTGTTGCAGGTGTTGAGGTGCCGGTGATGGGAGATGAGAATGAGAGAGATATTACAAGAGAGGAAGTGAGGAGAGTACTAGATGAAACGAGAGTAGGAAAAGCATCTGGTATGGATGGTGTGAGAGCTGAGATGTTGAAGGAAGGGGGTATGACTGTACTTGAATGGTTGGTGAGGTTGTTTAATATGTGTTTTGTGTTGTCAATGGTACCAATAGATTGGGTTCGTGTGTGTATTGTACCATTATATAAGGGTAAGGGAGATGTGCATGAGTGTTGTAATTCAAGGGGTATTAGTTTGTTGAGTGTGGTGGGAAAAGTGTATGGTAGAGTACTGATTAATAGGATTAAGGATAAAACAGAGAATGCAATCTTAGAAGTACAGGGTGGTTTTAGAAGAGGTAGGGGTTGTATGAATCAGATTTTTACAGTTAGGCAGATATGCGAGAAATATTTAGCAAAAGGTAAGGAGGTGTATGTTGCGTTTATGGATCTGGAGTAAGCGTATGATAGAATTGAGAGCGAAGATATGTGGAATGTGATGAGGTTATATGGAGTTGGTGGAAGGTTGTTGCAAGTAGTGAAAAGTTTCTACAAAGGTAGTAAAGCATGTGATAGGATAGGAAATGAAGTGAGCGATTGGTTTCCGGTGAGAGTGGGGCTGAGACGGGGATGTTTAACTTGTATGTTGATGGACTGGTGAGAGAGGTGAATGCTCGAGTGCTTGGACGAGGATTGAAACTGGTAGACGAGAATGACCATGAATGGGAGGTAAATCAGTTGTTGCTTGCGGATGATACTGTAATGGTTGCAGACGCGGAAGAGAAGCTTGGCCGATTAGTGACAGAATTTGGAAGGGTGCGTGAGAGAAAAAAGTTGAGAGTTAATGTGGGTAAGAGTAAGGTTATGAGATGTACGAGAAGGGAAGGTGGTGCGAGGTTGAATGGAGAGTTACTTGAGGAGGTGGATCAGTTTAAGTACTTGGGGTCTGTTGTTGCAGCAAATGGTGGAGTGGAAGCAGATGTACATCAGAGAGTGAATGAAGGATGCAAAGTGTCGGGGGAGTTGAGGGAGTATTAAAAAATAGAGGGTTGGGCATGAATGTAAAGAGAGTTCTGTATGAGAAAGTGATTGTATACACTGTGATGTATGGATCGGAGTTGTGGGGAATGAAAGTGACGGAGAGACAGAAATTGAATGTGTTTGAGATGAAGTGTCTGAGGAGTATGGCTGGTGTATCTCGAGTAGATAGGGTTAGGAACGAAGTAGTGAGAGTGAGAACGGGTGTAAGAAATGAGTTAGCAGCTAGAGTGGATATGAATGTGTTGAGGTGGTTTGGCCATGTTGAGAGAATGGAAAATGGCTGTCTGCTAAAGAAGGTGATGAATACAAGAGTTGATGGGAGAAGTACAAGAGGAAGGCCAATGTTTGGGTGGATGGATGGAGTGAAGGAAACTCTGGGTTATAGGAGGATAGATGTGAGAGAGATAAGAGAGTGTGCTAGAAATAGGAATGAATGGCGAGCAATTGTGACGCAGTTCCGGTAGACCCTGCTGCTTCCTCCGATGCCTTGGATGACCGCGAAGGTGGCCGCAGTAAGGGATTCAGCTTTATGAAGCTTCATCTGTGGTGGATAACGGCGGAGGGTGGGTTGTGGTACCCTAGCAGTACCAGCCGAACTCGATTGAGTCCCTCGTCAGGCTGGGAGGAACGTAGAGAGGAGAGGTCTCCTTTTTTGTTTCATTTGTTTGATGTTGGCTACCCCCCAAAATTGGGGGAAGTGCCTTGGTATATTTATGTATGTATATATATATATATATATATATATATATATATATATATATATATATATATATATATATATATATGAAGCTTCATCTGTGGTGGATAACGGGGGAGGGTGGGCTGTGGTACCCTAGCAGTACCAGCCAAACTCGGTTGAGTTCCTCGTCAGGCTGGGAGGAACGTAGAGAGGAGAGGTCCCCTTTTTTGTTTCATTTGTTTGATGTTGGCTACCCCCCAAAATTGGGGAAAGTGCCTTGGTATATGTATGTATGTATGTATGTATGTGTATATATATATATATATATATATATATATATATATATATATATATATATATTTATGTATACATATATATATATATATATATATATATATATATATATATATATATATATATATATAAAATTCCACAATTAACAGAAAAATTAATAAAATAATCTGTACCCTAAATCATGTGCCTACATTTTAGTGAAGGAAACAATTTGCCTTACTCTGAGGTATCAAGGTGGACACTTCAAACACATGGAAATTTACCATTTCAAAGAAAATTAACGATTACATTTGTGAAAAATATAAATTTGACAAATAAATAAAACTGAATATACACAAAAACCCTTTGCATTACAAAACCTTTATTCATCTGTTCATTATACAAAAACTTTAGAAACCCCTGTTATCTCAGCCGGCACTCCTATCTTGATATCTTAGTCCCCCTTACTACCTTAAAATGTTGCCAATCTACTGTTGACAATAACAATGGCTTTCACACAATTATCCTGACCTGTTAAGAAAATGTGGGCATTAGAAGAATGGCTGCAGAGTAATTACAAAGAAATATGAAATATATAGAGAAAAAAGTTGGAAGTAAAACATAAGGTAGCTGAGGCAAAGAGGGCGGCTGACTGGAGGTGGGGTCAGAGATTGGGATGTTCATATGAAGAGAATAAGAAGTTTTAGACACAAGTGATGAGAGTAAGGAAGGGTGGACAAAGGAATGAAGACACAGTGAAAGATGAAAATTGAAAGTTTTTGAAAAGAGAGGAGGAAGCAAAAGGTAGGCTGAATATTTTGAAAGGTTGCTGAATGTTGAGGATAATATGGAGGCAGATATAATTGCTGTTGCAGGTGTTGAGGTGCCAGTGATGGGAGATGAGAATGAGATAAATATTACAAGACAGGAAGTGAAGAGAGCACTAGATGAAATGAGAGCAGGAAAAGCACCTGATATGGATGGCATGAAGGTTGAGATGTTAAAGGAAGGGGGTGTGACTGTACTTGAATGATTGGTGAGATTGTTTGTTTCATGTTGTCAGTGGTACCTATGAACTGGGTGTGTGCATGTATTATTCCGCTATCCAAGGTAAGGGAGAGGTGCATGAGTGGTGTAATTCTAGGGGTACTAGTTTGTTGAGAGTGGTTGGAAAAGTGTGTGGTAGAGTGTTCATTAATAGGCCTGTGGACAAAACTGAGGATGCAATCTTAGAATGGCAGGGTGGCTTTATAAGAGGTAAGAGATGTGTGGATCAGATTTTTATTGTTATGTATATATGCAAGAAATATTCAACAAAAGGTATATTTTGCATTTATGGATCTGAAGAAAGCTAATGATAGAGTTGATAGGGATGCAATGTGAAATGCAATAAAGTTATATGGAATTAGTGGAAGGTTGTTGCAAGCAGTGAAGAGCTTATACATAGACAGTAAAGCATGTGTTAGGATATGGAATGAAGTGAGTGAGTGGCATCCAGTGAGAGTGGGGCTGAGACAGGTCTGTGTGATGTTACCATGGTTGTTCAATTTGTTTGTTGATGGAGCTGAATGCTCGAGTGCTTGGTCATGAATTGAAACTGATAGATATGATTGATAATGAGTGGGAGGTGAATCAGTTGTTGTTTGCAAATGATACTGTATTAGTTGCAGACTCGGAGAAGCTGTGTCAATTAGTGACAAAGTTTGGAAGGGTGTGTGAGGGAAGTTGCAAGTTAATGTGGGTGAGAATAAGGTTATGAACTGTCTGAGAGGGGAAGTTTGTGCCCAGATTGAATGTCATGTTGAATGGAGAGTAACTTGAGGAAGTAGATCAGTTTAAATACTTGGGTACTGTTGTTGCTGCAAATGGTGGAGTGGAAACATGTACATCAGAGTGAATTAAGAATATAAAGTGTTGGGGGCAGTGAAGCGAGTGGTAAGGAATAAAGTGTTAAGGATGAATGTAAAGAGAGTTCTGTATGAGAAAGTGATTGTAACAATGTGATGTATGAATCAAAGTTGTGGGGAATGAAAGTGACGGAGAGACAGAAATTGAATATGTTCCAGGAGTATGGCTGGTGTATCTCGATTGGATAGGGTTAGGAACAAATTAGTAAGGGTGAGAACGGTTGTGAGAAATGAAATAGCAGTTAGAGTGGATATGATGGGTTAAGGCGATTTGGCCATGTATACAGGATGGAAAATGGTTGTCTGCTGAAGAAGGTGATGAATGCAAGAGTTGATGGGAGAAGTGCAAGAGGAAGGCCAAGATTGGGGTGGATGGATGGAGTGAAGAAAATCCTAGGTGACAGGAGAATAGATGTGATAGAGGCAAAAGAATGTGCTAGGAATAAAAATGAATGGTGAGTGATTGTGACACAGTTCCGAAAGGCCTTGCTGCTACCTTGAGCGCTGAGGAAGCGGCAGTAGGGGAGTCAACATATGAAACTTCATTTGTGGTATAAAATGGGGTAGGTTAAAGTAGGTTGTACCACCCAAGCAGTACCAACCAAACTCGGCCGAGTTCCTCATCAGAAAGAGGAATGAGAAAAAAATCCCCCTTCTTTCTTTATTGGTGTCGAATACATTCCAAAATTGAGGGAAGTGCCATGGTAGATAGATAATTGTATAGTCAGGTTTGGTACTTGACCCATTTATAAATACCCAATCGAAATAATTACTATGCAATCAAAGACCCCTTATGGCCTATCCTACAGTATATTTGGAGCTACTTGGTCATGACCAGATGTAGAGAATCTTACCTCTCTTCTCTAGTAAGATGTAAAGTTAGAAAATTTTACAGTAAACTGCTAGACACAGGAGCTGCCTTAGTGGATCTTATTATTTCAGATAGTAAAAATAATGTTATATTAAACTTTTGTAATAATCATGAGTCAGTTGTTTGAACAAAGACACTCAACTGTGCCTGTGCATGTTGAATCAAGAGGTATTATCCACTCCAACAATAATGTCACTGCAGATTT
>NC_090762.1:69650475-69660475 GCF_036898095.1 Palaemon carinicauda | reverse complement strand
TGTTCTGCAGTGGATTAGTAATAGCTGATGATGATGATGATATATATAGTAAAACTCAGAACTTTACATAAATGTCTGATAGAATGCTCTATACCTATAGCTTGAAAAAACTTTATCACTATACTAATTCACAAAAAGGGAGACCCAAAAGACCTGAAAAAAATGTCCCTCAATTAGCTTGCTCTCCGTAATATATAAAATATTGACAAAGATTACATTAGGCCAAATAGAAAGACAGCTACACTTTAATTAACCAAGAGAGCAGGCACGCTTTAGAAGTGGTATTCAGCAACCTACCATAGCCATTTAATTAACCATCTACTGAAAAGTCAACAGAATATGACAAACCATTATGTATGGCATTTATAGACTATGAGAAATTTTTTGATTCTGTCAAAACATTAGCAGTAAAAAAAGCCTTTCAAAGACAAAGAATAGATTAATCTTATGTCACAACACTTGAATATATCTATATGGAAAGTACAGCAATCCTAAAACTACATAAAGATAGTTATAAAATTCGACTTGAGAAAAGAGTTGGACAGGGAGACCCCATCTCTCCTAAATTATTCACATGATGCATAGAAGTTTTGAAAAAATAATTTGGGAAATATAGAAATTAACATGGATGGGGAGTTCTTTAAGAACTTCTGATTTGCAGATAACATAGTCCTGTTTAACGAATCATGGGAGGAATAGCAAGGGATGATAGAAGGTTTGTATAGAGAAAGCAGAAATGTAGGACTGATAATTAATATGAGTAGAACTAAGATACACTCGGGCCCGTTTTCTATCATTTTTCTCTTTCACGTGTTTCTTGAGGTTTTTATAGTTTATATATGAAAAATCTACTTCAATGTTATGATCAATGAAAATGCAGACAGACAGCAAATAAGGGTTAAGGACAAATTTCTAGAGATTGTTAATGAATATACGTACTTAGGACAGAAGTGTCTCTCCTGGATATGAAACCAAAATTAGAAGGATAAGCTTGGGATGGGGAGCTTTGGGTAACCAAAATGACATTATGAAAAGCAAAATAACATTTCCTCTAGGAAGATAAGTATTTAATCAGATGGTCCTACCAGTATTAACTTATACTTCGGAAACTTGGAGTCTTACTAAAGCCTTAGAACATAAGCTAGTTACAACTCAAAAATCTATGGAAAAAATAATGATGGGATTAACACTAAGAGACAGAAAAAGAGCAAACTAAAGTAGAGGATACTTTAACAACTTATACGAAAAAGAAATGGACATGGGCAGGATATATAATGAGAATGACAGATAATAGATTGACATTAAAAATAACAGAATGGGTCCCTATAAATTGCAAAAGAAGTAAAGGAAGAGAGGACAATGAATTGACGAACTAAGAAAGGTTGTGAGTATAAACTAGCATGGAAAGACCATAAACAGATACATGTCTGAGGTCTTTTTTCTGTAGTGCAATAGTATATCATTAAAATTCTTATCATAAAAAATAAAATGATTGTTTTTAAACTTTTTTTTATTATACTTATCATTATCAAAACTACTAAAATCTTAAAATTTATTATTTCAATAATAATAATTTTCATAATTATAGTTAATTATAATTCTAATAATTTGAATAACTAATAATTTCAAATAACAGTAATTTTAAGCATTTTAATAATAATAATTTTACTCATTTCTAAATACATACTTATTTAAGTATAATAATTTTATGAATTTTCTTTTTTGTATTACTGCGTTTGCCAGTAATTGAGCAAACGTTATTCTTCATGTTTGGGAAGTCAAAGTAAGGATGTCAAAGTTGAGTATTTAATGCAAAGTTGACAAATTAGGTAAAGAAAAACAGTTATCAGCGTTTTGAGAGGACCATCTCCCTTCCTGAGGCTGTTGTGGAATGGGGAAAGGATGCTAGCAAAATCCTTTTAAATGGCAATGCTCGCTCGTGGGTAGGGCTGCCGGATTTGTATTGGCCTCTTATGTGTAAGGGGCGGAGCAAGTAATGACGTACGTGAGGCGGTGAATTCTCATTGGCTGAGATGCACCCAGGAGAGAATGGTTCTCAGTCAATCAATGCTACTGAGGCATCCATTGTTTTCAATTAAACTTGCCTTATAAAAGGTCTTCTACCAAAATTTTATGAATTATAATAATTCCAATAAAAACTTATTAATGATTTTAATAATAATTATTTACAATTTTAGTAATTCTAATAATAAATGAATTCAACAATTTTAATAATGATAAATAATTTCAATAATACATAATTAAAAAAATTCTAATTCTAATAATTTTTACAATTATTATAATTTTAATAAGGGAAAATTACTAAAATTACTAAAATTATTGTAATAATTTTAATATGTTCAGTAGTGATATTAATTTTACTTGAAATTATTATTATTAATGAAATAATTACCATTATAAATAATAATCTTAATAAATACAATATAAAAATATGACAAGTATAATAATAATAATTTTATTAATATTCATAAGTTCTTAATCATTTTAAAATCATCAATAATTTTGATAATATATCATAATTATAATTATAATAATTTTTATCATACAGTAATTATTGAAAGTATTACTATTATTTCTATTGTTGAAATTAATAATAATAATAATAATAATAATAATAATAATAATAATAATAGTAATAATGATAATAATAATATTAATATTAATACCATTAATATTATTATTATTATTATTATTAATAATAATAATAATAATAATAATAATAATAATAATAATAATAATAATAACAATAATAAGAGTAGTAAAAATAGAAATATTTAGTTGAATACTATGGCTGCCTCAGCAGCATTATTTTTATATTCTATCTTCTTGTTAGCTCAGATGATCTTTTCTGTATTACTGCGTTCTGCCTAAATTGTGAACTTTGTATTATATACCCGACTAAGACATACCAGAAATCTGACTTTCCAACCATGAAGAATGACTTTTGCTCAATCATCTCAGCTTTTAAGAAAATAAGAGTATAAAATTATTGCTACTGAGGCAGCCATTGTATTCAACCAAACATTCCGTAAGGAGGGTCTACCAACAAAATAATAAATATGATCACAATAATAATAATGATAACAATATTAATAATATCAATAACAATAATAATGGTAATCTGATATTAACTCTTCGGTGGTTATGCCCTTACAAAAAATGAGGTGAGGTACAGTGCATATGGCCTTCAACGAAAAATTATGTTTGCAAAAAAGTCTTTTTTTTTTTCTTTTTTTAAATCGGTATATCCAACATATTAAGGCTTCTTGATTGTTGCATTATATTGGCAAAACATTGAACTTTGTACTATTGTTAAAAAAAAAACTTAACTAGAATGCTAAAAAGTAATAAAAAAAAATGCGTGCTGAACGTGAAATTTTTGAAATATCCTAAATATTTTCTTAGATATTCATGAAAAATAGAAGAATTATGTTTGAAGATTTTTTTCAAATACGCAAATTGTGAAGAATTGTAGATCTTCCACATGGATGCAACCTCTTTCCAATAGATCTTCCACATGGATGCAACCTCTTTCCAATAAATATATTAGTAAGTGAGGTGCAACAGTATAAAAAATAGATTTTATGGGGGGGAGCAAAAAATTCAAATTTTCCGACCTATTTATGTTAATGTTTTTAATTTTATAGCGTAACAAATAAAGATGAGGAAAAATCAAAGACATCATTGTACAGCCAATTAAATTTCCAATACAATCATTAATGAAAAATATATGTATTACTAAAAAAATATTGAGCAATTGACTGTTAGAAAATGCAGTAAGTTGTTCAATTTTGTTGTAGGTGTTTTTACGATATATATTACCATTATTATAGAAGCTTTAATACTTTTATGTTGTTTTATACAGTATACCACTTATAAGCTCAAGGAATTGGCTTTCTAATCATGTATGAGACATGTATATTGCAGTTATTAACATAGGCACAAACCTGCCTAGGAATTTTTTTCTACAAGAGCATAAATTGAAAAAAAAAATTGTTCACATTGGAGATCATCATAGGCCCACCCTGCATGCACTGTTACGACCCATTTTCTTTTAGGCTCCACATGCCATAGGAACAACATACCTAGAAGGAACCTCACCAATCAGGACATCCAATCAAGAAATCTTCAATCAAGACAACTCTGATCAGCGTCAGGACTGCTGACCTATTATGGATACCCTCCTGGGGAGAGCTTCCAGCTTTCACAGAGCAAGATGGCGACTCATTACCTATGAGTGTGTGGGTAGGCAGTCTGATGGTTCTAGGCAATACAAAATCTATGAAGGGGATAAACAACATAGGTGACAACCCATTCCCTTGAAGTACTCCACTGTTCACTGGAAATTCATTTGATAGGACTCCACTAACATTAACTTTGCACTTGGTATGCTCATGAAGAGACAATGAAATCTACATATTTAAGAGAAACCCCTTGATAACACAGGACTCTCCACACAATTGGCTGGTGCACACTATCACAGGCTTTATCATAATCCACAAATACCATCAAAAGTGGATGTCTATATTCTACATATTGCTGTACATGTCTTGAAATTAAAATTTGGTCAGTACAACTTCCACCTTTTCTAAATCCTGCTTGTTCATCTCCGAGCTTTCCATCAATCTTTCTCTCTACTCTCTTTTGAATAAGCTTACTATATATCCGCATGACAACGGACGTAAGTGTGATGCCTCTGTAATTATTGTAATCAGCCAAATCTCCTTCTTTTTTTTTTAATTTTCACCAACATTCCTAGTTCCCATTAATCAGGCTTTGCCTCTTCACACCACATTCTACAAAATAATCTTCTGGGAGTCACTTCATTTTCAGCCAATGTTATCTCAGCAGTTATTCCATCGTATCAAGGGGCTTTCCATCTCTTGAGTTAATATGGATAGATTCAACTTCAAACCCACTGAATTCATTCATGGGCACATCAAGGTCTTCATCAGCTTTAGGTATGTCAATCAAATTAGTCCCTTCATATCTCGTATTCATGACTTCACTAAAGTGTTTCATCCAACATTACCTTTCTTCGTCTTCTGTTGTTATAACAGATCCATCTCTCTTTTTTATGAGTATATGCTTCTTCTTCTTTGCCTCCTTAGAGATTTAGCTAATAAACTCTATGAGAAAACCTTACACCACAGCCACTCCCTGAATTCATAGCTTTGTCAACCTCATCTGCTTTTAAGTCTAAATATTCTCTCCAGTAATTCGTGGCTTTTCTTTTGACCTATGACCTTTTGGTACCATCTATAAAATTTACTATAAAAAATGAAGAAAATAACAGTACTCCAGTTTTAGACACTTTAATAGTTAGACAAACAGATAAATTTAAGTTTTCCATAAATAGAAAGCCTACCAATAATTTTTCAATATTTAACTTAGCCGGTGATTATAATAGCTGCAACTCTGTTGCTCGACAGAAAACTCTAAGGTAAAACTCGCCAGCGATCGCTACACAGGTTGCGGGTGTGCCCAACAGCGCCATCTGTCGTCCAGATACCCAGTACTCAATGTAAACAAAGACTCAATTTTCTCTCTGTCGTGCTATCGACAAGACGTACTTACTCGCTGTTGCTAAACTGGAGTTTTTTTTCACAACTAATTGGTGAAGTACATTATTCTAGTTTTGAGCTTTCGCTGTGCAGGGTTTCTCTTCACACAAATCCTTGAACTCTTTTTGATAACGGATTCTTTGTTGATGACTTTTTGATAGTTTTTTGAATTCCCCTTTGACCAATTCAAAATGGCTGACCCTTCACAAGTCCCAAAATTTAGGAAGTGCAATGCTAGGGACTGTTCAAGGCGTCTTCCGAAGGCTTCTATCGACCCTCACACTGTTTGTTCCAATTGTCGGGATAAAACCTGTCAATTGGAAGATCGGTGTGAGGAGTGCGTTGGGCTTTCGGAATTCGATTTTATCGAATTCCAAAAGTATACGCGTAGGCTAGAGAGAGATAGAGTTAGGAGAAGTTCCTCTCGTTCTATTGATATTTCCTCTCCTCATGCCCCACAACCTATTCCTTCCCCTGTAGTGGTTGCTCCTAATCCCCCTCCTGGCACTCAGGAACCTTCGATGGCTGATATGATGCGTGCCATCCAAGCTCTGGGTGAGAGAGTTGAGTCCCTTGCTAGTGACCGTAATCAACTTATGGCGGATGTGAAGGAGCTGAAGTGCAAAGTGCAGTGGGAAGTGTTAAAGTGAGTGATAGTGTTGTGGATAGTGTTGCGCTTGAGGGTTCGTCTGTTCGTGCCTGTCGTCCTCCTAGTCCGGGACCTCTTGCAAGCTCCCAAGTCCAGGGGAGAAGCAATGTCGTACGACAAATGGGTTCGAGAGGCTTTAATCAGCGAACAGACGTTCCCTCCGTGGTATCGGGCGTATCTACCCAAGATCGCCCCTGCCTAACTAAGACGAGAGAGCCCATTTATACCTCGTCTTCGGAAGGTGTTTCTCGCAAGAAACCCTGGACCAAGGTCTCACGACCGTTAAAGCGCAAGTCGGTCCCTTCCGCACAAGTCCAACGGCCCAGTTGTAGCCACTGGGTCAGCTCGGACTCGCTGCAGTCATCCGATGACTGCTCACCTCCTAAGAGAGGCAAAGCGGTACCGCTTCAGACAGTTACACCGTCTGTCGCCGCACCTGCTCCTGTAGACCCTAAGTGGTCTCTACTGCAAGACATGCAGTCTAAACTAACGTCTCTTATGCAGGACGTTCGTGCGGAGAAGGTTGCTGCCGCACCAGCTAGCGCAGCTCCTTGCCTACAACCGCCCACACGATCGGTTGTGCGTCCTGTGGACGCTGAGGTAACCTTCTCACGCACACCAGTTGAGAGAGTTCCGCCACCCATACGTTCCAGTGTGATCTGCCAGCCGCATGTTGACGTTCAGCGACGCACGGAGGTCTCCGTTGACGTTCGTGAGGTTCAACAACCGTCAGAGTTGTTTTGTTTTGACGCGGTGCGTCAACCTCCGCAACCCAGTGTGGTTGCCACTGCTCACCCACATCAGTCCAGACAGTCTGGAGTAGACGCTGTGCGTCCCCGCGCTGCTATGGTTGTTGCCAGCTCACAGACTGGGCAGCAGTTCCATGACGTTGCGTCCGGCTCAATCACGCATGCACCCGTGCGACCGGACTCAGCTATCCAGCCGTTACCCACTCCGTTGCCGTTCCCTCATCAGTTATCGGATGAGGGACTTTCTGATGATGATGTTGCTGCACACGTAGATGAACCGCATTCAGAACTGGACGAGCCTAAGTTTACGCAACCCTCTTTGGACTTTAGAAAAGTTTTGGCCCTTTTCAAAGAGATGTTTCCGGACCAGTTTGTTTCTGTGGCTCCGCGTTCTCCTCCGTCAGAGTTTGTGTTAGGCATGCCGTCAACCACTCCTGCCTTTACTAGACTCGTCCTCGCACGCTCGTCCAAGAGAGCTTTGCGGGTTATAGGAGAATGGCTGCAGTCCAAGAAGAGTTTAGGGAAAACAGCTTTTACGTTTCCCCCTGCTAGACTCTCTTCTAGATCGAGCGTCTGGTATGCCACGGGAGAAGTTCTCGGCTTGGGAGTTCCTGCCTCTGCCCAGGGCGACTTCTCAAGTCTTGTAGACTCTCCCCGCCGCCTTGCCATGAGACGCTTAAAGATATGTTGGTCATCTTCGGACCTGGACCACCTTTTGAAAGGTACCTTTAGAGCCTTCGAAGTTTTTAACTTCTTAGACTGGTGTCTAGGAGCTCAAGCAGAAAGATATCTCCAACAGAGAAGGAGACTTCCTTGCTCATTATGTCCTGCATGGACAAGGCCGTACGTGATGGGTCTAATGAGCTTGCTGCATCATTTGTGTCCGGAGTCCTTAAGAAGCGTGAAAACCTATGCTCATTCCTTTCAGCTGGAGTTACACCATGCCATAGATCCGAACTTCTGTTTGCTCCTCTTTCCAAGTGTCTTTTTCCAGAAGACCTGATTAAGGAAATTGCCGCTTCTTTGATACAGAAGGACACTCACGATCTTGTTGCGTCCTCCGCTCGCAAAGCCACCCCTTTGCCTACCTTGTCAGCTAGACCAAGGATGGACACTCCAGCGTCCCGTTTTATTCCGCCCTTTCGTGGCAGAGCCTCCAGCAGAGGAGGTGCTCGTGCCGAAGGGAAACGAGGAAAGAAGAAAGGAACCAAGTCCTTTAAGGGCAGAGTCTGACTGCCAGCTTCTTCAGACAGCAGTGGGAGCCAGACTCAAGAACTTCTGGCAGACCTGGGAAAAGAGAGGCGCAGATGCACAATCTGTGAAGTTGCTCAGAGAGGGGTACAAGATCCCGTTTGTACGGAAACCCCCTCTAGCAACGTCTCCCATCGATCTCTCTCCCAGGTACAGAGAGGAAGACAAGAGACGAGCCTTGAAACAGGAAGTGTCTCTTTTACTAGAGAAGGGAGCGGTGGTCAAAGTCTCGGACCATCAAACCCCGGGATTCTACAACCGCCTCTTCTTGGTGTCAAAGAAGACAGGAGGGTGGAGGCCGGTGCTAGACGTCAGTGCGCTGAATGTCTTTGTCACAAAACAGATGTTCTCCATGGAGACCACAAAGTCGGTTCTAGCAGCGGTCAGAAGGGAAGACTGGATGGTCTCTTTAGACCTAAGGGACGCCTACTTCCACGTCCCCATCCACCCGGACTCCCAACCTTTTCTGAGATTCGTTTTCGAAAAGGTTGTCTACCAGTTTCAAGCCCTGTGCTTTGGCCTAAGCACAGCTCCTCTTGTGTTTACGAGGCTGATGAGGAATGTAGCCAAATTCCTTCATTTAGCGGACATCCGAGCCTCCCTCTATTTGGACGACTGGCTTCTCAGAGCTTCTTCCAGTCGTCGCTGTCTGAAGGATCTAAAGTGGACTCTAGATCTGACCAAGGAATTGGGTCTCCTTGTCAATATGGAAAAGTCACAAGTGGTCCCATCCCAAACTATTGTGTATTTAGGGATGGAGATTCACAGTCTAGCTTTTCGGGCTTTTCCGTCAGCCCCCAGAACAAGCCAAGCCCAGTTATGCATCCAGAACATGCTGAAGAAGGAACGATGTTCAGTCAGGAAGTGGATGAGTCTGATAGGGACGCTATCATCCCTGGAACAGTTTGTGTCATTAGGAAGACTACACCTCCGTCCTCTTCAATATCACCTAGCATTTCACTGGAAGAAGGACAAGACGCTAGAAGCGGTCTCGATCCCCATTTCCGAGAAGATGAAGTCTTGCCTGACGTGGTGGAAGGACAGTATCAGCCTCAGAGAGGGTCTGCCCCTGGCTGTTCAGACTCCCAACCACGTTCTCTTCTCGGACGCATCGGACGTAGGCTGGGGCGCGACATTAGACGGTCGGGAATGTTCGGGAATATGGAACTCGAGTCAAAGGACAATGCATATCAACTGCAAGGAGCTACTGGCAGTACATCTGGCCTTGAAAAGCTTCAGGTCTCTCCTTCAAGGCAAAGTGGTGGAGGTGAACTCGGACAACACCACTGCTTTGGCGTACATCTTCAAGCAAGGAGGGACCCACTCACTGACGTTGTACGAGATCGCAAGGGACCTGCTCATCTGGTCAAAAGGTCTAAACATATCGCTAGTAACGAGGTTCATCCAAGGCAACTTGAATGTCATGGCAGATTGTCTCAGTCGGAAGGGACAAGTAATTCCAACAGAATGGACCCTCCACAAGGATGTATGCAAGAGACTTTGGGCCACTTGGGGCCAACCAACCATAGATCTCTTTGCAACCTCGATGACCAAGAGGCTCCCAATATATTGCTCACCAATCCCGGACCCAGCAGCAGTTCATATAGATGCCTTTCTCCTAGATTGGTCACATCTGGATCTATACGCATTCCCACCGTTCAAGATTGTCAACAAGGTACTGCAGAAGTTCGCCTCTCACGAAGGGACAAGGTTGACGCTAGTTGCTCCCCTCTGGCCGCGAGAGAATGGTTCACCGAGGTACTTCG
>NC_090762.1:69622975-69645475 GCF_036898095.1 Palaemon carinicauda | reverse complement strand
ATTGTAGGTACTTCAATGCAAAGAAACCTCCCTCCACTCTGAAGTGAGTTGAAAGATAGCCCCAGAAATAACTTTCCATGTTCCTTCTTACAACAGCACTTAGGTTACTGGTCTAAAACTGAGGTAAAGTCCTGTGAATCAGACTGGTTTCAATGAGTTCGACAGTCACGTTGGTCCGGTTTGCGATGAGACTGTGGCGGAACAGATGTTCGGGCTTCAGATGAGTCAGGTTCCCTGGGTACCAAGGGTTCAGGCTTTCTATCACTCTTGATTCTTCCACTATGAGACTCCTAATCAGTTAATTCAATATTGGTGGGAGGCAAAGTAGTCTTCAAATCTGTCTCGTGACTGATCACTCAGTCTTTTCCTTCAGTGATCGGGAACCTGACGATTTACAGTCCAGGTGCTAAGGATCATAGACGTTTATTACAAGGTGATTATGCGCAAGCTGGTTCTAATGCACGTGGAAAAGTAAGTGACGAGCAAGTGCAAGGGAAGAACGATTGTGTATGTGGAAGTGATTGTGTATGTGGAAGTGATTGTGTATGTGGAAGCAATTGTGTATGTGGAAGCAATTGTGTACGTGGAAGCGATTGTGTGCGTGGAGGAGATCGTGTGTGTCTAGGAGATAGCGAGTGTAGAGACATGTCAAAGATCTTGAATGTACAGATCTAGATGTGCATGTGGAGATAGGCACTGAGGAATGGGAACGAACTTGCTCATGGAGAAGATTTTCCACATGGAGACAGGCACTGAGGCAATTATGATTATGAGAGCTTAGGTAAAAGGTTTTGTGCTTATCCTCGTGGAACTTTGCATCATGTATCGAGGTCTCATGGCATGTGGGCTCATGGATCGCGGTCTCCTAGTGTGTGAGTTCGTGAGTATGGTCTTGTGGAGATCGTTGCACTCGTACCAATGGAAGATCCTCTTGTGGAGATCATGGGCCACTAGCAGCCTTCTTCATGTGTGAGAGTGGGGTAGGTGCTTTTAGCTCGTGGGAGCCAGAAGACCAATCTGAGAAGTCTGCAACCTCTGAAGAACTTGTCAGGGCAGGTCGAAAATTTTGTGCGCAAGGCAAAGGTGGCCAAGAAGCACCCTAGGAACAATTCTGGGTAGGACAGGGAGGAAGGCAAGACTACAGGTACTTGACCAACAGCGCTTGTGTCAAATCTTGTTGGGACTGGAGGCAGGTACATGAGCAGTAGGGTCTCATAACTTAACACCTCCCAGAGGGGAGGATTTTGATACAATGATCCTCCCACAAAGCCATGCAGAGGAATCAGGTGCCATGAAAGACTACTCCTGATCAGCAGATCCTGTGCCTCGGTAACCTTCTCCTCCTCTTTTTCAGGGCGGCAGGCAGCTCCTCCACAGGGTCAGCAGGTGAGAAAGAAGGCACAAGAACAGACGAAGATACAGGGGAAGACGACTAACAGTGTTTCTCTGTCACTGAAACTGGTTTCTCAGCTGTGGGTGAACTCTCTGCAGTGGATGAACTCTTTACAGTGGGTGAAGGCTGAACCAAAAAGAAAACAGCTCTTTTGCTTGTCGATGTTTTAATCATTTTATGATTTTTTCTACTTATATAGTAGTTTGGAAGAATTGACTTAACAACAGCAGCTCCTTCTCTGCAATCTGCATCAGGCATGGACACAACCAGTTGCAACAAAGCTCTCACACTCAGATAGAACAGAGGCAGGGGCGGCAGAAGGAAGAGAAAAATTCCAAGATCTAGCAGCTGCTAGAGCATTCAGAAGCTTCTCTACCGAAGGGGGCCTATTAATACCATGGACAGGCTAAAGCAGACCTAAGTCTCGGTCCTTGCAGGAATCGTCAACAGCAGTTACAAATGTGGGAGTGCCTTGGGAGAAAAGCAAAGGGGATTTACCAGCAGCTGGTAGAAGAGAATACTCCTGCATCACTCAAAGAACTCCCTGAAAACAGGGGGGAAATTACTTTCTTTTCTTCTTTCCTCCGCCGACCTCAGCCCCAGAGGAAGAGGAAACAGTCAGCTTTGCACCTGAAGTAGGGATGAAGGTGCATGAGACTTTCTTTGGAATCATTTTTAATGATGCCACCAAGTCCATCTTTGACTACATCTTTTTTGAGAACTCTGCCCACTGCATAGGAGGCCACTCCCTAAACTGTGAATAGATGGAAGCCTGTGAGCAGTCATGCCCCCTGCAGAAACTACATAGATAAAAAGGTCTACATCAATCTTACTTGTGTACTGACCACAACCTCAGTCAGATTTACCAGGACAGGGCAACACATCTTCCCATGTTGTTTTGTTGAGTATTTTTTTTTGGAGTAGTTTGGTATGTGTGATATTTTGTTGTTTTGTGAATGATTTTTTTGTGCATTTCAGTGTTTGAGTTTGTTTTAATTTTATTATGGTTGCTTTTGATGAAGCACAAGTAAACAGTTAAGCAACCTGAGAAGAGAATGACTAAAAAGTATAAATTGTGCCAAAGTAGAATGCTTTGAAGAGTATGTCAGTACATAACTATGGCCAGAATCCAAGGTGACGGAAGCATTGCATGTTGAAGGGGATGCGAGCTACCTGTTACTAGGCAGCCAGCTGTAGTTTACCTCGTTAAAAGCTTAATGACCATTCAAGCTTCACTGAAGTCATACTCCTAATAAAGATTGAAGGTTTGTATTACATATAGGAACAAATAGGTTTCCCCTTTGTCGAAACCCATTTTTACCATCTGTGTTCTTAATGCCTTTTGATTAAAGTTCAATATCAAGGAAGAGCATCAGATTAGTGCATGAACAATGTCACAATATGATAAATCATTAAACAACTGCAAGAGCTTTTACTCTCGTTAAAGCCAATTTTACTTTGAAATTAAAACAAAATGTGTAAAGCTTTAAAGTTATACTTCTAATTACTCAAATTAAGACTATTCTCAGGAAATTGTGAAGTTGCAACTTTTCACAAACATTATTGAAATCTTACTCCCATGAAATTACACATAGCTCAATTAAAACTTAAAACTTGAGAAATGTACTGAAATGTGTTGAAATTTACCTTGCCACTGGCACAGACGTCTGGTATTTACCGTTGTCAAGACGTTCAACTTCGTATTCTGGCATCTCAGATGCACATTCCACTTCATCCTGGTATACACTATCTTCTGTAAATAGATGAAAATTAGAAATATAAATATATTCTCGAAGATAAAAATCTATAGCTATACTTGAAAATGAACAATTATAAATTAGGCATATAGCTTATCAATCATTGTACTCTATTGTCAAATTATTTAGAAAGCCAAATTAAAGCCAACGAATAAAAATTCACAAATTTTATTCAAGGGCATTAATTTCTACAATTCTTAACTCAAGATTGTGTATTTGAAATCTTGATTAACAATTATCTCTGGCATGTCACTAAGATTATTACCAGTATATTTATTTAAACAAATACATTTAACCCTGGATAGGTACGCTCCTCGGACACCCCTTTAACCCTGGATAGGTACGCTCCTCGGACACCCCTTTAAGGGTATACTCGGTCGCGCACGACCCCGACTCCGATAAAAATTCAGGAAAAATTTAGTTATGCATCAATCTGTATTGTTTGACTTGCTAAAAATACTTCAAAGAATGCTAAAAACTACTGAAAATATAAATGATACCCATCTACAAATAACTATTTATTGGAAATATATTAAAAATTTAAGTATACAAAAAAAAAGACGACGTAAATATTCACAAAAAAATAGAAATATACATATACACATAAATTCCTTTAGGGACACCTTCTTAGATGGCAAAGCAACAGTGTGTAATTGCTGGAAATGAGTTGGACCCATAGAAGTCAAGATCTGAAATGAGAAAAAAAGGGTAACTTTTTTTTGGCCAAAATAATTTGTCCAAATTTCATGAATTTTTTTGGGTACCCAAATGAAATAGGAAGAGGCTAATTTTTTATAGAATAAACTCATATTATCCTAGAACAGAAATACATAATAAAATGTGCATTAAGATGTAATTTACTGTTATATCAGGGGCGAAATCTAAAGGTCATTTTTTGACGGCCTAGTTTCACAATGTAAATTTCTTATGAAAATCATTGTATCTCCTATAAAATATGATATTTATGCATTAAAATATACCAAAATATCACGAATTCTATACAGAAAAAGAATATATAGAGATATGCCAACTTACCTTTCGGGTATGTCAACTAAATGGCCGCAGACCGCAACAACTCTTACAGCCCAATCTACCACTTGAAATGAAGAATGGGGTTGCAAACTCCGTATTATCATCAACATCTCTTTTTAACTCCATTAGAAGAAATATAAATTTTATGTTTATATTTATATTTATCATATCAGAAATGAATTATATAGTTATATGAAAAATTATAAAATTAATACAATTCTGGTAAATTTTAATGAAATTACTCGTGTGTTGATGACATCCATGCCGAGGGAATACTGCCTGCTGGCCATTATTGAAGATAAATTCAAAATAAATAGAAAAAAATCAAATTTGCAAAAAATAAGAAAAATTCAGAAATTAGCATTTGAGGGAAAATGGACCTCATGGCAATATATGGCATCTAAGCCAAAACCAATGTCATGCAAGTGGTAGACACACCCTCCATCCACACTTTCCAACTATAAAGAACCAAACAAGTATCAACACTGTTCGACAATTTATAATTATGTAATAACTTTGCTGTTTGATCACTTACCCCTATAAAGGTATGTCAGGGTCGAGGTCGACCCCTGGGGGGGTAAAAAAAACGGGGAAGGAGGGAAGTTAGACGAAAATCAGTCCTAAAGCAGACAATGGCATGTAGACTAGTCACCCCTTGCAGGTCGATCACTTCCATATTCGAGACAGCTGATGATTTATGGGGAAAAAACAGGTTTTGAAAATGCTGTAGGGGTCGCATACGACCCATCATACCTTTCCAGGGTTAAGGGTATACTCGGTCGCGCGCGACCCCAACGCAAAAAAAAAATTCTTGAAAAATCTGTTTTTGCAGTAACCTCCTTTTTTTTTTTTGCCAAAAAAAATTCAATGAATGCTTAAAACTACTGTAAAGATAAATACTACTCATCTGCAGAAAAACTATTTATTATAAATATTTTGAAAAATTAAGTAGAAAAAAAAGACCTTACATAAAAATTCATAAAAAAAAAAAATTATACATATATACACAAATCCTTTTAGGAATTGATTCTTGGATGTTTAGGACACATCTTGATGTATTTTGGATGAAGTCGGACCCACGGAGGTGAAGATCTGAAATGAGAAAAAAAGGGTAACCTTTTTTGGCCAAAAAAATGTGTCCAAATTTCATGAATTTTTTTGGGTACCCAAATGAAATAGGAATTGGCTAATTTTTTTAGGGAATAAACATATGTTATCCTAAAATAGAAATATGTAAAAAAATCTTCATTATTTTGTAAATTACATTTATATCAGGGGCCATATCTAAAGGTCATTTTTTGAGTACTTAGAAATTTCGTAAAAAAATACATATATTTAATATATAATATGATATTTATGCAAGTAAAAATATACCAAAATATCACAAATTCTATAGGGAACAAGAATATATATAGATAGGGCAACTTACACTTCGGATATGTCCACAAAATGGCCGCCAACCACACTGACTCAGACTCCCTAATCTGCCACCTGAAATGTAGGAAGGGTATGTCAATTTCAAGGTGTTATTTACTAATCTAATTATTCTTGGATATGCATAAAAATTGTATGGTGGGTTGCTGGGTGATTGTCCCTTATTTTACGACTATAAAATTAGAATTCTGACCCAAACAAATTTTTTTTGAAGGGAAATAAAAAAAAAAAAAATTGTAAAACAATATAATATTATAGCTAAAAAAATTAGATGATATTCAATCAAAAAAGAAGTAAACAAAATTTTCCGACAAATAAACATCTAAATGAATCATTACTCTGTGATAGTTCCTTAGTACGAAGTAATTTTGAAAGAAATGGGAAAAAACGAAAGTGGCAATCGCAGGAAAATCGAAAACATACCTACAGTATATATACACCATATCTGGCTAAAAATAAAGATAGGCATGGGTAGCCAGATCATCTAGAAACACTTTCCAACACTATAAAAATATAAGTTTTCCGACACTACTTGCCAATTCCTTACGGTAACATGACTAAGCAAAAAAATGCAAAACAAATAAAATGGGCACTCGATGAAAAATGGCAACGTGCTAATGGTGGGCATTTTAGAAAAAAAAAATTTCAGCCACATGCTAGGCAAACCATCAAGGCACATTTTCCGTCAAATAAACATCTAAATGAATCATTACTCTGTGATAGTTCCTTAGTACGTAGTAATTTTGAAAGAAATGGGAAAAAACGAAAAAGTGGCAATCGCAGGAAAATCGAACACATACCTATATATATACGCCATATCTGGCTAAAAAAAAAGATAGGCATGGGTAGCCAGATCATCTAGAAACACTTTCCAACACTATAAAAATATAAGTTTTCCGACACTACTTGCCAATTCCTTACGGTAACATGACTAAGCAAAAAAATGCAAAACAAATAAAAAGGGGCACTCGATGAAAAATGGCAACGTGCTAATGGTGGGCATTTCAGAAAAAAAAAATTTCAGCCACGTGCTAGGCAAACCATCAAGGCACATTTTCCGACAAATAAACATCTAAATGAATCATTACTCTGTGATAGTTCCTTAGTGCGTAGTAATTTTGAAAGAAATGGGAAAAAACGAAAAAATGGCAATCACAGGAAAATCGAACACATACCTATATATACGCCATATCTGGCTAAAAAAAAAGATAGGCATGGGTAGCCAGATCATCTAGAAACACTTTCCAACACTATAAAAATATAAGTTTTCCGACACTACTTGCCAATTCCTTACGGTAACATGACTAAGCAAAAAAATGCAAAACAAATAAAAAGGGGCACTCGCGGAAAAATGGCCAACATTCTAATATACGGCATCTCAGATAAAAAAAAAGACATGCACGTGTTAGCCCAACCATCAAGGCACACTTTCTAACAAATAAACATGAAAAAAAAATCAATAATATATGGTGATTCCTTACTACGTAGTAAATTTTTACAAATATTGAAAAAAAAACAGAAATTGGCAACCGCAGGAAAATACCCCACATACCAATATCTACGGCATATCTGACAAAAACAAAGTCACGCATGGGTAGCCAGATCATCTAGACACACTTTCCAACACTAAAAAAGCAAAAGTTTTGCGACACTATTTGGCAATTTCTTACGGAAAAATGACTTGGCCAAAAAATAAAAAAAAATGAAAAAGGGGCACTCCCGGTAAAATGGTCCTCGTGGTGATGAATGACATTTCAACTAAAAAAAAAATCATGCACATGGTAGCCAAACAATCCACCAAGACTTTCCACAACTGATAACCTATACAAGTTGCACCATTCTACGACAATTTCATAATACAGTGAACCCTCGCTACTTCGCGGTTCGACCATCGCGGATTCACCACTTCGCGGATTTTTTCCATAACCCATATATATACAGTAATATATATATATATATGTATGCATGTATTTATGTATATATGTAGGTATGTATATGTGTATACATATATATATATATATATATATATATATATATATATATATATATATATATATATATATATATTGTCAAGGTTCAAGTTAAATCCACAAAATTAACAATAGGTTATATGTAAAAAACAATAAAACAATTACATTTAATTAACAAAAATTCACATATCAAAATATTACCAATTAATTAACATAACCAACATAACGAAAAAAAACTAAATATTCTGCCCAATACCAAATCCAAAATATCATATGGTATAATAACCGTACTCACAATATACAGAGAAGTTCTTTACAAGTGTTTACGAGGCAGGAGCCGGGGCGAGACACACTGGTGGCAAATAAGCCAGAGCAAAGGTAAACGTGAGGTGGGGATGGGGAGAAAGGGGGAGTAAAGAGAAAGAGACAGGAGGGGGAATCAGAAGGTAGGTTTTACAAGGATACTGGAGAGCTACATTTTAACTCGATTTCAGAATTTCGTACTTTACGAAAGAAGGTTACCATTAGTTATTTATTTAAGTATATACAATATGTACACGGATCCGTTTAATTAATGAAGAAGGCCGGTACTTCACATCTCCTCCCCGCTGAAGAGATCGTAAACTATGAAGGTACGATATTCCCTGGTACGGGTGTTCTTGACAGTGCATCAGCTATACGATTGTCTTGACCACGAATGTGCTGAACACGGATATTGAAGTTTTGTAAGTAGAGAGACCATCTTAAAATTTTCTGGTTCACATTTCGAGCTCTGTTCAAGAAGACGAGGGGGTTGTGGTCGGTTAACACAGTAATGGGGTTATTTGTGGAAACGTAGACTTCATATTTCTGCAAGGCTTGTACTATAGCTAGGAGCTCTTTCTCCACAGTAGATAGCGACCTTTGGTGCTTCTTCAACCTGCATGAATAGTAAGACACAGGGTGAAGCAAGTTAGTTTCAGGCTTCTCTTGTAGAAGGACAGCACCAACCCCGTAGTCACATGCATCTACCTGGAGAACAAAAGGTTTTGAAGGATCAGGAGTTGTTAATACTGGTTTACAGCAAAGTAGGCATTTGATCTGTTTGAAGGAGTCCTGACAAGATTCATCCCATACGAATTTAGTCTTAGTACTGGTCAAGTTTATCAACGGATGAGCTACATTACTGAAATTCTTGCAAAATCTGCGGTAATACGAGGTCATTCCAATAAATCTCATTACTTCTTTTCTATTTGTAGGTACGGGATAATTTAATATAGCTTCTATGTTAGTGGTTTTAGGCAAGATTTCCCCACTTCCAATAACATGTCCCAAGTACTTTACACGAGCTCTGGCAAAGTTTGATTTAGCAAGATTTATTGTTAATCTCAACCTTCTAAATCTATCAAGAAGTGCTTTAAGCTTACCAAGATGTTCCTCCCATGTGTCAGATACTACAAGAATGTCATCCAGGTAACCGTAAACCCCATCCAGATCTCTTATGACATCATTTACCATTCTCTGAAATGTGGCAGGTGCGTTGCACAAACCAAAAGGAAGTCTTTCATATTGAAACAACCCAAAGGGAGTAATAAAAGCGGACATCTCCTTCGCTCTCCCTGACAATGGGACTTGATAATATCCCTTCAGCATATCTACTTGGGTTAAATATTTCGACTTACCAATGGAGTCCAGTATATCATCAATACGTGGTAGGGGATAACTGTCTTTTATGGTTACCGAATTTAATTTTCTAAAGTCTGTACATAACCTGACCTTACCATTAGACTTTGGCACTAGTAAGCAAGGAGAAGCCCAAGGAGACTTGCTAGGCACAGCAAGTTTATGCTTCAGTAGATACTCGACCTCTTCTTGCATTACCTTCCGTTTTTCAAAATTGATTCGATAGTAGTTTTGTCGTATAGGACGAGTTCCTGGCAATAACTCGATGTCGTGAGAAATAACACTGCATTCTCGGGGATTATCACTGCATACATCTTCATACTGTCGTAGCAGATTCTCAATATCACACCGTTGCTCCGCATTTAGGTGCTGTAGATACTGTGGAAGAGATTCTAAGATTTCTTTATTAGAAAAGTCAGCCCAAGATGGGATTTCATCTAGGCCTAAGTAGTTTACATCCTTTAAGGTGGTGGACTTTTGTTTTACAACAACAGTGTCTCTGGAACAAAATAGAGCAGCAGAGGAATCGGCATGATATTCTTTAAGCATATTGACATGGACTAACTGAGTGCTTTTACGTCTATCTGGAGTTTTTATGATATAATTCTGATTATTTAAACGTTTCTGTATAACATAAGGGCCAGAAAACTTGCTTTTAAAAGGAGAACCAGTAATGGGATAGAAGGCCATGACTAAATCTCCCACATTGAACTTCCTATCTTTACTGATTTTATCATACCTAATTTTCATCTCTTCTTGATTTTTACACAAGTTGTTTAGAGCAAATTTATGAATTTTATTAATATTTTCCTTTAATTTCTGTAGGTACTGACTCACTGTTATAGCCTCTACGTTATACTTGTCAAGTAACTTATCTTTAACTACTTGTAAAGGACCACGTACTTTACGACCATAGAGCATTTCAAAAGGTGATACACCTAGAGACTCAGAAGGTACTTCCCTAATTACAAATAGTAAATAGTCTATGCCTTCATCCCAATCAGATTCAGATTCAATACAAAACTTCCTAAGCAACGACTTTAAAGTCTGATGATGCCGTTCTAATGCTCCCTGAGATTCTGGGTGATAAGGAGATGAGAGACACTGTTTTATACACAACTCATTCATAGTTTTCTGAAAAACATCACTAGTAAAATTAGTGCCCCTATCACACTGGATTTCCTTAGGAAACCCGTAAGTTGTAAATACTTTGAGTAAGTGGTTAAGAACATTTTTAGAGGAAATATTCCTGACTGGAAGTGCAATAGGAAATCGTGAGGTAGGGCACATTATAGTCACAAGATATTGATTGCCCTTCTTTGTCTTTGGCAGTGGACCTACACAATCAATGATAATTCGATGGAATGGCTCATGAGGTACAATAATAGGATTCAAAGGTGCCTTTGGTATAACCTCATTAGGCTTACCGGCAATTTGACAAATATGACAATGTTTAATGAAATTTACAACATCAGCCTTCATTTTAGGCCAGAAAAAATCATAAGCTAAACGGTTGTAAGTTTTAGTAATTCCAAAATGTGAATAAACATTATGAGCGAGCTCCAATAAATCTTTACGTAAATCATGAGGGACTACCAACTGTTCTCTGTCACTCCATGTTTCATCATTACCCAGCCTAGGAGATCTATATAACCTAAAAAGTAAGTCATCCTTAAAGTAATACCCTGGTACCTTTTCCATTCCTTTCTCCAATGCTTGCTTATAAACACCCTTTAGAGTTGGATCTTCTCTCTGTAACTTAACAAGGCTTTTCTTGTTCATTTTTACTTTATCTGCGAGATTAGGTACACTTACTTTCACTCTATCATTATTAACCATACTGCGGGTCGTCACATTAACACAACCCTCCACTTTTGACTCTTTTTCATTTTCACTTTCCCCTATTATTCCAGGAGTTTCATACATTATCAGATTGGGTAACAACAGTTCTCCAGCAAGATCGTTACCAAGTAACACTTGTACATTTGGCAAGGGGAAATTCCCTTCTCTAACAGCTATTTTTACTTTACTAGTTACATACGGACAATCCATGAACACTTCTGTAAGTGGCAATAGTTTAGCGTCTGTTAAATCCCTGACTATGACATTTTCATCAAGCAATGTGAGATTTGGAACAGCACTTTTAATTAAAATGCTTTGGTTTGAACCTGTATCCCTTAACATTCTTACTTTAATGGGTTTATCATTACTGTGCAATGATATTGTACCGTTACAAATGAATTTTTCAAACAAATTCTTATCCTGTGATACACAATGCATTGCAGACTCTTTACCAGTGTCTGATTTGTGTCCTGGGAACATCTTAACTGGAGGTCTGTTTTCAGTTACTTTTCCCTTCTTACATGCAGGATTTGGACAATTGCTAATCATGTGGCCTTCCTTCTTACAATAATTGCAAAAAAAAACCCTATCAGTTCTCCCATCTTTATCACCCAGCGATTCTGCTCTATGTTGTTTTACATTACCCAGACTGCCTTTATGTATTAATGAATAATTATCAGCCAAAACAGCTGCCTTTTTTAGATCCTTCTCTTCCTTATCAGCTATATACAACATGATATTTTGAGGGAGACGTCTCTTAAATTCCTCAGTTACAATGAGATTAATTAATTCCTCATAAGTATCTACATCTTCTGAATCAAGCCACTTCTTAAACAACCTTAATTTTTCTGCAGCAAATTCAGTCCAAGTCTTAATATGGGGCTTAACATAATTACGAAACTTCTGACGATAACCTTCACTAGTTACAGCATACGCATCTAAAACAGCTTTTTTGATTACCACATAGCTCGATTCGCCTACCAGGCTACCAACAACAGTGGCAGCCTTCCCGACCAACTTAGGCTTAATAAGCCACACCCATTGTTCAAGAGGCCATTTCATGTAAGAAGCCAAGTCTTCGAAATTCTTAAAAAACACGTCAACTTCAGTCTCATCGAACTTAGGAACTAACTTGATGCATCTAGTCATATCAAATTTCATTGGTTGTCTAGCTTCTAGTTCTAATTCTCGTTCTTTATTTTCCATAGCTAACCTAATTTTACTCTCTTCCACTTGCTGAGCTACACGAGCTTCATAGACTAATTTAGCTTGAACAAACTCCAATTCCTTTTGCTGTCTTTCTAATAAAGCCTTATTTTCTATTTCCAACTCTCTCTTTTTCTTCTCTAGTTCAGCATTTATGGTTTCCCTTTTCTTCTCTAGTTCAGCATTTATGGTTTCCCTTTTCGTTTGTTCTAACTGAATAGCCAGCTTCATATACTCTACATCCGATGATTTATCACCCACGTCTACGATATATTTGCTACCCTCAGAACTATCCACTAGGTCTTCACTTATACAATGCTGTACTATGTAATTACGTACTACATCCTTCTTTGCATTAGGAGGAAGAGCTACCCCAAATTTAGCTGCTAACAACAAAAGTTCATTCTTATTAGCGACAACAATGGAAGTCAGGTGTGACTCTGGGTCACTATGAAAATCATCAACACTAAAGAGCGGCATTTTGAGTTAAGAGACGTCTACCTGTTAGTAACACCTTGTAAACAATTGTTACTTCTGAAAGTAGGATATATAGTCTACACCATATACTGTGTTAAACACTTGAAATCATAATAAATGTGCACAATGGAAACTAGGAAGCGAATTCTGAAGTTAACACCTCGGAAAAGAATGCTTCGGACAAGGATAATTAGTTATAACAAGCATTTACACAACTACCCATGTCGACGGCCGCTAAGCGAAATATGTTACCTTAAGATTTTCCGCTGAACGCTCCAAATACAACGAAAGTGGTTAATCAGTGTTCAAGACCCGATTATAAACTATATTGGCTTAGTTACAACCGTAATTAAAGATTAAAGACACTTGAGGTCGATGGTGGCTCGCGGACAGAACAATAGAGATAACTCGTTAGCACTAAAAATAAATCTTACTCTAAAAGGATTACGGTATCACTGTTGAAACATCACTGAATTACTTGCGCATTGTAACATTAATACTCAACACATGATAATCATATCCCACGATCAGAATACAAAATGTTACGTTGAAATGGATTTGGGCAGAATTTGATTTTAAATTAAGTAGATCCCGGACACAGGCCCCCAATTGTCAAGGTTCAAGTTAAATCCACAAAATTAACAATAGGTTATATGTAAAAAACAATAAAACAATTACATTTAATTAACAAAAATTCACATATCAAAATATTACCAATTAATTAACATAACCAACATAACGAAAAAAAACTAAATATTCTGCCCAATACCAAATCCAAAATATCATATGGTATAATAACCGTACTCACAATATACAGAGAAGTTCTTTACAAGTGTTTACGAGGCAGGAGCCGGGGCGAGACACACTGGTGGCAAATAAGCCAGAGCAAAGGTAAACGTGAGGTGGGGATGGGGAGAAAGGGGGAGTAAAGAGAAAGAGACAGGAGGGGGAATCAGAAGGTAGGTTTTACAAGGATACTGGAGAGCTACATTTTAACTCGATTTCAGAATTTCGTACTTTACGAAAGAAGGTTACCATTAGTTATTTATTTAAGTATATACAATATGTACACGGATCCGTTTAATTAATGAAGAAGGCCGGTACTTCACAATATATATATATATATATACACACACACACACATATATATATATATATATATATATATATATATATATATATACATACATATATATATATATATATATATATATATATATATATATATATATATATATATATATAATATATATAATATATATATATATATATATATATATATATATATACGGATTTTGAGCGAAGCGAAAAATCTATTTTTGGGTAAGATGGCCATGTCGTCCTGATGGAGGTTCCTTAAAGGCAGCTTCCTAGGGTATATTACAACTACGGCGATATTCCCAGAGAATTTACCTTAAGGTACCCAGAATTCTAACTCCTGGAGCGAGTATCCCTAAAAAAGACCTTAGGGATATCGTAAATATCAGTGGACGTATTCTTGACACGCCTCATAGCAATCTATACCCCGAATAGAGTTAACACTTCGTAGGGGTCAAATGGCAAGAAAACGAAAACGATAAGAAAGGGGGGAGCCGTTCGTAAGGCATCTCTCCTCCCCGTTTCGTAAGCGTGCCCTGCGCCGCTCGCGGCGCCATCTGTATTCCTTGTAGCGATACACGAGGTGTTACAGATACTGTATGTAGGGAGGGGTCCTACAGCCCTTTTCTTTTTTTTTTTTTTTTTTGAAAAGGGACAGGGCGGGTCCATCAGGACGACATGGCCATCTTACCCAAAAATAGATTTTTCGCTTCGCTCAAAATCCATTTTTTGGGCTCAAGCCATGTCGTCCTGATGGAAGTATACCAGAGCATTACTGTATCTGTGGATTCTCAATACGTGCCGTACTCCTCAGGAATGTTTCTTAGTCAACTCGACTGAAAGACCTAAGATGTTACCGTTATACATCTTTTCACTAATCATAAGCCATGAAAGCGCTTCCTGCCCCCTACAGGGAGGAGTCCTACTAGACTCTAGAAACGAACGAAGAGTACATATACCTATGTATGAATCACTCGCAAGCCAGTACAATATAGTGGTCTCACTCTATATGAAGTAAAGCATAGTCCTTACGGAACTACAGCATCCAAGGGAAAAACCCCGACCAGCACCCTGGTCGAAGTAGAAATAGACAAAAAGGTTATATCTGCGTAGGATTAAACTTGCTGCCGCCACCGTCCTCAAGGGTGGAGCCCTTTATGCTAAGGAAAGTATAAACCAGTGCAACAAGGCTTGCATTAAGGAATAGGCTATTATAGATATCCCCGATTAATATACATAGGCTAAATGCTCAATAATTAACATGAAATCAATATAGGTGAAGGAGACGCAAGGTTCCCGAGAACAAGTTTATTGAATAACAATAAATAGACATGGTTACCACAAATATATACATATGATAGGTGGATGACCAACAATTTACACAAGTACCGTAGTGCATGGATGTATGGTTATCTGAAAGAAAACAATCAGGTCACTTGTCACATACCAAGGTATCAAAGTTAAACGTCCATGTTACTATCCACTGACATTAGCGTCAGAAACGCTCGGCACACCTGTCTGTACTTGTGCTACAATCACCATAACGCTGGAACAGTCACTGTGGGCTCCCAGAGCCTTCACTACTAGTTATAGCAACGCATATAACTATACACTCACCCAAGAATCAAAGTCCCAATTAAATCCACTGTTCCTCGCAGAGTTAAACAGCAGGGTTAACGACGCAACCAACTGCTACCACAGACCTCTTTAGCTGCTCCACTTGCTTAGCATAGTGGCGAAAGAATACCCTGGAAGACTTCCAGCCAGTGTATGAACGAAGGTGTTCAAAATCCATAAAGTTAAAGAAGTTTAAGGATGAAGCAACTTTCCTCGGATCATGACCTGCGGGTGAACTGTCAGGATCCGCTCTGCGAATAAAATATGTAATTTTCGCCCTAAGTTGATTTAAAGATAAATTCGAGCCCGATGTTTCTCCTCTGAATAGTTGGCCCCCATGGAAGTCTGAAGTTCTACGAAGATAGACCTTTAGGCATTCTACGGGACATAGAGATGCATCTTCTTTCAGAGGGCAGATTCTCCAGGGACCCCACCTGTTGGTGGGCAACTCGTTCTTAGCGAGAAACATAGGGTCCGGAAACAGGTTCAGTTCTCCCCCATCCAGGAACTGAACCCGGCCCTCCTCTCTCGAGAGGGCTACAATCTCACTAACTCTGGCCCCAGAAGCAAGGGCAAAAAGGAAGATCACTTTTTGAGTCAGGTCCTTCAGTGCACACTCCTCATTATCCAGTAATGAGGCAAAATGAAGGACTTTGTCTAAAGACCATGAAATAGGCTTTGGAGGAGCTGAAGGTCTAAGCCTAGCACAGGCCTTCGGGATCTTGTTAAACATCTCGTTAGCGAGGTCTACCTGGAAGGCATATAGAATGGGTCTTGTCAGAGCTGACTTACATGTAGAAATCGTGTTAGCCGCCAGCCCCTGTCCGTGGAGGTGGATGAAGAAGGATAGGCAGAACTCCGTAGAGATCTCGTGCGGATTCTTGTCTTTGACAAAGGCTACCCATTTCTTCCATGCTGATTCGTACTGCCTTCTAGTAGACTTACACTTATATTCTTCCAGGAAGTCGATGCTATCTTTCGAGATTCCGAACCGTTTCTTCACCGCTAGGGAGAGAAAATCATGAGCTGCAGGGTCCGGGTTTTCTGTGATGAAGCGTAGACAGTCGACTTCTGGACTTGCTGGGACAGAACTGGGTCGGGGAGTGGTAGAAACTCTAGTCGTAGTTCCAGAGCTAGAGGGAACCATACACTGTTCGGCCACTTGTGGGCCACTATCGCTGCTACTCCCTTGAAGGATCTCAGTTTGTTGAGGACCCTCAACATCAGATTGTGAGGGGGAAACAGGTAGATCCTGGACCATCTGTTCCAATCGAGGGACATCGCATCTACTGCTTCCGCCAAGGGGTCCTCGTACGGGGACACATATCTCGGCAGCTTCTTGTTGTCCTTCGTCGCGAAGAGGTCTATCTGCAGTTCTGGGACTTGACTCGAGATGAAGGAGAATGATCCTGCGTCTAGGGACCATTCCGACTCTATCGGTGTAACCCTGGATAGAGCGTCCGCGGTCACATTCCGGACTCCTTGAAGGTGAACTGCTGACAGGTGCCACTTCTTCTTCTCCGCCAGTCGAAATATGGCTAACATTACCTGGTTGAGAGGTGGAGATCTCGATCCCCGCCGATTCAGACATTTCACTACCACCTCGCTGTCCAGTACCAACCTTACATGGATCGAGTGACGTGGGGATACTTTCTTCAGAGTAAGAAGCACTGCCATAGCTTCTAGAAAGTTTATGTGAAAAGTCCCAAATAGCTTGGACCAGGTCCCTTGCACTTTTTTCCGATGGGAGTGACCTCCCCACTCTACCTTTGAGGCGTCTGTGTGGATTGTCACTGACGGGGGGGGGTGGCTGAAGAGGTACTGACCTCTTTAGACAACTGGCTTGAGACCACGGTCTGAGAAGAGAACGTAGCCGAAGTGGGACCGGTCTCTTCAAGTCCCTTCGCTCTTTTGATGCAAAGGTTCTCCAAACTCCCGCTGCATCTTTTAGCTGTGCTCTTAGCACTGGGTCTGTTACTGATGCGAACTGAAGAGAGCCCAAAACCCTCTCTTGTTCGCGTCTTGATATCCTCTCGGAACCTAGAAGTCTCTTGACAGACCCCGCTATTTCCTTCCTTTTCGACATTGGAATGGAAAAACGGTGTGACACTAGATCCCAGTGAATTCCCAACCACTGGAACCTCTGAGCTGGAGAAAGACGGGACTTTTTTCTGTTGATCATGAAACCTAGATATTCCAGGAACTGAATCACCTGTAGGGAAGCCTGCAAGCATTCAGCTCTGGATGCTGCCCACACCAACCAATCGTCCAGGTAGGCTACTACCTGGAACCCTTTTAGGCGTAACTGTTTGAGCGCTGCGCTCGCAAGCTTCGTAAAGATCCTTGGAGCTATGTTTAGCCCGAAAGGCATCGCTCTGAAAGCATAAAGCTTTTGTTGTAGCTTGAATCCTAGGTAGGGGGAGAGACGGCGACTTATTGGAACGTGCCAATATGCGTCTGACAAATCGATGGAGACGGTATATGCCCTCTTGGGCAGTAAGGCCCTTATGTGTTGTAACGTTAACATCTTGAACTTGTGGTTCATTATGAACTTGTTGAGTGGTGACAAGTCCAGAATGACTCTGAGTTTCCCCGAGTCTTTCTTGGGAACACAAAACAGCCTCCCTTGGAACTTGATGGACTTTACCCTCCGGATCACCTTTTTCTCCAACAGTTCTTGAATGTACTCCTCCAAAACGGGGGTGGAGTGTTGGAAAAATTGAGGGCACAGGGGCGGAGTACTGTACCAACTCCAACCCAGTCCATTTTTGAGCAGGCTGTGGGCCCAGGGATCGAAGGTCCAGCGATCCCGGAAATACTGTAGTCTCCCACCTACCGGCGACACTTCACTTTGACTGCCCTGCAGTCTTGCCTCCCTGGCCGCGACCACCTCTGAATCCTCTTCCCCTAGAGGGGCGTCTCGCCGCACCTCTGGCTGCACCTCTGGGCTTTGCTCGAAACGTGGTCGATTGCCCTTCGAACACTGGATTGAATGCCGGGGATGCTGATGACACGGCTTGGGGTACCCATTGGAAGGTGGTTGGGGTCTGGGCTACCAGTTGTGGTACCGGAGGCAAAGCTGGCTGCTGCTGCTGCTGTCGTTGTGGTCTGAAAGGCTTGGCTGGACGGGAAGAAAACCTCGATTTCTTCGCCTTTCCTTTCGGCTGAGGGCCCTCATCAGGGGAAGACTTCCTCTTAAGGGACAGGCCCCACTTAAGGAAAAGATTACGGTTCTCAGTGGCCGCCTTGTCCACCACCTCCTTGACCACTTCATTGGGAAAGAGATCCTTACCCCAGATGCTAGATGAGATGAGTCTCTTGGGTTCATGCCTCACTGTGGCCGAGGCGAAAACAAACTCCCTACAGGCCCTCCTCGCTTTGACAAAGCAATAGAGGTCCTTAGTCACCGTGGCCAGATGGATCTTGGCCATTACCATGAACATCTCAGGCATCTTGGGGTCGCTAGCCATTGTCTCCATGTTAGTCTGGAGAGACATCGAGGCTGCCAGACGCTCCTTTGTGTCCAATTCCCTCCGTAGGAGGAATTCCGACAACTTGGGAAGGTTTTCGCCGAACTGCTGACCTGCAATATCGGCGTCCAACTTCCCAACCGAGAAGGTGAGGTGTACCTCCTTCCAGTCCTTGTTATCCAACGGCAAGGCCAACGACAGTGGCTTGCATTCCTCCAGAGATGGACATGGTTTGCCAGCTTCAACCGCCTTCAAAATGGCTGCGAACCCTTTCTGCATAAAGGGGAAGGCCCTAGCCGGGGAGGATACGAAGGAGGGGTGCTTCTTACTCAAAGCAGCAACTTTAGAGTTTGAGAACCCCCTCTCCTTCAATGCAGATGTTAAGGCAGCTTGAGCCTTGGAGTGATCCAGGATGATCACCTCCTTCGGTTCCGTCTCCTCCTTCGAGGCCGGCTCCTTCTTCAGACGGACATAACAGTCCGGGTAGGCCCCTCTGCTGGGCCAGAATTCCACCTCCTCAAGGGGAACTGAGCCCAGTTTCTCCGACATGACGATCTTCCCGACCGTCATCGGCATGTGCTCGGCATATCTCCACGGGTTGGCATCCGAGCACAGAGGAAGGTCCTTCACATTGAGCTTCTTTGGAGGTCCACGTGATGCTGTGATCTTCTGCATCTGGAGCTCCCTTGCAGCGGCCTTCTGATTATTCTCCCTCTGCATCTGTTGTATCATACCAACGATGGAAGAGAGAGCCTGTCCCAGCTCTGCTGGAAGAGCGGACGAAGTAGAGGGGATAGGTTCAGGGGCCTGAACCGGAACGTCTGAAGGTACGGGAACCTCTTCCTCCACGGCAATCGGATCTTGATCCTCCTCCTCACCCTCTGCGAGGAGGTCCTGTTCCGCACGGTCGGACAAGTCAGACATCTTGTCATCCAGCTGGATGTCCTGCATGGCATCCGCAACATCCTCCTCCACTGGGATCTGGACGAGAGGGATCTCCGGCCGAGGCTGGGGAACAACAGCGTCAGTAGAAGCCTTGGGAAAAAGGTATGCCCTCATCTTCTCATTAGGAAGATAAGGTCCAGTGGTGTTCTTCTGGAAACCCCTTACCCATAAACGGAGCTTCTCCCTCGCTGCATCCCTTGACTCCGCCGACCTAGGGGATTCAAAAGCCTCTGATAGCAGGTTAGTACATACTGCACATACCTGCGGATCCCAGTAGCGATGATCATCATTGGAGGCTGCGCAAGCCGCGTGCCTCCTACACGAGACATGTCCGCAAAAGTTCTTGCTGCGGACATTGCAGAAGACACTATCACATTTCGGATGCTCCTCCTGTAAAAGAAGAAAATTTCCATGAATATCAAGTGAATTTCAATTCACATGTAAATATGAGCATTTACAAAGAATAAGGGAAAGACACCTACTTGTGAAACCCACACAATCACCTGTAGAAGCCCACCAGCCATAAAATCACGTAGTTAGTCTTTACTAGAATAACCAGAGATCATATTTCCCGAGGGAAATTAGGTGTAGCTCACACCTAAGGTAAGATTTTACCATTCTGGCCAGAGATGAAAAGAATTTTCTTTTTATCCTTGTAAGGCGACACCAAGTGATTGCACAAAGCAACACAAGTAAGTTAGAAAAACAGTGTTGTAACCTACTATATCATGGTCTCCCTTGGTAGAATACACCACCCAAGAAAGAACTGATACAGTACATGAGGGTGGTGTGCCGGCCGGCTCTTGCCGGTCAGTACCCCCCCCCCCCTTTTTTCCAAAGGTAGGTCTCAAGTATACAACTTCAGATCACCCCTATTGGGGAGAACTCCAGTTCCCATGCCTGAACCGGCCGGCAGTGGTTGCCGGTCCGTAGCCACCCGGGTAGCACCGTGTTGCCGACCATCACTCTTAGTGGCCGGCTAACCGAGCAATGTAGCAGGCCGGCCGGCAGCGGTAAGCAAACCCTGCCGGCTGGCATCCACACCAGGTAGCGCTCGGCTGCCGGCCGCCACTCATAGTGGCCGGCAGATGAGCAAGAGACCGGCCGGCAAAGGCATATAACCACCGCCGACCGACAGCAAGAGAACTAGAGAACACCCCCCACCGACGGCCGGCCCCTAGGCTGGCAGACGGCAAGGACAACACATAAGAAGACAACAGAATGAGTGCCGGGCTAAGAAGCTATGAACCTCTGCGCCCGGCACCCGAAAGAGTGCCGAGAGGAAGGGGAGACACTAAGTCAGGCTTCCTAACCACTGCTTACTGAATCTACAGACGGCAGCGGTTGAGGGACCAAGAAAGGACCGGGCAGCACTCAAAGAAAGGGTCTCTGCCGGTCGGCACACTCTGCCGGCCGACAGGGGACCACGTCAGTTCCCCATCCTAACCTAGGCTAGGTACGGATGCGGACGACTGACACAAAGGAAACGGAAAAATAGAAGGGAAGGACAGAGGGTCCTGTCCAACCTTGCCTTGGTTAAGGATCATTCCCAACTAAGAAAGCTCATCTCAGCCAGAGAAATCCCGGGAGGGAGGCCGGCACTACTGGCTGCCTCCCTAAAACCAAGGCAAGGAAGGAATTGCTATTCCGGAAAGGGAACATATCCCGAACCCGGAACGGCAAAGAGGACAAGTCTGAGGGGTCACCGAGCGAAGGGATCAACTACAGGAACCCTACAAGGTGATCCAAGGAGGATAAACCTCCTATGCCCGTGTCAGGCAGCAAGGGAGACTCTGCCCCACGCTAGACCAACACGGACTCAGACTAATACACTGCTGTACTGTCCCCCTCTGAACCAATTCAGTTGGAGCAGGAAGGTACAGTACTACTCCAGCATAGTTATATTTGAAAATTAATTCAAACAAACCACTAGAGTTAAGCCTAAGGCTTAAACAGAGGGAAAGGGTTTGCCCCTTCCCCGAAGAGAAGGGAGCAAACGGGGAAACAGATAATATTATAATGACCTAAGACAACCTAGCCTAGACACTAAGAGAATCGATTACCTAAATCACCGAAACTCACTCCAATACTATCTTGGAAAATACTCGAAAAAGAGCTTATATGTATAACCTTGCCTAACGCTTTAAGCAATATAAAATCACACTTGGAAGACTAATTATCATGCAGGAAGTACAAGGGCCAACAACTAGGCTACGAAGACTAGTGTTGGTCAGCCTAGGCAAATCTTTCGCCAGGCACACTACTATCGCATCATAACAGAATTCCTAAATAAGCTAAGCAGCTAATTATTAAAGCGCAAGGGGCTGGGAACGTCGCTCTTGCTAACAAATAAATCCTATTCTAGCGAGCGACAGCGTCCATGACGCCTCCACCAGGCAACAGCTCTTGTATCAAAGATAACTCTTTTAATTACTTTAATTTTAAACAAGAGCCTACATTTATACATAAAAGAAATAGTACTCAACTTATCCGAGGCAGAAGAAGTTGGAGAAAGCATAATAAGATAGTAAATCCAAGATTTTGGTAGTAACACAGGGAAAAACACCGAGTCGTATAGCTACGCAAAAAGGAATACA
>NC_090762.1:69582975-69617975 GCF_036898095.1 Palaemon carinicauda | reverse complement strand
CTACCCTTTAATGTACAGAACATTAAATGCATGTACTACAGTACCCTAAACTAAAACAGGCACAAATATTAAAGGTGATTTTATATCATGCATTTCCTAAACATGCTAAAAAGCACGATAAAAAATGGCAACCAATGTTTTGTTTACATTTATCTCTGATCATAATGTAGAAACAAACTGGAGGTAGAGCTTTGCTTATTACCCAGACATATTTCCCATACTTTTCCCTTAGAACTACATCACATCTTCATACTTTAGATATATATATATATATATATATATATATATATATATATATATATATATATATATATATATATATATATATATATATATATGTGTGTTGTGTGTGTGTATATATATATATATTTATATGTATACACATATACATACCTACATATATACATAAATACATGCATACATATATATATATATATATATATATATATATATATATATATATTACTGTATATATATGGGTTATGGAAAAAATCCGCGAAGTGGTGAATCCGCGATGGTCGAACCGCGAAGTAGCGAGGGTTCACTGTATATATATATATATATATATATATATATATATATATATATATATATATATATATATATATATATATATATAACCATCATCTTCTCCTATGCCTATTGAGCTTTTAATTCTATACTTTTCCATTCATCATCTCCTATTTAGCGCTTCATAGTCCTCAGCCATGCAGGTCTGGGTCTTCCAACTCTTCTAGTGCCTTGCAGAGCCCAGCTGAACATTTGGTGAACTAATCTCTCTTGGGGAGTGCGAAGAGCATGCTCAAACCATCTATATCTACCCTTCATCGTGATCTCTCCCACATATGGCACTTGAGTAATCTCTCTTATATTTTCATTTCTAATCCTGTCCTGCTATTTAACTCCCAATATCCTTCTGTGAGCTTTGTTCTCAAAGCTACTAAATCTATTGGAGATTGTTTCATTGTCATGCCATGACTCATGTCCATAGAGTAACACTGATCTCATTAAACTGAAATATAGTCTGATTTTTATATGTAATTTCATGTGATTTGATTTCCAAATTTTATTCAACCTAGCCATTGTCTGATTTGTTTTTTTCAATCTTTTACTAAACTTTAATTCTAAAGACCCTGTATTGGATATCATAGTTCATTAATCCTTTCTACTTCCAATGATATTTCATCTTCCATTGCATACTCCGTTCTCATCACCTCATGTGATATTTCATGTATTTTGGTAAGCAAGCATTGCAAATCCTGTGATGTTCTGTTAACTAGGACATCATCATCAGCATACTCTAGGTCTGCTAAATTCCTATCACCAATCCAGTCCAATCCTTCTCCACCATCTCCGACTGTTCTATACATTACAAAATCCATGAGGAGGATAAACAACATAGGTGACAACACATTCCCCTGGAGTACTCTGCTGTTCACTGGAAATTCATTTGATAAGACTCCATTATTTAATCCTACATGAGTGGGACCCACCTAACGAGCTGGCAATACATCTCTGGTTATCTATCTATCTATCTATCTATACATATATAAATTTATATAATATATATATATATATATATATATATATATATACTCTAACAAAACTGGTTCAACATGAAAATAGAGTATCTTATTCACATAATTCATTTATGTATTTAAGAGATGTATAGCCAGCTCAAAATATGAGTCCCACTCATGTAGGATTAAGTAAATATATGAAAATTACATAAGACTGTCGATATTCATTTAGTTGTATTTTCATTCAGTTCCGTATATGAAAATTTACGATATTTTAAAGAATTAAATTTCTATTTCACTTAGTTTGGTTATGAAATCTTATGTAATCTTGTTGAAAGGTATGATGTATGCCACGCTACGGATTGCATCATGTTTCCACGTGGTTGGAAGTTGAATGAAGGTTCTAGACTAAAGGTGTTTTTTTTTTCTAATGTTACGAGAGGAGATGGGCGGAGTTAGTTAGGAGGGTTGCCATCTTCAGGCAACGATAGAACCATACTTCAAACTGCTAAGTTGGCAACATTAATGCTGCGAGAGCCATGCCCCACATTTACAGAATGCTTTGTTGGAAGATTCCAGAATGAATTAGGATGATATATAAGAGCTTGCCATTGCATAGGGGAGAGAGATCAAGCCTGACATTCTGAAAAAGCCAACATCCTACACTCCTCTCACCGTGCCATAGTTTTCTTTCCAACGTATACCCTGTATAGTGCCTGTTGAAAATTTGGTGATATTTTTGTGGTTTAATTTGAAAGTGAAGTGAAGTGTATTTGTAAGTGCAGTTTATACTGTAAAATTAATTTTGTGCCTGGCCCTGTGTGATTTGGTTAAACAGTGAAGTGCATTTATTGGTGCTATTATAGTATGCTATCTACCGTCGAATTTCTATTATGGTATGCTATCTACCGTCGAATTTCTACTATAGTATGGTATCTACCACAAAGTATGTTATCTACTGTCAATATTAATCCTCCTGTTTGATGAGGATTATGAAACAAATTACTTACCACCAGTATGTTATCCTCATTGGACTTTAATGATAGTTTAATAATATTTATTGGCAGGACAATATGGGTGCATAATTATAAGCAGTTTGTAGGGATACTTTTATTACAAATTATTCAAAGCTCATCATACAACAATGCTACAAGTTATTCAAATGAAAAATCAAATATTACAAAACTGAAAGAAAATAATCTATGAAAAAAAATCAATAAAAAATTTACTCTACTACTGCTTGTAAACATATCTTACTTCATTCAAGAAAGCGGGAAATACATCGTCGCCTTTTCCCAGAACTTTCCAACAGTAATGATCTAAATGGGATTGTAAATGCTGATGAGGTACTCCTTCCTTTCCTCTTTTTCAGTATGTGAATCTTGGCATCCAGTCATGATCGCTCAATAGACTGAGTATGTGCTCCTGAATTTGGGTCTACATAATTTTGTTGATGGTTCACGGTTTTGTGCTCATAAGCACGTGTATGCTGGCCATTCATCGGAATGGATTGCAGATCCAAATTAGCACTCACGTTGTATGATAGGGATCAACGTTTCCTTATCTCTTCTTTCAACGTAAAAGTACCTCAATCAAGTCCATTTTTTCAATCCAAACGAGTTCACCATCAAACTCTTCAGAGTTCGGGGAATGGTCGCCAGCCAACAATCGACCACGGTTATACTTACGACGGCCAGCAAAACGACCCTCACTGATGGTAGGTATCATACTATAGTCAGAAAGGGGTGGTAGATAGCAAAGTCGGCGGTAGATAGCATACTATAATAGCCCCCATTTATTTTTGCTTAACCGTTTGGTAACCTTGTGTGAGCCCCAAGGTCGTAAGTGTAACAGTTACGTTTATGTAAAGGTGTCATCATTATTTATTTTCTATAGTGTTAAAGTATGATTTTTTCATAAATTGTCAAAATTAAATATTTTCCTAAATTAATTTCTAGAGCAACAAGAGATTATATAATTCTCGAAGTGTCTTTTTGTCGTAAGACTAAGTTTTAGTTCGGATATAAATTTCGAGTTATTTATTTTTGGTATTACTTTTAAAATGTTATCTTATATAAAAAATATATATTTTGTAATGTGTGTACTATTTCAATCACTAATAATTATTTCAATGCCTTGCATGTACCCCTAACCTAGAACTGAAGTAAGGTTCGGCCCCAAGCTGCATCCACTTGGTCCCGCAGCTTTGTAGGCTTCCTAGTGTTTGCGGCTTTTTCCGCCACCTCTCTGCTGTTCTCCTCCACAGTTGAACTTGGTACCTTTCAGGTCCTTGAGAGGAAAGGGCATTTTAGATACCTTTACATTCGCTGCCCTCTTACTTGTAGAAATTTTCAGTTGGCTGGTCTTTGGAGGGGTTGGAGGTCCCTAGAGCCACGATGTCAGGGCCCTATGAAGGAGGGAGTCCGTGTTGGCCTTCTTCCACCTCTCCGCAGTCTGCCTGACGACCTTTAAGGAACCCTCCAGGGAGGAGCTCCGGAGGCTAGCGATCTCGGCATTAGGGACCTGTTGGTGGAATCTCTCGGCATCGCATCCCTTCGCTTCAAGATGGTATTAGCTCACAGGTTCACCACCTGGTGGGCCATAAACTCTATGGTGTGGGTGGCAGACAGAAGGAAGGTTTCCATAGCCTTCCTAGTAATTTCCTTAGAAAAATCTTTGGTCCGTACCAGGATTCCCACAGATCCCACCCAAAGATTCAGCCACGAAGTCGCCTACATGGCGTACTTCGTGACCTTCTCTTGGTTCACAATCTCTGATGCCGAGAACATGACCTGACGTAAAGAGAGCCTCTCTAGAGACTCACTTGGTCAGTTCTTCAAGGGAGTGATGAAGAGACATAGTCGAGCAAGGTTCGTCCAGAACCACATAGTACCTCCTCTGGTTGACACCCGAAGGTGGGAGGAGTTTGGTGGACGAGTTTGAGTAGTAAGACACAGAGTAGTCTGAAAGCTGTTAGGCGATTTTATGCCGAGCACCCTTCAACCTCCAGGACTAGGGCAGGGCTGCACTTTACTTCAGAGGCTTTTGGGTGCCTAAGACATGGTCTAGGACTGTGTCTTTGCCTTCTTAAGGGGCTGTCTCTGGGTCTGGTAACCCATTGAGAGTCGTCATGATGGTCAGAACCTGCCAAAATACATGTTCTGACTCCCTCTGGTCACGGTGTGAAGCTGGGCTGGCAGCGATATCATTATCACCACTGCCAAAGTCGCCCCTCTCGGTGGGTAGCGGTCATCAATAGGAAGGCTGACTCGGCTCCTGACCCCCTCTGTGGGTCTCTTGAGTCCTGGAAGAGGACTTTGGCACTGTCTTGGAATCCTTTAATTCCCTTTTCGGGGGAAACAAGATTTCCAAGACAAAAGGTCTGGGTGTGACAAACTTCTTGGCAGGTAGAGAACTGGGAACCTCTACAAGATCCAAGGGTGAAACAGAGTTCTCTTCACAAGGTTTTTCCGTTGGTGATGGAAGGGGAGAGTCCGAAACCGACTCTTGCCTAAGAGAGCCTATCAAGTTGGCGGGTGAGGTATTGGTGGGTAAAGGCGATGATGGATTTACAGGGGAAACCTCTAATCCTGGAGCCCTGACCAGAGTCAGCTTGCATCTGGATGATGGAAGTTTGTCAGGTATTCCTCTATTCTTCTTCAGGGGAGAAGCAGTCATGGTTCGTTGTCATGGGTCGGTCGAGATGGAGGAAGTCCCCAGAGAAACCCAGAGTGCTTCCGCAGGTCGGGAAGGGAACATTGGAACAAAGGCCTGGGTCACAGCCCTCACCAAGGCTGCTTATTCATGGATACACTATCTGATAATTCCCCGAAAGGATAGAGGTCGAAGGATCTTTCCGAGGAGTCTTCATTCCCGACGATGAAGACTGGGGCACCGAAGACGATGGTTCCTTCCTAAGTGCTAGAAATTTCGGGATCTTAAATGCTTCAAACCTGCCCTCTTCCTCCTTCCCCGGTGGTCGCGCTGTTATGCATTTGTGGGGAGAGGAATGGGGGCAACGGTGAACGGTCAGTGACCACCTTACCTTTCTTTGAGGCTACAACCACCGCCTTTGGTGGCTGCAGCTGGCAATCCTCGCTTGGACGAGGATGGCCACTCACCTTTGCGGTCGTATGTTGGGTGAGTGACGGCTGCTGACGCGTTGGGAAATGTCGACAAAACTCCTCATGCCAACGCATTGGCGATCGCTAACGTGAAGCCTGATGTTGAAGTGACGATTGTTGAGCAGGAGTGTGTCTACGCGTCAATGAGCGAGGCAGTGAAAGCGCGGGATCGATCGCTACCGCTCAATAAGAGAATGGGCAGTAAGTCGACGACTCACGAGAAGGCTATTTAAGAATCGCTGGACTGAAAGACGAACTGTGGTCCAACGATTCGCACACCAATGGGGGTTAGCATTCTGAAGGTAAACTACGCGTTGGTCTAGAAACGCTACAAGCGACAGCCAAAAATTGGCTTGTTGAGCAATGAGTGGACGATTCACGAGAGGTTGACGGTTGAAGCGACGTGTGCGAACACTGTGGAGAATGCTGTCGGGTAGGAGATCGGTGTAGAGAAATGTCCCGACACTGACGAGCAGGCGATTTCCAAGATGATGCATGAGTAGGCGATTCTCGAGCTACAACCGGTTCAAGCTTGGCAGGGGGTTCACGAGTCGTCGGCTGTTCACGATGGCCAGGCGATTTACGTGCTCGCAGATGAGTGGGCGATTAACGAGCTGCAGGTCGATGGTGAACCTGACGAGCAGGTGAGTGTCGAGCAGATGCCTGACGAGACGGAGAATGCTGCCGATGAACTGCTGCTTGAAGCTCCGGTGGAGAAATATCACCTCCGTGACGAGACACATACTGTACTCTGGAGGAGATCGAGAACGATCCCTTGCAGGAGATGAACAAATTGACGTTCGTTGAAGAGAGGCAGAAGACCTAAGAGAGGACAGGAACCAGAGGAGTCAGGCTGGGCAGGTTCCTCCGAAGAGGAAGACTGCGGAGGCGAGGAAGTGAAGAGACGTCTCTTCGCTGAGAGAGCAGAAGCACCCTGAAGGTGGAGAGGAGGACGGACACGGCAAGGTCTACAGTACTGCCATCAACAAGACATTGAACAGCGAGCGTAGGATCAGCAAGCTGACCGTCAGCAGGCTTTCAAAGAGGAATCTCTATAAGTGCCCCTTCACTAGAAAGGGGAACACTCGCAGGAGAGACGTGCCTCGGACTTTGCTCCCCCACCCCGAAGGATGTTCTTCAGGGGAAAGAGCGCAGACCTCAGTGGCGGCGGAAGATGAAGCAGAAGACGCAGCTACAGGAACTGCTGGCAGAACAGCAGACGAGCCCTCCGAAACTACTACGTTGACTACAGTCAAGGGGACGACGTCTGACGCTGATGCATGCTGTAGATCCGCACCCCGGTGCAGGAACCGCAGCAACACCTCCTTTGGAGAAGAACCGGACAAACCCAACAAAGGCCACATCCATAATAAAGGAGAAAGAGATAAGGACTCGCTACAGCCCCTGGAGGTGGACCCCCTCCCCTGACAGCGCTCTCTGCTTCCTGTCAACAAACCTTGTTCAAGTTGAAGGTCGGCATCGAGCGCTACCTGAGAAACATAGCCGAGGTTAGTTTTTGGGCTCATCTCTAAGGGATCCCCCAACTGGAACACCCAAAGGAACACAGTATGCCACTATCCTCGTTCCCACGCCTGAGCATGAGGAACGAAGGAGAGCCGAAGAGTGAAACAAAGACTGTGCCACTATCAGCAGGGACCTTATCTCATTAAGGAAAGGTTGTAACCAGCGAGCTGATCACGAGCTGCAGCAAGTAGGGAGCTCATTTCAGTGCAAGACTGTGACAAGACAAGAGTGGCCGATTCTACAGGAATAAACGGATCTGCTCTTTCTACGTCGGCTGATTTAGCCGAACAAAGAAGAAATATAAAAGTTATGATGAATTACAAATCATTAATCTGCTGCAAATAAGAATACTCGGGAGAAAGTCAACCCTTGGTGGAAGGGAATTCCCCGAGAGGGAGTGGATAAGATAAAGACTAAGCACTCCCTCCGCCAGCTAAGTAGGACTGTTGGCTCATAGCCGGAGAGCAGAGTCGAGAGGTGAAAAAGTTAAATTACAAGCAGATATCAATTTCAACTTAATTACAGAAGAAACCATACAGGAGCACCACCTAACCCGTGAATGTGAAAGATGTAACCCCGCACAGGATTTGCCGGCCATCCACATAAGAGTGAGAACGGCATAGAAAGGGAGAGGGAGTATCAACATGATGACGACTCCCCTGCGGCGGAGACTGTGTCTGTACTACATTGTCACACGTACAGTAACTGTAATAAAAGGTTAAATACAGTATATAAAAAAACCTATGAATATGTTTTCATATACTGTAATTAAAACAAATAAGAAGCTCAGAATTAGCTGATAAACAATCAAATGGCAAGTCTTTGTGGGAGAGAGCGGCAGTATGACTGTCCTCTACCGAGCCAGAAAGAAAAGTGGTTGCTGGTTACTCAGCCCAGGTGTGAGTGAGGGGGTTAGCCGGCTAACTCCACCTCCACCAGCTAACTAGCAGTTGGAGTGGTTATCCCTCGCTAAAATTATCATGGCTCATCTTTCAGCTTCGCCGAAAGGATATCCCTATACAGTATTGTAAATAGCAAAGGGTTTGTATTTGTGTCGGAACAATGGAAGGTTAATATAGGATACCTAAAATTCTAATGAAAATAAAAAATTTGGAAATAATTTGTATTTTTCCTAACTATATAATCCTTGAGTTCTTTACAGTGAAGATGTATTTTGGTGACAGCTGAAACTAGCCATAAGACTTTTAGTGAGGTGTGTAACTACCCACCGCAAGTTAGCGGGGGAGGAAGACCAACCACCTAGCTCACACTTGCACTGGTAACATTACATCACTTTGAAATTGCAGACAGGACTTCCTGGGGGATGGGTGATGACGGGACCAGTATGCGTAAAGAGCTCACAGTTTATATACTGTAGTTAGGAAAAATATAAAACATTTCTAAATTTGTCATTTATTCCGACGCTATATACAAACCATTTTGCTCTTTCCAGTGGAGACTCGCCTCTAGTTGGGTGGAAGTACTAAACCAACTGGATGATAACTGTCCCAGGGTGCGACTCAGTGCTTCGCACGATCTGTTTAGAGACACCCTGTCACCTCACTAACTCTAAACATCCGTGAGAAAGCTAACGGACAAAGCAATCCTTGCAAAGGCGCATGAACTGAGTCTGTGACTTTACCAGGTAAGTGTAATCTTGCAGCTAAGCTCCACACTTAGCCTAGACATTGCCTGATTCCACCTCGCTTGTAGATCGGGGACATAACAAATATACTGTATACTGTATGCATATATTAAGGTTACACAAGGGAAAATGGTACCCACCTGCAGTCAGAGGAGGTAAGCTTGCAGAGTATCTCGGATGCTGAAACCCCAAGAGAGAGGAAAACGAAGAACGAAGAGGCCAGTCACTAGCACATTCATTCTATACTTACTACAGGGTAATGTCTGCCCTCAACCGACTACTACCTGCCTTACAAAGGGCCGAGGTGTTTTCGACCACATTTTGTGCACCAACCACAGAACCTATTGAGAAGATATCAAGGTTCTTGTGGGTTACGTCTTGCAGGTAACAGGCTGTGAAGGTTGTTTAGCATTTCCACATACCCGTCAGTGAAATGACAAATTCGTAGATAATTTGTATTTTTCCTAACGATACAAAGCTTTAGCTATTTATCAGGGGTATTACTTTCGGCAAAGCTGAAAGGATGAGCAATCAAAATTTGAGCGAGGGTTAACTACCCATTCCACTAGTTACCGGGGGTAGGGGGTGTAGCTTGCTACCGCTACCACTCAAACACCTGTAATTTAGCACACTTTGCTTGGAGGTAGGATTTCAAGGGGGATAGGGCTGGCCAGAAAGTTTGTATAAATAGCTAAAGGTTTGTATCGTCAGGAAAAATACAAATTATTTACGAATTTGTCATTAGTTCCGCAACTGGAATATGAAACTACGCTTTTTATTAGGGGTGACTCACCCATTGGGAGGATGGTAATCCCTGCCAGTCAGGCTTTCCGATTTTACCGGGGGCTCCTTATTTTGGGTATGTTTGTACCAAAAATAAGGAGTCCTTGCTACGCAAGATGTGTGTCGACATATTTAGAATTGTGACTATCCCGGTAAAAGTTATTCCGAGTCTTTGTAGGAAAAGCCGTTTTAACCAAGATTTTCCCAATACCACCTTGCCAGGATATGGGGAAGCAACAGTATTAGCTTAATATGACAAATTGGTAGATAATTTGTATTTTTCCTTACTATACAAACCTTAGCTATTTAATAGGGGTATTACTTTCGGCGTAGCTAAAATGACGAGCCACTAGAATTTAAACGAGGGTTTACTACCCCACCGCTAGTTAGCGGGGGGTAAGGGAGGGTAGCTTGCTACACCACCCCCCCTCTCACACACACACACCTGTGCTTGAGCTCACTTTGCTTGGAGGTAGGACTTCAAGGGGGATAGGGCTGGCGGGCAAGTTTGATTAAATAGCTAAGGTTTGTATAGTTAGGAAAAATACAAATTACAGTATCTACAAATTTTTCATTTGTTCCGTAACTGACATACAAACCATGTTATTTAATAGGGGTGACTCACCCATTAGGAAGGGTGGAACGTCACAGCCAGTACTGGCTTTTGGCTTTGCCCGGGGACTCAGTATCTGAGTGTGTCAGCACTCAACAATAAGGAGTCCCTGCACCTCGCTAGAACCTTGCTACCCAAGGACTGCAGCCTACGCAAGCTATGTGTGAAGGTATACTAAAGTGTGACTCGTCCTAGGAAGTTGACCTGTAGTCCTTCAGATGGAAACTTTAGGCTAGGCCTCTCCCAATACCACCTCGTCAGGGTATGGGGACGTGACAGTATTAGCTTAATACTAGGAACACAAGGAAACATGGTTTACCTGCAGTGGTTCGAGGTCAGCTGTGCAGAGAACCCAGGATGCTGCTTTCCCCAAGAGAGGGGAATATGAAGAAAAGAATAAGGGCCAGACAAACCTTTTCATTCATGCAGATTAAGACCGGGTAACAATGCCCTCAACCTTCAGCTACTTGTCCAATAAGGAGCCTGAGGTTTTAAACCAGCTGTTGTGCAGCCACCACAGGGCCGATAGAGAACGTATCGAATCTCCTGTGGGTCACGTCTTGCAGGTAGTGGGCTGTGAAGGTCGTCTGACGCTTCCACACTCCAGCCTGAAGAACCTGCGTCACTGACATCATGTGCTCTAGGGCGACGGGACGGAGGAGGGTCTGGATTCAAGGACAGATGAATCACCCTACGAATCCATGCCGAGATGGTGTTCTTGGTGACCCTCCTCTTGGTCCTCCCAGTGCTAACAAACAACGCTTGCACCTGAGGACGGACTGCAGCCGTTCTTTTGAGATACAGCCTCAAACTCCTTACTGGACACAGTAGGAGATGGTCTGGGTCATCTGTTACAGAACGAAGACTCAAAATCTAGAAGGAGTCGAACCGAGGGTCCGACACTCCCAGATCCTGAGTCTTAGCAATAAACTCAGGGACGAATTTGAACGTTACCTCCCCCCATCCCCTTGAATGGGCGATATCATACGAGAGACCATGAAGTTCACTGACTTGCTTGGCCAAAGCCAAAGCTAGTAGGAACACCGTCTTCCAAGTTAGGTGGTGATCTGAAGCATGGCGTAATGGTTCATAGGGAGGTCTCTTAAGAGACCTGAGAACTCGAACCACGTTCCATGGAGGAGGTCTCACTTCCGACTGAGGGCAGGTAAGTTCATAACTTCATATGAGTAGGGAAAGTTCCAGCGAGGAAGAAATGTCCATTCCTTTGAGCCTGAAGGCTAGACTTAACGCTGAGCGATAGTCTTTCACCGCCGAGACTGAAAGGCGCATTTCTTCCCGCAAATACACGAAGAACTCCGCTATTGTTGGAATAGTGGCATCGAGTGGAGAGATACCCCTTCCACGACACCAACCACAGAAGACTTTCCACTTTACCTGGTAGACAGATGCGGATGATTTTCGCAGATGTCCAGACATCCTGATCACAACTTGTTGCGAAAATCCTCTCTTAGCGAGGAGATCCTGGATGGTCTCCAGGCGTGAAGTCGTAGTGAAGCTACGGCTTTGTGGAAGATGTTGGCATGTGGTTGTCTGAGTAGATCGTGTCGCGGAGGGAGTTCTCTCGGAAGTTCCATTAGGAGTTGCAGAAGGTCCGGAAACCATTCCGCGTGATGCCATAGCAGAGCTATGAGGGTCATTGAAAGATTGACCGATATTCTGGTCTTGTTGAGCACCCTCCTCATCAGACAGAACGGGGGAAAGGCGTATACGTCGATGTTGTCCCACCGTTGTTGGAAGGCATCTTGCCAGAGCGCCTTGGGATCCGGGACTGGGGAGAAGTACAGCGGAAGCTTGAAATTCAAAACCGTTGCGAACGGATCCACAGTCGGGGAACCCCACAAAGTCAGGACTTTGTTGGCTACTAGATGATCCAAAGACCACTCGGTACTCACTGAGACGCTCTGCTCAGATTGTCGGCGAGCACATTCCTCTTGAATGGGATGAAACGAGCCAATAGTGGAATCGAGTGGACTTCGGTCCATCTCAGTATCTCTACTGTGAGATGGGCTAGCTGCTTCAAAAAGGTACCTCCTTGCTTGTTGATGTAAGCCACTACTGTGGTGTTGTCGCTCATCACCACCACAGAGTGACCCGCCAGGTATTGTTGGAACTGTAGAAGGGCCAAGAAAACGGCCTTCATCTCTAGAAGATTTATATGGAGGCACTTTTCTGATTCTGACCACAGGCCTGAGGTCCTGTGGTACAGAACGTCCCCCCCCCCTTTCTTTGAGGCGTCCGAAAACAGCATCAAATCCGGGGGGAGGACGAGAAGATCCACTCCTCTTCGTAGGTTCTCGTCTATCACATACCACTGGAGGTACGTCCGTTCCGCAGGTCCCATAGGGATCATGCCGTCCGGGGAATCGTAGCCTCGATTCCACCGGGACTTGAGTTGCCACTGGAGGGATCTCATCCTGAGGCGACCATTGGGAACTAGACGAGCCAAAGATGAGAGGTGACCGAGGAGACGTAACCAAGATTGGGCTGGAAGTTCTTCTCGTCTGAGAAAAGGGCTTGCGACCTTCCTCAGCCTTGCCATCCTGTCGTCTGATGGGAAGGCTTTGTGGAGATTGGTGTCTATAATCATGCCTAGGTATACCAGTCTTTGCGGGGGAAGCAGAAAAGACTTCTCGAGATTTACCATGATCCCCAGATCCTGGCAAAGTCCCAGAAGTTTGTCTCTGTGTTGAAGAAGGTATGACTCCGAGTCTGTGCACAGGATCAGGATGAAGGGCCCGAGGGCGTGCGGGCGAGAGATTGCGCGCCCCAGAAGATGTCGTAGGGCGCGCGCGCGTGCAGGAGAGATATCCCTTGCGCGCGAGCGCGCAGTCGAAACTTGTGTTCGTTAACACGCCTCTTGTGGGCGCACGTCAGGCTGGCAGTGTGTAGCTGCTGTAGGGGATGGGCGTGGGCGCGCATCCTCGTGGGCGCGTGCAGGTGAATGCGCGCGGTTGCGCGCTGGCGGGGGATGGCGCGCAAAAGATAGCAGGCGGCGCGTTGGCGAGCGCTGACGAGTAGGTAAAGTCTTAGACTTCCCAACCGCCCCCAGATCCGAAGATCGTGGGCGCGCAAGAGATCGTTGGCGCGTTGAAGAGCGCTGGCGCGCAGGAGAGTGCTGGCGCGCAGGAGAGTGCTGGCGCGTTGGCGAGCGGCAACACGTAGGAGAGTGCTGGCGCGCATGGTGTTAGCGCGCAGTAGGTTGATGGCGCGCAGTAGGTTGATGGCGCGCAGTGGCGCGCTATCTCAGAAACAGCAGGTGAGTGCTGGCGCGTTATCTCAGGAACATCCTTGAGGGCAGGAGATCGTTGCCGAGCATGTTTAACATGGCACGTAAGGGACGTGTGCGCGTGATGGCGCGTACGCCCTTGTTACCCCGAAGGGACTGGTGCCTGACTATGATAGACAGGTTTTGTTGGCGCGTAAAGCGCATCAGCTGCCAGGAACGGCAACGGCAGGTCAGCAGGTCTGTCGGGTGGAAGGTCGACGTGTCCTTTGAAACGACGACCTTCCACCGAAGGGGATCGCGAATGATCCGCAGAGAGGTCCAGGGTCGTAGCAGGAACAGTCAGTGATCGATGACGAGGCTCCTCTGCGGCAGACTGCAACGACGATGATGAACCGAAGAGGCGCCTCCTCACCGTCTTATAAGGTGAAGGAAAGCCTCTCTGGCGAAGAGGAAGGCGAGCCTTGCGACGTATACGCCCTCTGGCGAAGAGGAAGGCGAGCCTTGCGACGTATACGCCCTCTGGGGGCCGTTGGATCAGCAAGCTGACCTTCAGCAATCCTCCGAAGAGGAGTCTCTGTGAGTGAACTCCCCCGGGGGGAGAATCACCGGCAGGAGAGACTGTAGGACTTAGTTTCTGGAGAGGGAGGTCTCAACCTTCCGGACTCACCAGTGGTAGCTTATACACCCCCCCCTGGAACCCCCCCAAGCGGCGGCGCGAGCCCTAAACCACGCCCCTTGGGCGGAGTTACCAGAGACGAGCGGGTTGACTCGGCAATGGAAGTCACATTTCTGAAGTTGACTTCGGCACAGAACGTTCTCCTCTTTTTCCCTCCCGCTGCTCCCAACTTTTGCTGATTTTCATTATCCTGCACTCAGCAACCAGAGTAATATCTCAGCCCACGGCTTAATTATGTCTAGGCAAATTCTTACCTCCGCGGAGGTGCATCGGCTTAGCGAAGACTCCAGCGGAGAGGAGAACGTAATCAGTAACGAAAAACGCACACAATCGACTGCAGATAGTGATATGCCTTCTAATTCTGATATCGTAAATATGTTACTACAACAGAATCAAACTCTTATGCAAATCATCCAGAAAAGGTAAGGTTTTAAATTCTGTTTACAACGAAAACGTCATATGGAAAGCAGCTGATTTAGACTAATGACGTCACAAATGCAAATGGCGGCCCCCATACGTAAGCTTGTTATGATTTGAATGCTTAGAGCAGGCACTTCCGAACATAGCGTAAGTAGCTTAAGCAAAGCATGTGCATGATTACTACACGATTAATCGGTATAAACAAACTAAATACTCCAATTTTTATATATTACAAAATTATAATTAAGCACACAAAACAAATTGCTTGCCTGACACATTAAAAGCACGCGCTTAATAGGCAGTAGGCTAGACCACAGGTAAGTTCGAGCTTACATTTCTCGCTTTAAACCTATCGACACTAGCCTAGGCCCTGGGGGGCTATCTGATAAGGGTTACATATGAGGCAGGTCTAGTTTATTAATAATAACAGATTTAAACTTATCATTCACTTAAATATGGCACTGAATTAACCTAAGAGGGCTATTTGAGTCGTGAACCCCATTGCCTGACTTCAGCCTTCTAGGTCCGCTGCTGTCCATATTTACTATACCTGTTGAACAAAATTTCAATTATTCTATGGTAAATAAATCACTGATATTAAACATTCATCTCGGCAGAAGTGGTTCACCTGCTAAGAAGAATGAGGCTCCCCCTCCTACTAAGCGCTCAAGACGATCACCTGAATTACCTGAAAGTGCAAATTTAGACCTCTTTTCCTTTTATAATAATGGAGACGAAAGTGATTACGAAGATTTCAACCTTCTTACCTTCAATAAACCCATCCCTTCATATATTTCCACCAATTTCAAAGCTGAACCATCTTTTCATAGAGAAGGGAAAATTCAATTGAATAATTCACTAGTAGCATTAACTTTCAGTGAAGGCCATAGTGATAACCGGGATAAATTCTTTGTTAGTAGTCAAAATAAGGAGTTCTCAGACTTTTTTAAATTAATTAATACTCCAAAGTTGAATTTCTGGCCTGAAGGTAAGGTATTTGATGACAGTTATAAGAGAAAATTTTTCTATGACATTGAAAATATTAAAATGAGTATTTCTGCCTTTCAAGGGCATGCAGCACTGGCACACATTGTATACCCCTCCAAAGTAAATGACATTGATTTTTTGTCCAAAATTATTATTGGTCCCCTAAGGAGGAGCATAGACCTCATACAAAATTTGATAAGAAATTTCAGAAGCAGAGCACTTCCTAGATACCTCAAGGAAGAAGTAAGAGATCTTATAATCAAAGCAGACATTAAAGAAGTTTGGAATTTAACTGAAGACCAAAAATCAGCCATTGCTGCCTGCTTTCACAAAGGTCCCCTCCTCAGAGGAGGGGCAGCAAACTTCAGGGGTAGGAAATTCAACTTCGGGGGCAGATTTCAGGGAAGAAGGTTCAGTTTCCTCAAAGGTAACCCTAACTTTAGATTCAAGTCTCAGCCACTTAGAAGAGGTAATAGGCGAGGTGGGTACAGGGGGGGGAGGTCACAAAATGGACAAGCTAATAGTTCAGGAGCCAGAGAAAAGAAAGACCCTAGAAATTGAGCCATGCTCCGCACCAGTTCAAAGAGAAATTTTTTCAGCACCAGTATTTTATGCACCAGTTGATAACGATGTTTACTCTGCACCAGTTAATAATGAGCTTTGCTCAGCACCAGTTAATGAGCTTTGCTCAGCACCAGTTAATTACGAGCTTTGCTCAGCACCAGTTAATTACGAGCTTTGCTCAGCACCAGTGGTTAATGAGCTTTGCTCAGCACCAGATAATAACGAGCTTTGCTCCGCACCAGACCATCATGACATTGGGCCAAATGCTATAAATCAAGATAGAAGTAAAGAGACCTCGCCTTTGGCCTCAAAACCAATGAATAACTCCTCCCAGAGCCCCCCAGAGAATAGGATAGGTAAGTCATTATTGATGAATATTGATAGTTGGAGAAAGCTTCCTAATGCCTCTTTTGCTTGTAAAATTATCAATGAAGGGGTGAGAATTCCGTTTAATAATAAACTTAAAGCCCAGAGGTCATTAAAAAGAACAGGTAAAGATAGATTTTATTCAATTAACAAGCGTAAAATATTGGAAAGTGAATGTGACAGACTGCTAAAACTAGGTGTCATAGAGCAGATCCCCAGAACTTCCTTTTACTACTCCAACCACATATTTTATAAATTCAAACCAGATGGAACAGTACGACTAATCTTTGACATGAAAGTGCTCAACACCATGATTAAAAAACCTTCTTTTACCATGCTCAAGGCCAATACTATATTTCCCTATCTACATCTAAACTCTTGGGCCTGCAAACTAGATTTAAAAGATGCTTATTGGCACATTCCATTACATGCAAGTAGCCAGAAATTTCTAACCTTCAAACTAGGTAAAAGGAAGTTCAAATGGACTGTGATTCCCTTTGGACTAAAGACAGCACCTTATATTTTTTCAAAAATAATGTACACAGTGATCAAGTATATTAGAACCTCATATAACATCTTAATATTCAACTATCTTGATGACATTCTCATATTAGCAAAAGATTATGTAAAATGTAAAAATCACATTCAGCTAGTCATTAAGATCTTGTCAGACTTAGGATGGAATATCTCACTTAAAAAATCTACAATTGAACCGACTCAAAGAATTAAATTTTTAGGAGTACATTACAATATGATTAAGAAAACTATGAATCCCAGTGGGAAAAACATAGAGAAGTGTGTCGAATTAGCCAAAGCTTTCTCCAACTCTATTAAATCCGACCTGCATTCTTATCAAATGTTAATCGGAGCTTTAAATTTTAGTGCATCCTATACAAGCTTGGGAAGATTCCATCTTAAATATCTCCACAGGTACCACAGTTATTTTAATTCAGGGTACAAAATCATTCCCCACACCTTCAAAAAATACCTAAAGCCATGGGAACAGAGACAAATGTACAGAGAGATTAACATTCCAAAACCACAGATAGATGCAGAACTTTTCACTGACGCTTCCAACCAGGGTTGGGGAGGTGCATTAGTAATAGCGGGTAATATGCTCTCAATAAATGGAACTTGGACAAATGAAGAATCCTCCCTTCACATCAATGTAAGAGAGTTATTAGCTTGCTTCTATTCTTTGGAACACTTCATCACAAGGTTATACAACAAGGTAGTCTTAATACATGTTGATTCAAAGGTTACTAATTGTTGGATAAAGAAACAGGGTAGTATCAGAAACAAGTTAGCCCATGAACTAGTCAGGAAAATACTTAGTACCATGAAGGATCACAACATACAGATAAATTCCAGATGGATCAGGGGAGTAAGTAACACCATCGCAGACTCACTTTCCAGGGACCTGGGTTCCATTCACACAGAAACTTCCCTCAGTGACAGTCTATTCTCCTTAATCTGCTCTGACTTCAATTTCACCCCAGAAATAGATCTGTTCTCAAATGGTTTCAATACTAAGTGCAAAAAGTTCTGTTCATCTCTTCCAAATCAAAAAGCCATCAGCAATAATGCACTTACGATTAGCTGGAAGGGATCAACACCCCTCTATGCCTTTCCACCAGGATTCTTACTACACAAAGTAGCTTTTAAAATCAATAAAGAATGCAATAATAATATGCTTTTCTGCACCATATCGCAGGGGACGGAACCATGGATTCCATTAGTGAAGTCAGTCGCGAAGCAGCACAAACGATATATTGTGAAGATCGAAGACTACCAGATAGTTCTCAAGGATTGTATCTCACCCTCAGCAAAGCTCCAATCAACTTTGATCGCCTTCAAAATTTAAAGGATCAGCTCCCTAACGTCTTTCCTCCTGAGGTTTGCTCCAAAATTGCTGTCAGCTTGAGGGACAGCTCCTTGCACAAGTATGAAAACCTATACAACATTTTTAAAAGTTTCATTCACAAGGAGTATGGAAGAGACAACAAATTTCCCCTGTTAGCAATTATTTTATTTTTCAATCACCTTATAGACAAAGGTCTGTCTTACAACACCCTGAAGAGCTACAGAGCAGCTTTAGGTCCTATCTTGTCAGGCTATTTCCCAGGTTACTGTCTTGCAGAGGACAAATATGTCAAAGCAATGATATCGGGAGTTAATAGAAGGAAACCTAGAAATTCTCACCAGTTCCCTGGCTGGGATCTAGACAAAGTAATTTCATTTCTCAACACCACGAAAGATAACTCTACCTTACTACTGACACAGAAAACCTTGTTCCTAGTAGCCTTAGCTTGCCCTTTAAGAGCTAATCAATTTAACAATCTCAGCATTTCCAGGAGCACCTTCACCCCAGAACACATTGTCTTACGGAACCACCCTTCCTTCATGGCCAAAAACCAAAAGAACAACTACACGCCAATAGAGATCAGCTTTAGGAAGCTTCCTAACAGACCAAAAATATGTCCAGTCAGACAATTGAACTTCTATTTGGAATACACCAACAAAGTCTGTATGGAAAGAAACATAGACAGGAAAGACCACATATGGCTAGATGAACACTTCAAGATAATGTCTCTACAAAAAATGAGACAACTTTTTAGGGAGTGCATTTTCAGAGCCGACCCAAATGCAACTAAACAGTCAACGAATTTTCACTCTATAAGGGGGCAAGCTTCATCAAGACTGCTATACAATGGAGTATCGATACAAGAAATCATGTCCAGAATGAATTGGAGAAGCGACTCTGTCTTCAGCTCTTACTATGCTCTCCTCGGCTTACAGGGAGCTTTCGATGCTGTGGTCGCTGGACTTCATCTTCAAGCCCCCTGAAGCATCTGCCTAGCTACCACTGGTGAGTCCGGAAGGTTGAGACCTCCCTCTCCAGAACTGTAAGTTTACTTGTGAACGAAGGTTCTGGAGTGGGAGGTGAGACCTTCCGGACTCAAAGTCTGGGTCACCCTCCAACCCTTCCCCCGTGAGCCGAGGAGACCATGTACAGTACTTAGGAGGGAATATTCTAACAACTTCATAATTCAACAGAGTAGGCTATATACAAGAACACACACATACAATCACTATTATTCCACAGAAAACAAACTAACTGGAATCTTTCAATATTCATATCAACCAAGAGAGCACAAGAAGATTGAATTTACTAGTAAAAAGACCTTTATGTCCAACAATTTGCACCTTCACAGTAATTCCTTCATAACTTGCACTACCAAGGTAAGCTCAACCACTTCTGTGTTATTTTTTGTTCTATTACAACTTCAAAAATGTGACTTCCATTGCCGAGTCAACCCGCTCGTCTCTGGTAACTCCGCCCAAGGGGCGTGGTTTAGGGCTCGCGCCGCCGCTTGGGGGGGTTCCAGGGGGGGGTGTATAAGCTACCACTGGTGAGTCCGGAAGGTCTCACCTCCCACTCCAGAACCTTCGTTCACAAGTAAACTTACAGTTCTCCCTCGTAGGTTGAGCAGGAACGGGAGAAACTAAGCCTTCAGCAACTCCGGGATGAGAAGAGGCAGAGGTATTAGGAGATACCGCATTGGATACCTCTGACACCACAACGTCGACAATAGACAGAGGATCAACCTCTGCCAAAGTCGGCGATTGCTTGACAGCGGCACCCAATCGGATGATGTCAAGAAGTGCTTCCTTGGAGGGCGAACCCTCGAGCCCCAAGGAAGACCAAAGCTGAAACAGATTAGACAAATTAAAATCCTCCCCCGGGGGGGAGAGAGGTGGGGCTGCCTTGCTAGGGGAGGCAACGCCATCTCTCGACCCCGAGTTTGGGAAACAGAACCACGGTCTACGCTACCACTCGACGGTCTCTCGAAAGAGACCGATCGAGTGGGAGCTTCGGAGGAGGTTTGGGCAATGGAAGAAGAGTCCTTGGTATTTTTTCCTTTCAAAGAAAACTTCGAAGGAGAAATATCCCGCCTAGACTTCTTCTTATGTCGCCGAGAAAACCTCTCCCACTGGGAGGTAGACCACTCCCTACACTCACCACACTTATTACCCCTATCGCACCATTGACCTCTACAGTAAGGGCAAAGGGTGTGAGGGTCCGTCTCGACCGCCGACATGAATGTTCCACAGTGGCGGTCGGGTAATCCAGGAGAGGTGCGCATATTCGCAGAGGCCAACTTCACACTCAAACCTGTAGAAGAAAAACCAAAAAGACATTAATGGCTGTCAGAGAGAGGCGAGGGTGAGAGCGGACACGTCAGACTACCACCCGAGCCGAGAGCAAAGTGAGCTCAAGCACAGGTGTGTGTCAGGGGGGGGGGGGTGTGAGCAAGCTACCCTCCCCTACCTCCCCCCCCCCCCCCCCCCCAACTAGCGGTGGGGTAGTAAACCCTCGATAAAATTCTAATGGCTCGTCATTTCAGCTACGCCGAAAGTACAGTAATATCCCTATTAAATAGCGTGGTTTGTATGTCAGTTACGAAACAAACTAGGCACACAAGGAAACATGGTTTACCTGCAGTGGTTTGAGGTCAGCTTGTGCAGAAAACCCAGGATGCTGCTTTCCCCAAGAAAAGGGAGGATGAAAAAAAGAATAAGAGCCAGTCAAACCTTTTCATTCACGCAGACTAAAACCGGGTGACAGTGCCCTCAACCTTTTGCTACTTGCCCAATAAGGAGCTTGAGGTATTATACTAGCTGTTGTGCAGCCACCACAGGGCTGATAGAGAACGTATCGAGCCTCCTGTGAGTCCCGTCTTGCAGGTAGGGACATAGCTACGCCCCTGACATCGTGAGCTCTGGGCCACGTGAAGGAGTGTCCGGATTCGGGGCATGGTCTATGACTTTGTAAATCCAAGCAGAGATGGTGTTTTTAAATACCTCTCATCTTGTTCCTCCTGTGCTGACAAAAAGTGCAGGCACACGGGGACGGGCTGCGGCTGTTCTCTTCAAATAAAGCCTCAAACTTTTCACTGGGCAGACTAAGAGATGATCAGGGTTATCAGTTACAGAGTGGAGACTCAAAATCTGGAGAGAGTCAAATAGGGGATCCACCACTCCCGGATTCTGAGTCTTGGCAACAAACTCAGGGACGAAGCTGAACGTTACCTCTCCCCATCCCCTTGAATGGGCGATGTCATAAGAGAGACCATGAAGTTCACTGACCCGCTTGCCCGAAGCCAAAGCTAGTAGGAACACCGTCTTCCAAGTGAGATGGCGATCTGTTGTCTGGCGTAATGGTACATAGATAGGTCTCTTTAGAGACCTGAGAACTCGAACCATGTTCCATGGGGGAGGTCTCACTCCAAACTGAGGACAGGTAAGTTCGTAACTCTGTATGAGTAAGGAAAGTTCTAGCGATGAGGAAATGTCCATTCAGTTGAGTCTAAGGGCGAGGGCCAAGGCTGAGCGATAGTCTTTAACCGCCAAGACTGAAAATGATATTTTCATAATAAAATAAATTTTTTAACGTACTTACCCGGTGGATATATATATATAGCTAACGTCTCTGACGTCACGGCAGAAAATTCAAAACTCGCGGGCAATCGGAGATTGGGAAGATAGGTGTACTATTAGCGCCACCACTCGGCAGAGGACTGGAACCATTCCAAAAGTCCTCAGGTCTCCTCTGCCCATAGGTCTCTAGAGGGGCGGAAGGGAGGGAGTTAAATTATATATATCCACCAGGTAAGTATGTTCAAAAATTTATTTTATTATGAAAATATTTTTAAACATCTGACTTAGCCAGTGGATATATATATATAGCTGATTCACACCCTTGGTGGTGAGTTAGAGACAGCACACATCTAGTCCTTTAGATGGAAACTTTAGGCTAGGATTCTCCCAATACCACATCGTCAGGGTATGGGGACGTGACAGTATTAGCTTAATACTAGGAACACAAGGAAACATGGTTTACCTGCAGTGGTTCGAGGTCAGCTGTGCAGAGAACCCAGGATGCTGCTTTCCCCAAGAGAGGGGAGGATGAAGAAAAGAATAAGGGCCAGACATACCTTTTCATTCATGCAGACTAAGACTGGGTAACAATGCCCTCAACCTTCTGCTACTTGTCCATTAAGGAGCCTGAGGTTTTAAACCACCTGTTGTGCAGCCACCACAGGGCCGATAGAAAACGTATCGAGCCTCCTGTTGGTCACGTCTTGCAGGTAGTGGGCTGTGAAGGTCGTCTGACGCTTCCACACCCCAGCTTTTAGCACCTGCGTCACTGAAAAGTTTTTCTTGAAGGCCAGGGACGTAGGTACGCCCCTGACGTCATGTGCTCTAAGGCGACGGGACGGAGGAGGGTCTGGATTCAGGGACAGATGGATCACCCTACGAATCCATGCCGAGAAGGTATTCTTGGTAACCCTCCTCTCAATCCTCCCAGTGCTCACAAACAATGCCTGCACCTGGGGATGAACTGCAGCCGTTCTTTTGAGATATACTGTAGCCTCAAACTCCTTACTGGACACAGTAGGAGATGGTCTGGGTCATCTGTTACAGAACGAAGACTCAAAATCTAGAAGGAGTCGAACCGAGGGTCCGACACTCCCAGATCCTGAGTCTTAGCAATAAACTCAGGGACGAATCTGAACATTACCTCCTCCCATCCCCTTGAATGGGAGATGTCATAAGAGAGACCATGAAGTTCACTGATTCGCTTGGCCAAAGCCAAAGCTAGTAGGAACACCGTCTTCCAAGTAAGGTGGTGATCTGAAGCCTGGCGTATTGGTTCGTAGGAAGGTCTCTTAAGAGACTTGAGAACTCGAACCACGTTCCATGGAGGAGGTCTCACTTCTGACTGAGGGCAGGTAAGTTCATAACTTCGTATGAGTAGGGAAAGTTCCAGCGAGGAAGAAATGTCCACTCCTTTGAGCCTGAAGGCTAGACTTCAAGGCTGCGCGATAGCCTTTTACCGCTGAGACAGAAAGGCGCATTTCTTCCCGCAAATACACAAAGAACTCCGCTCAAAGGAGTGGACATTTCTTCCTCGCTGGAACTTTCCCTACTCATACGAAGTTATGAACTTACCTGCCCTCAGTCAGAAGTGAGACCTCCTCCATGGAACGTGGTTCGAGTTCTCAAGTCTCTTAAGAAATATCCCGCCTGGACTTCTTCTTACGTCGCCGAGAAAACCTCTCCCACTGGGAGGTAGACCACTCCCTACACTCACCACACTTATTACCACTATCACACCGTTGGCCTCTACAGTAAGGGCAAAGGGTGTGAGGGTCTGTCTCGACCACCGACATGAATGTTCCACAGGGGCGGTCGGGTAATCCAGGATTGATTGATTGATTTAAAGTTTTCAGGTATCCTGACATCTAAGATCATTGACGCCAATATCATTTAGTCTATATATATATATATATATATATATATATATATATATATATATATATATATATATATAAAAGTAAAAGAATATACAATTAAATGCATAAAAGTTTAATGTCATTGTAAAAGTTAAATAGTTTTCAGAAGACCTGCTTCTGAAATAAATATTAAAATGCCACTTGCACAGTAGGACACATCATGTCCAAGAATCTTGGCAAGGATGAACCTTCCACCCTCACCTCTAGCCTCAAATAAATAACTATTCCTTAAGTTATTATAATTGGGGCATTCGATCAACAAATGCCTCACTGTTAGAGGTACCAAACAGTCGTCACAATATGGTTGGTGTTGGCCCTTCAGCAGAAACTCGTGTGTCAACCGAGTGTGACCAATACGGAGACGACAAAGAGACGTCTCCCATTTTCGGGGCATCATGTTATACCTCCAAGGAGATATGACATTTGTTACCTCTCTCATTTTATTGCCATCTAGGCTATCCCAGTGCTGTTGCCATTTATTGCAAAGCAATTTCTTGATGTTAGGTAGGAAGTCATTACCTTCTTGGTACCAACTCTGATGCTGCATTCTTTGCCAATGAATCTGCCTTCTCATTCCCACACACACTTACATGTGCTGGAACCCAACAAAATCGATCCATTATACCTCTCCTTCCAATAATAAAAAGCCATTCTAAAATCTAAAAAACTAAAGGGCTACTAGAATTAAAAACTTCTAAAGCTTGAAGAACACTCCTTGCATCACTAAAAATGGTAAAATGTTATTTTTATAATAAAATAAATTTTTGAATATACTTACCCGGTGATTATAATAGCTGCAACTCTGTTGCTCGACAGAAAACTCTAAGGTAAAATTCGCCAGCGATCGCTACACAGGTTGCGGGTGTGCCCAACAGCGCCATCTGTCGTCCAGATACCCAGTACTCAATGTAAACAAAGAACTCAATTTTCTCCTCGTCCCACTGCGTCTCTATTGGGGAGGAAAGGAGGGTCCTTTAATTTATAATCACCGGGTAAGTATATTCAAAAATTTATTTTATTATAAAAATAACATTTTTCAATATTTAACTTAGCCGGTGATTATAATAGCTGATTCACACCCAGGGGGGTGGGTAGAGACCAGCAAAATATGTTTACATTATTATGAGCTAAGAATTTTTATTTCATTTTAGAAGTTATCAAAATAACAAAAACAAAATAAATAGGTACCTGGTAAGGAAGTCGACTTGAACAATTACTCTGCCTTTTTAAGTACGTCTTCCTTACGGAGCCTCGCGATCCTCTTAGGATGCTGATCGACCCCTAGGATCTGAAGTATCAAGGGTTGCAACCCATACAACAGGACCTCATCAAAACCCCTAATCTAGGCGCTTCTCAAGAAATGACTTTGACCACCCGCCAAATCAACCAGGATGCGAAAGGCTTCTTAGCCTTCCGGACAACCCAAAAACAACAATAAAAACATTTCAAGAGAAAGATTAAAAAGGTTATGGAATTAGGGAATTGTAGTGGTTGAGCCCTCACCCACTACTGCACTCGCTGCTACGAATGGTCCCAGAGTGTAGCAGTCCTCGTAAAGAGACTGGACATCCTTAAGATAAAAAGACGCGAACACTGACTTGCTTCTCCAATAGGTTGCGTCCATTATACTTCGCAGAGATCTATTTTGTTTAAAGGCCACGGAAGTTGCGACAGCTCTAACTTCGTGTGTCCTTACCTTCAGCAAAGCTTGGTCTTCCTCACTCAGATGGGAATGAGCTTCTCGTATTAACAGTCTGATAAAATAGGATAAAGCATTCTTTGACATAGGCAAAGATGGTTTCTTAACTGAACACCATAAAGCTTCAGACAGGCCTCGTAAAGGTTTAGTTCGTTTTAAATAGAACTTAAGAGCTCTCACAGGGCATAAGACTCATTCTAGTTCATTTCCAACCATATTCGATAAGCTTGGAATATCGAACGATTTCGGCCAAGGTCGAGAAGGCAGCTCGTTTTTGGCTAGAAAACCAAGTTGTAGAGAACATGTAGCCGTTTCAGATGAAAATCCGATGTTCTTGCTGAAGGCATGAATCTCACTGACTCTTTTAGCTGTGGCTAAGCATACCAGGAAAAGAGTCTTTAAGGTGAGATCTTTTAGGGAGGCTGATTGTAGCGGCTCGAACCTGTCTGACATGAGGAATCTTAGTACCACATCTAAATTCCAACCAGGTGTAACCAAACGACGCTCCTTCGTGGTCTCAAAAGACTTAAGGAGGTCCTGTAGATCTTTATTGTTGGACAGATCTAAGCCTCTGTGACGGAAGACTGATGCCAACATGCTTCTGTAACCCTTGATAGTGGGAGCTGAAAGAGATCGTTCTTTCCTCAGGTATAAGAGGAAGTCAGCTATTTGGGTTACAGAGGTACTGGTCGAGGATACAGATACTGACTTGCACCAGTTTCGGAAGACTTCCCACTTCGATTGGTAGACTCTAAGGGTGGATGTTCTCCTTGCTCTAGCAATCGCTCTGGCTGCCTCCTTCGAAAAGCCTCTAGCTCTCGAGAGTCTTTCGATAGTCTGAAGGCAGTCAGACGAAGAGCGTGGAGGCCTTGGTGTACCTTCTTTACGTGTGGCTGACGTAGAAGGTCCACCCTTAGAGGAAGAGTTCTGGGAACGTCTACTAGCCATCGAAGTACCTCGGTGAACCATTCTCTCGCGGGCCAGAGGGGAGCAACTAGCGTTAACCTTGTCCCTTCGTGAGAGGCAAACTTCTGCAGTACCTTGTTGACAATCTTGAACGGGGGGAATGCATATAGGTCTAGATGTGACCAATCTAGGAGAAAGGCATCTATATGAACTGCTGCTGGGTCCGGGATTGGTGAGCAACATATTGGGAGCCTCTTGGTCATCGAGGTTGCAAAGAGATCTATGGTTGGCTGGCCCCAGGTGGCCCAAAGTCTCTTGCATACATCCTTGTGGAGGGTCCATTCTGTTGGAATGATTTGTCCCTTCCGACTGAGACAATCTGCCATGACATTCAAGTTGCCTTGGATGAACCTCGTTACTAGCGAAATGTTTAGACCTTTTGACCAGGTGAGGAGGTCCCTTGCGATCTCGTACAACGTCAGTGAGTGGGTCCCTCCTTGCTTGGAGATGTACGCCAAAGCCGTGGTGTTGTCCGAGTTCACCTCCACCACTTTGCCTTGAAGGAGAGACTTGAAGCTTTTCAAGGCCAGATGTACTGCCAGTAGCTCCTTGCAGTTGATATGCATTGTCCTTTGACTCGAGTTCCATATTCCCGAGCATTCCCGACCGTCTAATGTCGCGCCCCAGCCTACGTCCGATGCGTCCGAGAAGAGAACGTGGTTGGGAGTCTGAACAGCCAGGGGCAGACCCTCTCTGAGGCTGATACTGTCCTTCCACCATGTCAGGCAAGACTTCATCTTCTCGGAAACGGGGATCGAGACCGCTTCTAGCGTCTTGTCCTTTTTCCAGTGAAATGCTAGGTGATATTGAAGAGGACGGAGGTGTAGTCTTCCTAATGACACAAACTGTTCCAGGGATGATAGCGTCCCTATCAGACTCATCCACTTCCTGACTGAACATCGTTCCTTCTTCAGCATGTTCTGGATGCATAACTGGGCTTGGCTTGTTCTGGGGGCCGACGGAAAAGCCCGAAAAGCTAGACTGTGAATCTCCATCCCTAAATATACAATACTGTAGCTTGGGATGGGACCACTTGTGACTTTTCCATATTGACAAGGAGACCCAATTCCTTGGTCAGATCTAGAGTCCACTTTAGATCCTTCAGACAGCGACGACTGGAAGAAGCTCTGAGAAGCCAGTCGTCCAAATAGAGGGAGGCTCGGATGTCCGCTAAATGAAGGAATTTGGCTACATTCCTCATCAGCCTCGTAAACACAAGAGGAGCTGTGCTTAGGCCAAAGCACAGGGCTTGAAACTGGTAGACAACCTTTTCGAAAACGAATCTTAGAAAAGGTTGGGAGTCCGGGTGGATGGGGACGTGGAAGTAGGCGTCCCTTAGGTCTAACGAGACCATCCAGTCTTCCCTTCTGACCGCTGCTAGAACCGACTTTGTGGTCTCCATGGAGAACGTCTGCTTTGTGACAAAGACATTCAGCGCACTGACGTCTAGCACCGGCCTCCACCCTCCTGTCTTCTTTGACACCAAGAAGAGACGGTTGTAGAAACCCGGGGTTTGATGGTCCAGGACTTTGACTACCGCTCCCTTCTCTAGTAAGAGAGACACTTCCTGTTTCAATGCTCGTCTCTTGTCTTCCTCTCTGTACCTGGGGGAGAGATCGATGGGAGACGTTGCTAGAGGGGGTTTTCGTACAAACGGGATCTTGTACCCCTCTCTGAGCAACTTCACAGATTGTGCATCTGCCCCTCTCTTTTCCCAGGTCTGCCAGAAGTTCTTGAGTCTGGCTCCCACTGCTGTCTGAAGAAGCTGGCAGTCAGACTCTGCCCTTAAAGGACTTGGTTCCTTTCTTCTTTCCACGTCTCCCTTCGGCACGAGCACCTCCTCTGCTGGAGGCTCTGCCACGAAAGGGCGGAATAAAACGGGACGCTGGAGTGTCCATCCTTGGTCTAGCTGACAAGGTAGGCAAAGGGGTGGCTTTGCGAGCAGAGGACGCAACAAGATCGTGAGTATCCTTCTGTATCAAAGAAGCGGCAATCTCCTTAATCAGGTCCTCTGGAAAAAGGCACTTGGAAAGAGGAGCAAACAGAAGTTCGGATCTCTGGCATGGTGTAACTCCAGCTGAAAGGAATGAGCATAGGTTTTCACGCTTCTTAAGGACTCCGGACACGAAAGATGCAGCAAGCTCATTAGACCCATCACGTACGGCCTTGTCCATGCAGGACATAATGAGCAATGAAGTCTCCTTCTCCATCGGAGAGATCTTTCTACTAAGAGCTCCTAGACACCAGTCTAGGAAGTTAAAAACCTCAAAGGCTCTATAGATACCTTTCAAAAGGTGGTCCAGGTCCGAAGATGACCAACATATTTTTGAGCGTCTCATGGCTAGGCGGCGGGGAGAGTCTACAAGACTTGAGAAGTCGCCCTGGGCAGAGGCAGGAACTCTCAAGCCGAGAACTTCTCCCGTGGCATACCAGACGCTCGATCTAGAAGAGAGTCTAGCAGGGGGAAACGTAAAAGCTGTCTTCCCTAAACTCTTTTTGGACTGCAGCCATTCTCCTATCACCCGCAAAGCTCTCTTGGACAAGCGTGCGAGGACGAGTCTAGTAAAGGCAGGGGTGGTTGACGGCATGCCTAACACAAACTCTGACGGAGGAGAACGTGGAGCCACAGACACAAACTGGTCCGGAAACATCTCTTTGAACAGGGCCAAAACTTTCCTAAAGTCCAAAGAGGGTTGCGAAGACTTAGGCTCGTCCAGTTCTGAATGCGGTTCATCTACGTGTGCAGCACCATCATCATCAGAAAGTCCTTCATCCGAGTATTGATGAGGAAGCAGTAACGGAGTGGGTAACGGCTGGATAGCTGAGTCCGGTCGCACGGGTGCATGCGTGACTGAGCCGGACGCAACGTCATGGAACTGTTGCCCAGTCTGTGAGCTGGCAACAACCATAGCAGCGCGGGGACGCACAGCGTCTACTCCAGACTGTCTAGACTGATGTGGGTGCGCAGTGGCAACCACACTGGGTTGCGGAGGTTGACGCACCGCGTCAAAACAAAACAACTCTGACGGTTGTTGAACCTCACGGACGTCAACGGATACCTCCGTGCGTCGCTGAACGTCAACATGCGGCTGGCAGATCACACTGGAACGCATGGGTGGCGGAACTCTCTCAACTGGAGTGCGTGAGAAGGTTACCTCAGCGTCCCCAGGACGCACAACCGATCGTGTGGGTGGTTGTAGGCAAGGAGCTGCACTAGCTACTGGTGCGGCAGCAACCTTCTCCGCACGAAAGTCCTGCATAAGCGACGTTAGTTGCGACTGCATGTCTTGCAGTAAAGACCACTTAGGGTCTACAGGAGCAGGTGCGGCGACAGACGGTGTAACTGTCTGAAGCGGTACCGCTTTGCCTCTCTTAGGAGGTGAGCAGTCATCGGATGACTGCAGCGAGTCCGAACTGACCCAGTGGCTACAGCTGGGCCGTTGGACTTGCGCGGAAGGGACCGACTTGCGCTTTAACGGTCGTGAGACCTTGGTCCATGGTTTCTTGCGAGAAACCTCTTCCGCAGACGAGGTATAAATGGGCTCTCTCGTCTGTGTTAGGCAGGGGCGATCTTGGGTAGATACGCCCGATACCACGGAGGGAACGTCTGTTCGCTGATTAAAGCCTCTCGAACCCATTTGTCGTACGACATTGCTTCTCCCCTGGACTTGGGAGCTTGCAAGAGGTCCCGGACTAGGAGGACGACAGGCACGAACAGACGAACCCTCAAGCGCAACACTATCCACAACACTATCACTCACTTTAACACTTCCCACTGCACTTTTACACTTCAGCTCCTTCACATCCGCCATGAGCTGATTACGGTCACTAGCCAGGGACTCAACTCTCTCACCCAGAGCTTGGATGGCACGCATCATATCAGCCATCGAAGGTTCCTGAGTGCCAGAAGGGGGATTAGGAGCAACCACTACAGGGGAAGGAATAGGTTGTGGGGCATGAGGAGAGGAAATGTCAATAGAACGAGAGGAACTTCTCCTAACTCTATCTCTCTCTAGCCTACGTGTATATTTTTGGAACTCGATAAAATCGAATTCCGAAAGCCCAACGCACTCCTCACATCGATCTTCCAATTGACAGGTTTTATCCCGACAATTGGAACAAACAGTGTGAGGGTCGATAGAGGCCTTCGGAAGACGCCTTGAACAGTCCCTAGCATTGCACTTCCTAAATTTTGGGACTTGTGAAGGGTCAGCCATTTTGAATTGGTCGAAGGGAAATTCAAAAACTATCAAAAAGTCATCAACAAAGAATCCGTAATCAAAAAGAGTTCAAGGAATTGCGAAGAGAAAGCCTGCACAGCGAAAGCTCAAAACTAGAATAGTGTACTTCACCAATTAGTTGTGAAAACAAATCCAGTTTAGCAACAGCGAATAAGCATGTCTTGTCGGGAGCACGACAGAGAGAAAATTGAGTTCTTTGTTTACATTGAGTACTGGGTATCTGGACGACAGATGGCGCTGTTGGGCACACCCGCAACCTGTGTAGCGATCGCTGGCGAATTTTACCTTAGAGTTTTCTGTCGAGCAACAGAGTTGCAGCTATTATAATCACCGGCTAAGTTAAATATTGAAAAATTACCCTCCTTTTCCAACGCTATTTTCTCAACAGCGGATAGTATGCCATACAGTTCGGCAGTAAATATTGAAGCTGTTAGAGGAAGTGCACCTCTACAATTAAAACCATTACAATGTACACTATTATTATTATTATTATTATTTGCTAAGCTACAACCCTAGCTGGAAAAGCAAAATGCTATAAGCCCAGGGGCCCCAACAGGGAAAATAGCCCAGTAAGGAAAGGAAAGAAGGAAAAATAAAATATTTTAAGAAGAGTAACATTAAAATAAATATTTCCTATATAAACTATGAAAACTTTAACAAAACAAGAGGAAGAGAAATTAAATAGAATAGTGTGCCTGATTGTACCCTCAAGCAAGAGAACTCTAACCCAAGACAGTGGAAGACCATGGTACAGAGGCTATGGCACTACCCAAGACTAGAGAACAATGGTTTGATTTTGGAGTGTCCTTCTCCTAGAAGAGCTGCTTACCATAGCTAAAGAGTCTCTTCTACCCTTACTAAGAGGAAAGTAGCCACAGAACAAATACAGTGCAGTAGTTAACCCCTTGAGCGAAGAAGAATTGTTTAGTAACCTCAGTGTTGTCAGGTGTGTGAGGACAGAGGAGAATCTGTTAAGAATAGGCCAGACTATTCGGCGTATGTGTAGGCAAAGAGAAAGAACCGTAACCAAAGAGAAGGATCCAACGTAGTACTGTCTGGCCAGTCAAAGGACCCCATAACTCTCTGGCGGTAGTATTTCAACGGGCGGCTGGTGCCTTGGCCAACCTACTACCTCAAAATCCACTACTCCAAATCCAATGCCAGCATCAGATTTGGAGCCATCAGTATAAACAAAAGTCGATCCCCTATGTTCTTAGGGTAATCCAGGACAGGTGCGCATAATCGCAGAGGCCAACTTCACACTCGAACCTGTCAAAGAAAAGGCAAAAATACATTAATGGCTCCCAAGAGCTAGGCGAGGATGAGAGAGGACACGTCTGTCTACCATCCGAGCCGAGAGCAAAGTGAGATCAAGCACAGGTGTGTGTGAGGGGTGGGGGGAGGGGGGGTAGCAAGCTACCCTCCCCTACTCCCGCTAACTAGCGATGGGGTAGTAAACCCTCGTTAAAATTCTAATAGCTCGTCATTTCAGCTACGCCGAAAGTTATACCCCTATTAAATAGCGTGGTTTGTATGTCCGTTACGGAACAAACCACATTTATTTTCATCAATCATTTCCAGCATATCATTTACAACAAAGCAGATGGCTGTCTCTGTATAGTATACTTTTCTGTAAGCAGATTGGTTGTTAGGTAAAGCTTCTATTACTTCTATGAGTAAAGTTTTACTTACAGTCGGGGAATCATTTTGAACAGAAAATACATGTTTTCTTGTTATAAATAACGTGATTTAACTGAATTTGACCTTCATTTCAATCACAAACAAAAAGAACAAACAGTTCGGCTAACTTCCTTCCCCACATAAGTTAGTCGAACTAGCTCTTCTGTTTGATTGCGATTGAAATGAAGCTAAATTCAGTGAAATCACATTATTATCTACAGGAAAACATATAATTTCTGTTCAAAATGTTTTACCCTAAATATAATGGTTCTTGTTCCGCCGTGGGCTCACTTCACTCGCCGAAAAATAAAAACATCAAGCTCCGTACGTACTGGGCAAGCTGTAATGTTGAGCTGCGTACGCTAACATTAGCAATGTTTTACCCTAAATCTAACGGTTTTTGTTCCACCGTGGGCTCCCTTCACTCGCCAAAAAATAAAAAACATCAAGCTCAGTATGTACTGGCAAACAGTAATGTCGAGCTGGGCATGCTAACATCAATATAACTTTAATAATGAACTGCATTCACTAACCAGGTATTAAACTTAAAGTAAAAGTAATGACCGACTTTATGATCGAGACGTCGAAGGCCGGGGTCTTCTAGCAACTGTTGCTGTACCGGAGGTGGTGGAGGGTAGAGACGTAAGTGTTAATTACATCTGGTGTAACATGATGATTTCCATGAAACTTCCCTGAGGCTTCTAAGTACGGATAACTGCAACCATTACACATTTGTATAAAAAGTTCCATAATAGCACACGAAAAGAGTAGAATCCGAACAAAGTTTTTACAAGGAAAAGGCTTGGGAAGGGACTGATGCGAGTAAATGAAGAGATAAGGAAGGGGGGAGGGGAAATATTAGCCACCCTGTGGAAACTTTCCATATGTGTGGGCACGTGATTGGTTAATGCAATAAGAACGGGGTCTACAAAGTAAACTTGAATGAATTTGCATGGGAAACTTCTTCAGAGCAAGTATTTACGTGAAAACTGTGTGTGATAAGGTAATAACAACAGGTATGAAGTAAGTTATAATGAAGAGAATAATACATATTATTTAATGGTAATAAATTGAAATGCTGTAATAAGGGAGAAAACAGTTGAAAGGGGTATGGAAACACAAAGAAATATACTAGTGGGTACTGCATCAACAAATAAATAACAACGTTATTAGAGTAGTAAAGACTCATAGTACGCTAGAATAACTAGGGTAAAAAATATGGCCACGTGGGTATTGCAAACACATACGGTATTAGAAGAATGGTTAGGATAAAATGCAATATGCCCATGTGGGTATTGCATAAAAGAATGGGTACATACAGTATTAGAAGGGTCACATCAAAAAGAACACTTGAATGACGTGGGTAAAAATGAGGAGTGTTTATAAGAAAACGAGTAATTCTTGTGCAAAATGTAATATGTACATGTCGGTATTACATAAAAGTAAGGGTACAGTCGTATTACATCAAGTAAAATACTTGAATGTCGCAGGTAAAAAGAGTGGAATGACCTGGGGAAAAATGGGGAGAGGTTATAAGGTAACAAGTAATCCTATTGGTAAAAATTAAGAAGGGCGGGGTTTATGGGTAGATGATCTAAAATTGGCACGTACATATGAACGAACAGGAGCGAATACAACCGACCCATAGAATGTCAACAAATAAATGAAAAATATACAGTTAGTATAGGATATGGATAATTTATGCTGTTTTCCATGGATTTATTATGTGTCCAAGAACATAATGAGTAGAAAAGAAAAGGTTTGTTTTACCATTATAAACCGTTTCCCCACCCAAATCCCTGAGTTCCCACTGGGGGAGCCCATTATCGGTGATATATATATATATATATATATATATATATATATATATATATATATATATATATATATATATATATATATATATATATATTTATATATATTACATTATGTATTTATTTGCGACAAAAATAAATGTCATTTTCGAAGGAAACGATAGTTTTACTATAGGAAAAAGTGTTTTTTTTTTACAGGGAAATGTTAACCTGAACGTAATTACAGTAATACCACAACCCCCACTGCCATTCATGAGAGACCTTTAAACATTTAATTGGTGGTTTCCATAATCCAATGTAGGCTAATCAAGACTACTTACCAAATCCATAAGCATCATTTTCTGTGTAATTGGTGATTGCATTATCACTTGTAATAGTATTAAGAACTCGATAGCATCGCTTCCCGACCCATACAGTAGAAGGACGCATAAAATTTATTTCCATTTTGGAATTAGTTGTCACCTGTTTCACAGAGCGAAATGTCAGTCACAAATGTGTAAATTTCATCTATACATTAGTAAGAGCGACGATGAAGAGATGTAACGGCTCACCAAATTGGTACTGTGAGTGTTAGCGTCAACTTAGCATGTTTCGTGCATTTGGTTTATTACATTTTTCGTTTATTTTTTTTTTTTTACATTACTTTCCAGGTTCCTATAATTTAGTAGGCTATAGGCTACCTCATGACTTCTCACCAGAGTTAGAAAATAAGAGAAATACGTTCCTAATCGTCATAAAAATCTAAATAACACATTTTCTATTATATTTGC
>NC_090762.1:69560475-69577975 GCF_036898095.1 Palaemon carinicauda | reverse complement strand
AAGATATGGTGGACCCAAACTTTTTATCATAGACTGCTGGGCTCTGGGTCTTGGCCATGAACCTAGGAACAAAAGTAAATGAGACCTCCCTCTCTCACTCGGAATGACTTGTACTGATTATTTATTGTGTGGGAAATAATTCCATAAGTATCTCCTTGTACCAGATATCCACATCCCAACCAGATGAATTGAAGTGCCAACATTCTTGCAAAAACTAAGGTGTTACTATTTATCAACCATCATGAATTAAAAAGGATTGATATATATTAGCTTTGTCAGTACCAATACCACCTCAGTATTCATTGACTTCACCTAGTACCCGTAGATGAGTGCTAAAAATATTCATAGTAAAGACAATAACGCAAAAACGTGAGGGGGAGCATTACTGTATGGGTTAAGGTGTACTGAAGCTTACCTGCAGGTCTCACTTTAGAACAGGATAAGAGGGATTGCTCACTTCAGAAACACAGATAAAAATGTAAGACACGTATAATCATATGCTTTCAACAAAACCATTTACATTTATTCTGAGTTTTGAACACAAAAGGATTGACCCCTAAATAAGTAGTGCCTACCCACTACATCTCAAAAATGTATTGCTGCCAAATCAAAACTCTGTTTTAGGTGTAAAAAGCCCACTCTAAAAACTTGGGTTTTTTTTTCTTTTGTCAGAGTGAAAATCATATGCTTCAAACTTTTTCTAAATCTTCCTTTGAGTCTCCTTAACACAGAATGAGCAATGCCAAGTTTGGCTTTATGTCTGCCAGATGTTTCCAAAGGAGATTCAAATTCACACTTATTCTGAGTAAGTAACATATGCCTGAAATGTCCATGAAACCTTTTTGGCTTTCCACCTGCTAGTAACTCCTAAATCAATCAAAGGTTCAAATTCACTCTTATTCAGTTACGAACACAAAACTGAAATGTTGATAAAACCTTTTGTTTGATTCTTATGAACTCAGAAAGATAGTCTTGAGTGTATGCTTCCTGTCTGATGCCCATCAAAAGTACATACTGTATAGGGTATGCGTACATGAGATTTTAAAACTTGAACTGAGAATTTATTAAGAGTGGAAAAAAATTCTACGACAATCTCCCTGTAATAAATATCCACATCCCAACTTGAGGAATTGGAGTGCCAATACTCCTCCATCCACAGCAGCTGAAAAGGGGGACTGCCGATTTCAGCGTCAAATTCATCCTTTCTTACTGTTAATGCCATTACTGAACTTGCTAGATTATGCATGAAAAGGTGAAGCACTATCCACACGTTTGTTAGAGGAAGAACCAGCTGGAGGTCCTAATCTAACTTTAAAGGCAGCTGGAACTTTCTTCAAAGCAGATACGGAAGGTGAGGTTGAGACCAGGAGGTGACGGCACAGCTACCTTCGAAGGACCTGTACCTTTAAAAGTAAATGAACAAAGAATAAGGAAGCCATTGCTAGCCTTCCTTCGCTTCTCCGTCGTCGCCAGTACGTCCCTCTGAGTAAAGAGGGACGTTGCACCTAGCTATAGCACATTGCTCAATACAATTGTTGACTCTTGTTTAACTTGCCTAGATAATTGGAAAACAACAGTATTCCTCTATTCAGAAACCAGATGGCCCATTGACTTGGCAACAGATGCACCATAAAGTTCATTCCTTTTATACCTGATAGAACTGACTTGCTGTACTTTGCCAACATCTCAGCAGCTAATCCCTCCATCAACACACACACACTGCAGGATTGATGAGAAGAGTAAATGGGCTCAGACCTTCGGGCATGTAAAATCTGTCAACACAGTGTGGGATATAGAATCTTACTCAGCCCGCTTGGTAGGAAAACTTTTGACAGGCATCTGGGGAGAGTTCTTTCCTTCTAGAGTATGCAATATGTGGACAGAGAATGTAACCGAGAGCATATTCTCAAGTTGAAGGGGAGGTTGATGATTGCATTCTCCTTCAAAAGCAGAACTACCTTGGATCCTTACATGCCCAGAGACTGCTTTAGTACCACGTGCTTTAGCCACCGAAGAGTGTAACATCCATCCATTGAGAAACTGCCACTAGTGAGTTATTTGGTCCTTTGCCTGGTCATACTACTACATTGGATCCCTCTCTCTGTATAGGACTCATTTGTACTTTGCCTACAAATACACTGGATAATCTGGACTATTCTGTCCACATTCTCCTCTGTCATAAAATACCTGACAACACAGAGATTACTAATCTCCAATGCACTGTAATTGTTTAGTGGCTACTTTCCTCTTGGTAAGGGTAGAAGAGCCTCTTAAGCTATGGTAAGCAGCTCTTCTAGGAGAAAGACACTCCAAAATCAAACCATTGTTCTCTAGTCTTTGGTAGTCCCATAGCCTCTGTACCATAGTCTTCTTTTTGTCTTGGGTTAGAGTTCTCTTGCTTGGGTGTACACTATCTTATTTCTCTTTCTTTTATTTTTTTGAAATTTTTATAGTTTATATATTAAAGATCTAATTTAATGTTGTTACTATTCTTAAAATTTTTTATTTTAATTGTTCATTACTTCTCTTTTAGTTTATTTATTCCTGTTTCCTTTCCTCACAGTGCTATTTTATCCTGTTGGAGCCCTTGGGCTTATATCATCCTACTTTTCCAACTAAGGTTGTAGTTTAGCTTGTAATAATAATAATAATAATAATAATAATAATAATAGCGTGAACATATAGGAAAATCCTGATATATGGGCTGGCAATTAAGGGAAAGAACAGGTGACAGGTAATCTCGTTCCCACATGCAAATGGGAGCATTCATAGTGTCCATGGGGTCAGAAGGAGAACGCTTACTTGATGGCTGATCACATAGCAACCGATTATGGTACAACCTATCATGAAGTGACCAATTGCAAAGTGAAAAATTTTTCGGTGACCGATCATGAAAGGACCAAGCACTTAGAGATCAATCAAAAAGAGATTGATCATGAGAATACTGAGGATTATATTCTTGATCACACTGATATGAGAGAATGTTTATTATCTCGAAAAAGAGAGGAGCCCAATCACTATAGTTCCACTCACCTCACCACTAGCCAATTTATCCCCCATCAGAACTGAAATATCCTTACGGAGAGAAACCAAGGTGCACCTTGATCATCCAGGAAAAGGAAGATGAGAAAGACGGTGCTCTTCATCCCAAACTGACATTGCATTTGCTCAGTTTGTTATAAGATTGAGCACAGGTAACAGAAGTATAGGCACCAGTACCACGTGCCAAGACACCTTCCACGTTTGGGTTGGTTCTTGGTTGGAGTCTTACATGATTCCTGTAGATCAGTCTTCTGGATATCTCCAATGAATTTTAATTCTTCTTTGGGGCTGAAGTAGCAGTGTCTGAAGGATTACCCAGAAACGAGGCAGAGGAGAAAGAAGAACCGGAAGAGGAAGAGGAGTGCACATGCTTCTTGCTTTTTCAGGGTAGAGGTCAAGAAAGCCACAGGGGTCTCTCCAACAGCAGTCAAGACCACATCAACAGGAGAGACATCGACCAGTGGCTCCACTGACAGAGCAGGAGACAGGGAAAACAAAGTAGTGAAAGCCTCAAAAGACTTTTTCTTTAAACTGGCTGCACTGTTAAATAATGATTTAAAAAGGCAAATCCTGAAACTTCCCTACCCACCATAAAAATCTCTGCATTCAAAACAAGGAAGATTTTAACTAAACAGTGAGTTTGGGAGTCTAAGAAACTAGATTAGGCTAAACACATGTGCTGAACTGTGTTATTACCAGGATTGACTACTGCAACTCCATCTATTACAATTTACTAAAAGTACAACTTAAGAAATTAAATAACATAATAAACAGAGGAGCAAGACTGATAAAAGGTGTCCCACCTAGAGGAAGGATTATCCCTATACTAATTGATTTACGCTGGCTGCTGATTAAAGTGAGAATTGAATTTAAAATATATACAATAACCCACCAAGTTATCAGAACCGGTCGTCTAAAATACTTGAGAGAATAGCTACATATTGCGAAGCCAACAAATCGTGTTGACACTAGAGTTACAGATGGTTTCAAACTATTGGAACCTAGTTATATGTCCACTGTAGGCTCCAGAGCCTTTAAATATGCGGCCCCGAGGCTATACAATAAGCTCCCACTAGACATTCAAGAGGAAACTGAAGTTTCTTATTCCGTGAGTCGTTTGACAGTGGCGATTTAACAGTAAATGAGCAATACGTTATATGAATGTTGAATACTCTGACCGAACAAGATAAAATGACTGTGGAGGTCCTGTAGAGAGTGGGATTCCCCTGCTGTATGGGACCGGAGAAGCAGCCATCAAAGTAAGTAAGTACGGGATCTGGAGGTATCTTAGTCCGTTGGGACAAAAAAGTGCTGGGTACTACTTGTGTATCTGCCCAACTACTCATACATTATATCACATAAATCATAATCTGAAAAGGATTGTGCAGGCAAGAACTCATGATATACAGATTATTATTATTATTATTATTATTACTACTACTTGGCAAGCTATAACCCTAGTTGGAAAAGCAGGATGCTATAAGCCCAGGGGCCCCAACAGGGAAAATAGCCCAATGACGAAAGGAAACAAGGAAAAATAAAATATTTTAAGAAGTTATAACATTAAGATAAATGCCTTCTATTATGTACTAACGCAATTTTTGCTTTTGTTTTCGTCAGCCTTGTTACTGCATTTTTGTTTTATGTAAAATTAGTATAAGATTTAATTTATAAGGCTTCAGTTGTAAATTTAATTTTTTCTTTTGAAGTGCTGTTTTAACCTCCTCCCCGCTCGTTTAAAGATTTACAAGTGTCTAGTTTAATGCTTGTTTCTTTTCTGTGTTTTTTGAGTCCTTGGTGAGAAGAGACACCTGTGTTTACCTGTGAGGAACTCAATTGCTAAAACACACAGTTCGAGCTCAAGGTTACCAGGACCTACTTCAGCATCTGGCTTTTCCGAGGATTTCAACACCATCGTTTGACGGCTTTCAGCAGGTGCATTTCTGCTACCTGCAGTGACTTGCATTTACTGTGTATTCTCTTCTGTGGTCTGCAGTGCCGACGCTGGAATCCCGGCCTTCAAGGAGGACCCAGGAGTCACCACCGTCGACGCATCCTCGCCATAGTCAGCTGCGGGAGCCTTGGAGCTCGTGGTGACATGTAGGGAGGCAATTGCCAGGTAGGTGAGATTATTTTCCTTTTTTAGGCTGGGACTCCATTTCCCTCCCTTTGATGAGGAGTCCTGCGGAGCTGCACTCCCTACGGTGACAGAGTGAAGCGGAGCCGCTATTTTGTTTGAAGCGGGTGGTGGTTACATCCACCCCCAAAGAGTGTGAGAAAATTTATATATTTTGTTTTGTTTAGTTTTTAAATTATTTGACTCTCTCTCTCTCGTTGAGAGTATGGTGTTTTCCGTCGGGGAATTTTGTTAATTACCAATTGTGTGTGATTAATTATCTAAATGTCCGACTCTCTCTCGTTGAGAGTGTGGTGTTTCCCGTTGGGGAATTTTGTCATTGGTTAAGTGTTAATTGTTATTTAAGTGTTAATTGTTATTTAAGTGTTAATTGTTATTTAAGTGTTAACTGTTAATAGTTAGTGTCAAGTTGTTAATTCAAATTGTTAGGTAGTCACAAGGTTGTCTGTTCTAAAAATTGGTGTTAATAAATATTGTTCAGTTTTCCCAAGTGTTTTCGTTTCCACTGACCAATTTTTATGCCTGATATTTTTACCATCACTGACCTCTCTTATCGTGCAATATGAACTTCCACCATGGCCCGACAAGGGTCGTAACATATTTGGCGACCGTGACACCTTCCATATAAACTATAAAATCTTTAACAAAACAAGAGGAAGAGACATAAGATAGAATAGTGTGCCTGAGTGTACCCTCAAACAAGAGAACTCTAACCCAAGACAATGGAAAACCATGGTACAGAGGCTATGGCACTACCAAAGACTAGAAAACAAAGGTTTGATTTTGGAGTGCCAGTCTCCTAGAAGAGCTGCTTACAATAGCTTAAGAGTCTCTTCTACCCTTACCAAGAGGAAAGTAGCCACTGAACAATTACAGTGCAGTAGTTAACCACTGGGGTGAAGAAGAATTGTTAGGTAATCTCAGTGTTGTCAGGTGTATGAGGACAGAGGATAATAGGCCAGACTATTCGGTGTGTGTGTGTGTATATGTGTGTGTAAGCAAAGGAAAAATGAGCCGTAACCAGAGAGAAGGATCCAATGTAGTACTATCTGGCCAGTCAAAAGACCACATAACTCTCTAGCGGTAGTATCTCAACGGATGGCTGGTGCCCTGGCCAACATACTACCTAAGATAACATATATAAGGGAACAAAAAATGAATAACTCAGATTGTGATAAAGACGGTCTGGCAGTTGGCATATGGTGACAACAGCAAAACCTCAATGTGGAATATGTAAATAACCGAATATATATTAAGAAAATACAGCTTCTTAATAGATTAATATACCACAAATTTTAAAGTAATTTGTATTTATACCAATACAGTATAAACATGAATATTTTAATAGAGTATGACTTAATACAATTTTTGATGATTCATTAAATAATTATAAATAATTATTTTTGTTTTTCAGTAAAGTAATATTATCCTAAAAAATCTTACAAAGGAAGTTATGTCATACCATAGAAATTAATGTTGATAAATCTGCCTCAGTAATAAAATGTATCGAATTTAATGCATTTTAGGACCATCACATTACCCTTTTAACACATATCATTTCTATATATATTGTATACTATAATATAATTGTCACATAAAAACATGATTGACCATATTTCTTAAAAGTAAGGAAGTGCCATTTTCTCCACTTGAGCTCCGTGTACTTCTGAAAGTCTGTGCTTACATTAAGAAAAATTGATTGGGATTCCCTCCAAAACTAAAAAAAAAAAATAATTGGGATTCCCTCCAACACACCTCATTGGCACACTATTGCTGCCTTTCAGAGCCAAATAGGGGAGATCCTGCTACTCTATTTGCCATTGGAAGACACCTACAGTAATACAGAAATAGACCTGGAGTGGATCAGCATTCATTGTTTACAGAAACTGTATCTTTAGATAGAAAATGCTGTCTTGCCTCCTCAGCATACTAGTCAATGAAACAAATTCTAAGTACATCTTTATTAGAAATTGAATACGTTTCTATTCTCCAGGAAAGCAAAGTTTTACTTGTGAATCACAATTTTTTTTCACGATGATGTACAATACAGCCGTACACCCATACACACAATAATACGCTAACCAGTAATATTTCTAAAAGTACTGCAGAAATATATGAATTTCTGCCAGGCAGGAACTTAGACATGACACATCTCTGCCAGGATCAAACATAGGCAATGCATAATCAAACATAGGCAATGCATAGTCTGCTGGGCTCAAATTTAGACAATGCATTTCTTTCAGGCTCGAATTTAGATAATGCATATCTGCCAGGCTCGAACATAGGTAATGTATTTCTGCCAGGCTCAAACTTAGACAATGCATATCTGCCATGCTCGAACTCTGGCCATGCATTTCGCCAGGCCCGAAATTAGACAAGTAATTTTTGCCAGTCTCAAACTAACACAAATCCTTTTTGGCTATCTTAACCTTTGACAATGCATTTCTAACAGGGTTGAAATTTGGCATTTGTATAAAATCCTCAGATTACTGTATCTACAGCAACATAACTGCCTGCTATCTATAATGATTTCCAGATCATTCCATAGCCATAAATAAATTATTCACTTTAGAAGTAAGTTTGTTTCCAATTTCTATTCACAGCTAGATGGTAACTCTTTTGTTTCAAAGACTTAGTTACCACAATTCACTTATCTTTATAAAAGCTATCAGACTTATTTCTTGAGGAATTTCTAGAATGAAAAAAAAATAATATTTCTCCATATATTCCCTTATAACATGTGAAGATTGTTTGTCTTTGTCCTCAAGTTTCACTTGCTTCCCCACTTCCTCCATCTTTAATTAGCATTCACCATGAGCTACGTCAAGCTACATGATATCAAGAGTAATTTTGACCTGAAAAGTGACATATTAAGAGATAGGCTTTTCCATAATGGCAGTCTGTTGTCATCCATCAGCATCGTAACGACTGGGTCTTTGCAGGTTGTCTTCTACCGATATTTTTCTTGTCTTTTTCTTCCTCAAGCAACCCAAATTTCTCCAGAAGGCCTTTAGATTTTCTATCGTCTCCTCCTGCATCAGGTTGAAACACATGGCAACAAGGGCGCTCCCCACCAGGAGGTAGACTGTACAAATGATCTGTTGAGACTCGACCTCCTGGTCGTCGTTCTCACCCTCTACAGTTTTTCCTGGAACCTGGAAAAAGTATATGCAAAAATGATTAGAACTATGTTTCTCAATGATTTATACTGACGAAATTTATGCACTGACTTTATTCAATTTTTTTAACAGAAACCATATACATAAAATTTATTCAGAACCAATTCAATTATCTGCTTATCACCAGTTCTTGGGAGAAAAGAATTAAATGAACCATGTACATTGTGAGCATATGGATTATGTTGAAGCAATTTCCTCCTGTAATGAGACTGATGATATTATCATAGTAGAACAGATGTGTTCTTTTGAATCTACACCCTACGGACTGCCTTACATGATTCATAGCAGATAGGAGAGTTCTATTACTTACTTCTGATTTGTTTCCTTTTGTTTCTTCCTAGTTTGTTGCCCACCTTCTCCAACTTTACCTTATTCCTAACTCATTAGAATAGTCTCAGACAAGTATAGAATATCATTATCCAGCGTTTTCGAAATGATTTTCCTTGACTGACATTTTAGAAACATCTTTTATTAAAACTTATAAACATAAAAGTACCTTGATTTCTTTCATATTATTATTATTATTATTATTATTATTATTATTATTATTATTATTAGCCAAGCTACAACCCTAGCTGGAAAAGCAAGATGCTATAAGCCCAAGGGCTCCGACAGGGAAAATAGCCCAGTGAAGAGAGGAAATAAGGAAATAAATACAAGATAAGAAAAAAATTAACAATAAATTATTCTAAAAACAGTAACAACAATTCAGCCACCATGACCAACATGCTAAAAGATGTGTTTCTTATGGTGCTAAAAAGCTGAACTTTAATGCGCACGAAACGCCAACAGGGAAACATTCACCAGGGAACCCAATATGCTAAATGTTTAGTAGCTAAGAATCTTATTTGAGCATAGCCAGTCACCTTGATTATTCCACTTGCATGCCTAAAGAAATAGAGTTCAACAGATTATTCCATAAAAACAATTGCTATCGGTGGCTCTCTCTAGTATTAATGAACTGGAAAACTTTGCACCCAAAATATAAGGACCTTTAATTTTACTGGGACAATCTACTTTGAGGTAAATAACTCTGTTGAAACCAAAAGATATTGTCATTTGCCCCTCTTACTCATATAACGTGACTTAGAATCGACCATGCTTTATTGGATTAATATAGTAGGAAAGCGAACAGGTCCACAGGTTGCAGAAAAAAATCTACTTATATTTCAGAAAAAAATGATTATTCTACTTTCAATTTTACTTGAAAATGTACTACCATAACTATAACTTTTGTTGTAAAGCATAAGCATTTTAGAATTATTCCAACTCGCCTTGTGATACTGTTTATTTTACCTTAAATTGTTTAGAGAAGGGTACTTGAACAATTCAATTTAAATCAATTAATTCACTGTTATAGTTTCAATAAATGATTACAGAGTTCAGTGAAACAGTGACATCTAATGAAAAAATTGCTTCAGAGCTACAAATTTTACGTAATTCATGTAGGATAGACACATATTTAATAAATGAGAAATGCTGAAATTATAGCTAAACCATAACAAAACATAAAAATGTAGTTAGGCTGATTCAGTCCATTTCATTATCATCTCATAACATTCCAGGGTACAGGATAATCATTAGTTTTTTTTTTTTTTTTTTTTTTTTTTAAATAAAATGAAGACTTAAAGGATACTGAAAAAGGTGGGTCTGTCCTGTTCTTACTCCTCTATAATAAATCAGTCTTTTTCCATTTATCTTTGCAGTACTGTAGTTCCCTTAGAACTTCAAGGCAAATTACATTTTAGCCTAATAATATTCTATTTTGGACTGATTATTATCATTTTGCATTTCCTTTGCAACATAAATCCATAGGAGTATATTCATTAGGTCATAGAAGCATTTGCTTAATTTGGATAAGAACTTATTCTGTTATTGTGAAAATAATGGAATAAAATAAGATATAACCGTTATTCAACTAAAATCCATTCTACAATTATTCAATGTACTTCAAGGGAAGACTGAGCAATCTGAACATACTTTTTTAAGAGACTTTTCTGCTTTAAGTGTGAAAGTTGTCATAAAAACAGAGCAGCAATGAGAACCAAAATTCAATAAGATTGAGTTATAAGCTGGCATTGCCACTCACCAGATCTCCAAAGCCTATTGTGCTGAGAGAGATGTAGGAGAAGTAACACGCATCCAAAACAGACCATCTCTCCCACTGTGCGAATATAAGGCCACCGACGCCAACGTAGATGGCGATGACCAAGAGACACCAAGTAATCGGGATGGTTCTCCGTGGGGAGGAATCGCCAGTCTGTCCCTGATAAGAAGAAAAGAAAAAAGAATAATAGGTTGTTTATATGAGCCGTTACATAAACTTGTTTCTCTTCCATCAGCAGCTACTACTTCATGATATCAACTGAAGGAGTAAGAGCATAGAAGAAATTTGTAGTAAATATGGAATGGAAGTTGAGAAATAGGAAGTTGAGGGAAAAGGACCCTGAAAAAAGAGATCAAGAAAAGAATTATGGAAAATACAGAAGAAACTATTGAAGAAAAAAAAGAAAGTGATGAAAAAATTTAGATTTATAGAAGGAAATGTCCCACAGCCTTATATCAGAGAAATTGATCGGGAAAAGGCAACTTGTAATGAAGGCAAGATTAAATATGCTAAATTTAAAATCAAACTTCGAGGGAAAATATGCAGATAATTTGTGTGACCTGTGCTGATGAAGAAGATACTACTGAACATTTATTTTCATGCTCAAAATTAGGACAGTTAATGAAACTAGATATAAGTATAGGTACGTTGCAAAATCCTAGCAGGGCTCGGGCTGCATTTATAAGTAGGGCAATGCATATGAAAGAAGAATTTAAGAAGTCCAACCTTACCACAATAGGTTGCCAAAACTGGTGATAGCAGGGTGTTATCCAGTCTGATTTCAAGGTAGAATGGGATAAAAGTAAAAATTGAGAATTTAGTTATTAATTTATTTATGCTATAGGTAATATGAGCTTAATTACAACAACAAGAATAAGCTTAAAAGCTTTGCACCTATCTATAATGCGATAGAGTGCCCGCAAACTTATTTTGCGGAATGAGCAATTAGGAACCAGGATGAAAAGATGAAATAGAATAGAGTATAAAAAGGCGATGCTTTTTCATAACATCAGATGGCAAACGACTAGTTAAGAAGATAGTGGAAGATCAAATAAGAGATCCATATGGGGAATGTTGGGTACAAAGTATCATAGAAATATGCAATAAATATGATATGAGAATAGAAGAAGCAAGAAAGTTTAAAAAGCAAGAACTCAAAAAAGAAATAAGAAGTAAAGTGACAAATGAAATTAAAAGAAAAATAGAAGAAAAGACAGCAAAGATGACCAAACTGAGGTTTGTTAATAGTAATGGCAGGAGAATTACATAGAACTTAACATCAATGAGACAGTAATAGCTATGAAAACAAGGTTGAATATGAAAGAATTAAAAGAAATTATAGAGACAGGAATGACGAGGATAGACTTTGTGTGTTGTGTAGGGAGGCAGAGGATACTACGGAGCATATGTTTTCCTGTAATGAGTTAAGAACATTTAGAAATAATGACGTAGAAATAGGGAATTTAAAAACACCAACTAAAGATGTTGCTCAGTATATTAGAAAGACCATTGAAGTTAGAAGTAAAAGTATGCAAGCTGTGAAGCTGTCTGTGTAGGAGGTAACTAATGATAATGAATTTTCTGCAGATTGCAGCGCTTTGCACCTACTACGCTTCTTCTAGTAGTGTGCCCACAATCACATTTGTGGAGAAAGCAACAAGGAACCTGGAGGTTTAGTAATAAAGCTCCGTTGCAAAGGCTATGCCTCACCTTGAACCTGAACCTGAGACAAAACAGAAGTTAGAAAGGTTAATGAAGTGGTTAGAAATGGAAGGATATAAACGGTTAATAAATACAACTACTTAGGAGAATGGTTTTCAGAAATGTGAAACCATAGTTTTAGCATAAGTAAAAGGGAAGCAAAAATAGAATGGATGGTGCAAGAACTTATGAAGTATGGAGACTAAAAAAGTATGAGACTTGGCATTGCTTGTGATAATAAAGATTTATGAAACAGTAGTAGTTCCTACAATGTTTGCAAATATTGAGACGGGTGCAATAAAGGAAAAAGAAATGAAAGAGCTAGGAGGTATACAGTACAAAATTATGAAGGAATGTTTGAACAGGTTGCAATCACACCTTATTGGGGGTTAATAGTGGAAACAGGAATAAGGCCAGTTAAAAATAGAATATGAAAAGGTGATGCTGTTTCATAATATCATTACATCAGATGATAAGCTAAAAGATTAGTTAAGGAGATAGTGAACGATCAAATAAGGGAACCATGTGTGGAATACTGGGGAAAAGTCTTTTCTAAATATGCCAAAAATATGATATTAAAATTGAAGAATAAAGGAAGTATAAAAATCAAGAACTCAAGAAATACATAAAAAGTAAAGTAAAAAATGAAATTAAAAGAAAAATATAAGAAAAGAAAGCCGAAATGACATAGCTGAGATTTGTAAATAGTAATGACAGAAGAGATTACCCAACAGAACTTAACATTAAGGAAACAATGCTATTAATGAAGACAAGGTTGTATATGATAGAATTAAAAGAAAATTATAGAAAAATGAATGAAAAGGATAGGCTTTGTGTGTTGTGTATGGAAGTAAATGATACTATGGAGTATATGTTTTGCTGTAAAGAATCAGGAAAATTTAGAAGCAGTTGTATAGAATTAAGGAAGTTAGAATCGCCAACCAAAGAACTTGCCCAATATATTAGACAGGCTCTGGAAGTTAGAAATAAAAGTATGTAAGGTGTGCTGCCTGTGTAAGAGGCAACTAATGGCAATGAACTTTCTGCAGATGGCAGAGCTTTGCACATACACATGTAGTAATGTGCCCACAATCACAGAGTTGTAGAGTGAGCAACGAATAAATTGGACGATACAAACTAAAATCAGATTACCTTTTGACTTGTTTAGAATTGATAACGCAAAATACAGAACATGTACGACAGGCACTAGTTAAATAATTTGTTGATTATAAAATAATTAGAATTTTAAAGGGAATTTTTTTGTAGATATACGAAAGGAATTGAAATAAGAATTCATGAAAAGATGCATATAACTGCTAAATTAATTGGTGTTCTTAAAATGAGAGAGAGAGAGAGAGAGAGAGAGAGAGAGAGAGAGAGAGAGAGAGAGAGAGAGAGAGAGAGAGAGAGAGAGAGACAGACAGACAGAGAGAGAGAGCTGCAGCTTAAGCCTAAATTAAATAATTGTTGGCCGTCTTCCTTACTCTCATAAATCATCCAATCACTGGACAAACGTGTGGCTGAAGTAGATAATTTTCACCTTTGAATTAGTAGGAAAACCCAACTAATTTGTAAGGAATGGTTCTATAATGCAATGAGATTTGAATCTTTGCTACGGGAATTGTACAGCCTAATCAGGACTTCTATGTGACCGTTTTATTTCTGAGACCATAATCATTTTCTCTTTAGAAACTTAGATGGTTTTTAGCAAAATAATATAGGTCATTTTCAATAAAAAAAAACTTCCCATACGAAATATTTCCATTTAAAATCACAAATAACCTTGTCTTTCAGTCTTAGCCTTCCTTGGCTGCAAAAGTAAACTATTCTATTTGTGAAACTTGAAGTCACCAGGTCAAATTATACTTTCAAATATTCCAGCTCAAAGTCAATCATAATAATAAAACATTTAGTTCTAGCAGCAGGGAATATACTTCCTATTTCCATTATAAACAAAACGACAAATATATAGCTAACTAAAATTTGAGAGCAACTAAAACACCAATAACCTGTCATATTAATTTGAATATATATGTTATTACAGGACTTCATAAAACACAGAAACACATATTATGTGTTATTTTCCGAAACATCTATTTTTTGCACTAAGTGTATGCAGTTGATACAGTATTTATTATAATTTGCTGAGTAAAAACCTAACCATGGGAATAGCATATTACAGTACTACTTCTATGGACGCCATTACTTGAAAGCAGACCGTGATCGAAGGTGGTCTGCTCATATCGTCTTTACTTCCATTTGTCTTGATATAAATGGTTAATTAATAATTTATCCTTCCAACTGTATATGATACTGTATTTCGGGTTGCTCATAATGAATCTGATTGCCTTGTTTACGAAAAGAGTAAGCAAAGCTTGAGAGAACAGCGCTGAGAATGCTAAGGTTTATCATGGGAATATCACTGTTTGAAAGATTGGAAAATGATGAAATAAGAAGGATGACAGGCGTAGTGAAGATTACTGAGATGATAAGTGTGTCACAATTGAGATGGTGTGGCCACGTGTTAAGGATGGATGGTGAGGAGGAAGTGAGAAGGGCTTGGGAGGAACCTGTAAGGGGGAGAAGATCACGAGGGAGGCAGATAGACATGCCAGGCTGACACTTGCACTACTTTTTGCCACGAATTTGTCGTGGCAAGTCGTGACGTTTTGTGGCACGAACTGGAAAATGAAAAAAAAAAAAAAAAATAAAAAAAATTACCTCAGAATCACAGCTCACCTGTACACATTGACACGAACTGGCACGACGAGTTCACGACGAGTTCATGGATAGTTTTAGCATAGTTTGCGCACTTCCCGCATCATCCCAACGAGTTCACGAACAGTTCGCGAATAGTTCACGTCGCGTTCACGAAATTTTGTCGTCACTAAAATTTTGAACATTTCAAAATTCTCGTCACGACATGCCACGATGTCACGACAGGTTCACGACTAGTTCACTCCAGTTCACGACGAGTTCACGCCAGTTCACGACTCGAGTCGTGACAATGCGTGCCACAAATTCGTGCAAGTGTCAGGGTACCTTTAGATGGCAAGATAAGGTGATGGAGAGAAGAGGTTTGGTGGAAAAGGATGCCTTTGATATAAGGCATTAGAGAGGGTGCATCAGGTAACCAACCCCTTAATGTAAGGACAACAGTGGGGAAGAAGATGATAAAAAACCTTATTGTAAAATACTTGGTTGGTAAGTTGCATATGATGGTCTTGTTGACGTAAAAAATAGAAAAGATATCAAACTCTACTCCGAATTCTCTTAGTTGGTAGAATAAAGGGGCCCAAATCAGGCCTCTCATGCCTTTCAATACTTCCCCCTACTTATAGGCCAACATAGATCTTGATTCTAATCTTTAAGGAAAAAAAAAAAGAAAAAAAAGAAAAAATCGGTATCTTGAAGTCAAAAATTGAAAATGGCTTCATCTCAATCTACTATTGCAACAAACCTGAATCGTTAATTCTCTTGTGCTACTCACCTTGACACTGGATCCAGCCTGACCATTCACCCTCAAGTTTTGCGAGGCTGTCACAGGGCGAATGGTTCCACTGGCAGTTCTGTAGTAACCCAGTGACCCAATGTCGCATCTGGGGAATGGATGAAAATTAGGTCATCAGCAGAGTCAGTCAAATAATATTGCAGGATAATGGTTGCAAAGAAAATCAGAATGAATTTGTTTCCTGACAAAATCTTCATTCATCTGGGGTTTTTCGTTGTCTGGGTAAAGCGGCCAATGGCAAGTTGCATGGAAATAAAAACTGAGAAGTTTTGCTGGTGTTAAAACCATCCCAACTACTGAAAAACAAGCACTCATTAATAAAAGTTATCATCATTATCCCTCTGTAGACTTTTGAATTTGGTACGTTGTTAATAAATGGCGTTGCATTCTTTTTATATACCTTGTCTGACGACATACGATGAACTGCGTCACGCTTGCAAAGAGAAAAATGACGTCTGTCCCCAACAGTTCTTTGAATACGTTCTCTCTTATATAGATGGGCGTCAGGAGAGAGAGAGAGAGAGAGAGAGAGAGAGAGAGAGAGAGAGAGAGAGAGAGAGAGATTAACTACATTTGTTTCCTAGATTAATTTGGAGAACAATAACAAGAAATCAAAATAGCACAATCCTTTCTTCTGGGAAAACCCCTTTTTTTATGGTTGAGCCCCGTCATCCCTTCTTGGAATAGCCCAAACAATATTTCTATGGATGCAAAGAATGTGCTTAACTTCTCATGTCCTTGAATTATTACCATCATCGTTGACATATAAAACGAGAATAGACTGATACCTTCCCATCCAAGCGTCAGTTACTCTATTAGTTACACTCATAAATCCAATGTCAAAAAAGTAACAGACGAAGTAATACGATTGTATTGTATGTAAGTTGGGCCAAGTTCTGGGACCTGATAAGCCCAGATAAACCAGCATGGCATTTAATACATAATAAATTTTCGTTTACATATTTTTGCACCGAGATTACGAAACAATTCTTCTTCACCCACGGGGTTAATAACTGTACTGTAATTGTTCAGTGGCTATTTTCCTCTTGGCAAGGGTAGAAGAGACACTTTAGCTATGGTAAGCAGTTCTCCTAGATTTACAATCCAAAATCATCCCATTGTTCTCTAGTCTTCGGTAATGCCATAACTTCTGTACCATGATCTTCCACTGTCATGGATTAGAGGTCTCTTGCTTGACAGTGCACTCGGGCACGCTGTTCTATTTCATTTCTCTTCCTCTTCTTTTTGTTTAGTTTTTACAGTTTTTATATGAAAAATCTAATCTAAAGTCGTTATTTTTCATAAAATATTTCATTTTGATTGTTTATTACATCTCTTGTAGTTTATTAATTTTCTTGTTCCCTTTCCTAACTGGGCTATTTTTCCCTGTTGGAGCCTTTGGGCTTATAGCATATGCTTTTACAACAAGAGTTATAGCTTAGCTTGTAGAAATAATAATAATAATAATAATAATAATAATAATAATAATAATAATAATAGTCTGATCATATGTTTAAAAATAGCTTATAGAATTAAAAAAAATATGATTTAAAAGCTTGCGTACGATTAAAATGTTCTGTAGCAACAGACTTTTTTTCAAGTAATTATCAACTGTGATGATGGCATAATGATAATATAAAAACGTCCATTATCTCAGAAAATGACATAGCAGAAAAGTTATTCAGTTGAGAGAGAGAGAGAGAGAGAGAGAGAGAGAGAGAGAGAGAGAGAGAGAGAGAGAGAGAGATCTTACCGCTACAGCCAAGAAACTTGTCCCACTCATATGTGTGTGTGTATATATATATATATATATATATATATAT
>NC_090762.1:69535475-69552975 GCF_036898095.1 Palaemon carinicauda | reverse complement strand
AAAGTATATTATTATAATCATTCGGGACTTCGGGTTGCGCTGTGTAGTCAGATGTTACTGACAAGACTGAACGACAGTAAAGCACCAAATTTGCAAATATGAGAGATTTCAATTCTGCATAAATATTGGCATACATATTATTCACTACTTGAGAATAAACATCATTACTAGCTGTAGTCATTATCCTGTATTTCATGACTATTTGAAATACAGGAAAAATATTTTGAAAAGAAAATACATTTAGCCTACAACGCTGTTTTAAAATTTTCCTATTTTCCGTAAAGTTAATTACAAAATTCATTCATTTTTATATTGAAAGGAGTTCGCTTCTTCACAAAAGATCAATTATTTTAACCTTTAGCAAATTTTGTATATTTTCTGTCAATATATCTGTGACTGTTGTAATTTAAATTTTCCTGCTTGACTTAAAATTATCATTCTGTAATTATTACAATTTCTATACTTTTTCGAATGTGATTATTGATATAATTTTTATCGTTATCATTATAACATTTTGTTGGGATGAAATTGCATGCCACTTAGGTAAACAAATGCACAAATTAATCATCCGCGCTCGAAATTACTTGGTCTTAAAAATACACTATTATTATTATTATTATTATTATTATTATTATTATTATCATTATTATTATTACAACCCTAGTTGGAAAAGCAGGATGCCTTAAGTCCAAGGGCTCCAACAGGGAAAATGGCCCAGTGAAGAAAAGGAAATAAGGAAAGAAACAGAATATCGTGCCCAAGTTTACCCTCAAGCAAGAGAACTCTATCCCAAGAAAGTGGAACACCATGGTACAAGGGTATGTCACTCCCCAAGACTAGAGAACAATGGTATGATTTTTTAGTATCCTGCTTATCCTTACCAAGAGAAAAGTAGCAACAGAACAATTACATTAAATTACCCTCTACGAAAAACAATAAAAATTATCATCATTATTAGTATTGCTGAAAAAATGTAAGGCCCAGCCCTGGGATTTAGCCTTCTTGGTCTACAGCAATAATAGCAAACTCATGGAGGTACAAGTTCGTTTAAATAGGGAAAAAAATATTACCAGTTTATTTACAAAGGTCAGAGTATGAAGAGTCCGTTATACTTCTGTAAACAAGCGTCTACAGGGAGAGACCAGTATGGTTAAGAATTTAACTAAATTTGAATACAAACAAAAAAGAATAAATTAAAAAAAATAAATTAACTGAAAGTTAATACGTTGGTCTTTAATCTTACTGCAGGGAATTAAAAGACAGTAAGAAATGGAGCTACGAGAATAGTAATGAAATATCAATAATTAGAAGAGGGAATAAAAATCCCTAAGAATAGAATTAATCAACAGTTTAGAATCATTTCCACCTCTCCATCACATACAACACAACCCCCTCCCCCACCCCACCGGGAAGTGATGATGGACGCCGTGGCAAAGGCATCAGTTTAATATAGGTTTTAGATTCATAAGATCAACAAGCGCTGTTTTCATTGTCAGAATGAGTGACGGGGGCGCTGTGCCCCGCACACCTGTCGTCGTTTAAAAAAATGGTCAAATATGAAACTCGGATTTCATTTGCATTTTAATGGCAGCATTATTTTCTGACCCCAGGACGTGCTGATGTTATCATTCCCATCATTATGATTACTTAAGAGTAACTTAAGCTTCGTTTTCCCCAACCCACACGAATGTTTTTATTTTCAAGGAGAGATTGACTTGGCAGTAAACATAAAAATAAATGCAAATTCTGAAACTCTATAATGGAGATTTTATTCCAGGTGGAAATAAACATTAAAAGTGTAATGCAGATAATTCTGCTGTAATCAAAACGATTACTAATAAAGTAAAAACGTACAATTGCACATGATGATACATTAAGAGTTCCTTAAAAAGAAAATCACATCCAAAGGGGTAATTCTATGACTACATTCACTTTGGTAACCGAAGAGGACACGAACTGAATTTTTTTTTTTTTTTTTTTTTTGTTAAATTCGTTCTCCGAACTGCAAAAGTCATCTTAATAAAACAATCTAAGGATATAATAAAAAAAAAATCAGAATATCCTCCAATAATAATAATAATAAAAATAAAAATGATAATAATAATTATTACTATTATTATTATTATTACTAGACAGGCTACAACCCTAGTTGAAAAAACAGGATGTTAAAAGTCCAAAGGCTCCAACAATGAAAATAACCCAGTGAGGAAAATAAATAAATAAACAGATAGAACAGTGTGCTGGATGGTGCCATCAAGCAAGAGAACTTGCTAGTCGGGGGTTCGAGTCCCGCTTAGTCTCGTTATTGCTATTAGCGTATGCAACCTTACCATCCTTGTGAGCTAAGGTTGGGGGGTTTGGGGGAGCCTATAGGTCTATCTGCTGAGTCATCAGCAGCCATTGCCTGGCCCTCCATGGTCCTAGCTTGGCAGGAGAGGGGGCTTGGGAGCTGATCTTATGAAATATGGCCCGTCTCTAGGGCATTGTCCTGCTTGATAGGGCAATGTCACTGTCACTTGCCTCTGCCATTCATAAGCAGCCTTTAAACCTTTAAACTAGGATTGATCAAATATGGCAACATGCGATGAGGATGATGATAGAACTCATCCCACTTACTGTATATGAATCCTAAGAAATACGTTATACCAAAGACCTCTTAGCAACATAACAGTGGCAACGTTCGACTGTGATATGTATTATTATTATTATTATTACTTGCTAAGATACAACCCTAGTTGGAAAAGCAGGATGCTACAAGCCCAGGGACTCCAACAAGGAAAATAGCCCAACGAGGAAAGAAAACAAGGAAAAATAAAATATTTAAGAATAGTAACATTAGAATAAATATTTCCTAAATAAACTATAAAAACTTTAACAAAACAAGAGGAAGAGAAATAAGATAGAATACAGTAGTGTGTCTGGGTGTACCCTCAAGCAAGAGAACTCTAACTCAAGACAGTGGAAGACCATGGTACAGAGGCTATGGCACTACACAAGACTAAAGAACAATGGTTTGATTTTGGAGTGTCCTCCTAGAAGAGCTGCTTTCCATAGATAAAGAGTCTCTTCTATCCTTACCAAGAGGAAAGTGGCCACTGAACAATTACAATGCAGTAGTTAACCCCTTGGGTGAGGAAGAATTGTTTAATAATCACAGTGCTCTCTGTTGTATGAGTACAGAGGAGAATCTGTAAAGAATAGGCCAGACTATTCGGTGTATGTGTAGGCAAAGGGAAAATGAACCGTACTATATGGCCAGTGAAAGGACCCCATAACTCTCTAGCGGAAGTGTTGGCAATATAGTCTAGCAACTTTAAGGAAGACATAAACTTTCTAAACAACACTAACTTACAAAGGTTTAATTACCTGAGTGTGAATTCACATTCGAAAGATATTTACAGTCATATGTTCTATTAAGGAGTAGTTAGTCTACGGGCCAGAAACCTAAAAGGGACCCCATCCTCCTTAATACCTTCCACACGTTTTCCCGTTACTTTTATGTGTAAGCTTCGTGAAGAACATTGTTAGTAAAACAGTTTCTGGTTGCTAGTACCTGTAAATCAGTATTAAAAATGGGTACTGGCTGAGAAGGTCAAAACAGTACAATACCATTTTCACCCAGAAGTACTATTAACTTGAGTTATCAATGTATTTAAACTATTTTTAGGATAAAAATTTAACTGAAAATGATATTTTAGGGCTTCCATGTAATTTAATGTCAAAAAACCATAATAGATGCAAAATTTAAACTGAAATTATATACAGGTCAAAAGTTTTTAGTAGCACCACATTAATTGATCATTAAGTTCTCTCATTAAAAATTACATTTTCATGGCTTAGATCTAGTGGTTCAAGGTCTACAGTTTTCTAAGTCATCCTCCTCAAAGTTGTGGAGAGGGGGGGGGGGGGGGAGATAGTTACGAGAATTGTTACGAAGTCCAATGGCATCATTTCTGGATGCAATCAGTGGAACTCCAGTCATGCAGAATGGGATCTGATAGGTGCTGTTTGGTAGCTACAGCCCCTAATGCAAAGCGAAAAACTTCAGTAGCATGGAAACAAAGAGCTGATGTCCACACCTACACTAGTGTTCTGGGCAGTATTTTTAAAGGGGTTGGCTTGAATGCATTCACAGTGCAAACAAACTCTTCGGAGACATCAACAACATGATTTGGGATCTGCATTTCCCTAAAGTTTCTTGAAGGCGTTCACATAATAGTAATCTTTCAGCAAAATTTTCAATGGACGGCCCTTCTCTTTTCTAATAAAGCCACTGATGGTATCACAATAGTGTTTTTATGACATCATCACAAACATTTGCAAATATCAAGGATCCTACGATGGTCACCAGATCCTGTTTACATGTTTAACAGTGCATTAAAGCTGACTTCAAAGGCAAGTAACAAAAGACACACCGCCTCCTAAAATGGATGCTATAAGCTAATGAAACAAAGCAAATAAAGGACACGTAAGACAAAATACTATGTATGACATCTATAGACCATAAGAAAGCTTGTCATTCTGTCAAAACCTCAGCTGTAATGAAAACCCTTCATAAACAAGAAATAGCTGAATTTTGTATAAATAGGAAGTAGGCTACAGCAATCCTAAAATTACATAAAGATAGTGAGTAAAATCCGATTGAGAAAGGAGTTAGACAGGGACACACCATCTCTACAAAATTATTCACTGCATGCCTATGAAGAAATTTTAAAAAATTTAAATGGGGGAAATAAAGGAATCAATATTAATATGGAATACCTTAACAACTCAAGTTTTCCAGATAACATAGTTTAGTTTAGTGAATCATGGGATGAATTGCAAAAGCTGATAAAAGAATTGAATAGAAAAAAGCAGAAATGTAGGACTGAAAATGAATATGAGTGAAACTATGATAATGTTCAATGAAAATGCATATACATACTTAAGACAGATAATAAGTGTTCCCCCAGGACAGGAGACCAAAATTATAAGGATAAATATAGGGCAGAGAGCTTTTGGAAAATAAAATGAGATTATGAAAAGTAAAATGGCACTTTCTCTAAAAAAACAAAAGTATTTAATGAGATGGTTCTACTAGTTTCAACTAATCCATCAGAAACATGGAGCCTTACTAAAGACTTAAAACATAAGCAAGTTACAACTCAGAGAGCTATGGAAAGAATAATGGCGAGAATAACACTAGGAGACAGAAAAGAGCAACAGGAATACGAGAGAAAAGTAATTACCATTATTATTATTATTATTATTATTATTATTATTATTTGTACAAGCTACGCTATAAACCTAGTTTAAAAACCAAGAAGTTGTAAGCCCAATAGTTTGATTTTGGAGTGTACTTCTCCTAGAAGAACTGGCTGCCATAGCTAAAGAGTCTCTTCTCCCCTTACCAAGAGGAAAGCAGCCACTGAACAATTATGTGCAGTAGTTATCCTCTTGAATGAAGAATTGTTTGGTAATCTCAGTGTTGTCAGGTGTATGAGGGCAGAGGAGAATGTGGAAAGGATAGGCCAGACTATTCGGTGTATGTTTACACTTAAAGGATGCAATAACTTTCGAGCGGTAGTATCTCAACTACTGGCTGGTGCACTGGTCATCCTACTACCTACAAAAGTAAAGGATATTTCAACAAATGAGAATCACTGATAATAGATGGACATTAAGAATAACAGAATTGGTCCCTCAAGATTGCAAAAGAAGCAGGGGAAGGAAGAGAAGACGATGGATTGACGAACAAAGAAAGTTTGCAGGTGGATTGGCATAGAAAGACCATAAACAGACGTAAGTGGAAAGACATAAACAAGACCTTTATTCTGCAGTTTGTATATATATATATATATATATATATATATATATATATATATATATATATATATATGGATGAAAATTAACATAATATACAGTAGTGCTCAAATAGAAATAAATATCTACCTCATTTTGGGATTGAACCCTAGTCTCTTCAAATGAATGGCAGGGTCGCTACCAACCATGCCACAAGGAGGTTTAAAAGAATTCGGAACCTAAGTGCTAACTGTATTTCAGGATTTACCTGATAAGATATCAGTCTCACTAGAGATATACAGTACATACATATATCATCATCATCTCCTCCTACGCCTATTGAAGCAAAGGGCCTCGGTTAGATTTCGCCAGTCGTCTCTATCTTGAGCTTTTAATTTAACACTTCTCCATTCATCATCTACTTCGCACTTCATAGTCCTTGGCCATGTAGGACAGTGTCTTCCAACTCTTCTAGTGCCTTTTGGGGCCCAGTTAAACGTTTGGTGAACTAATCTCTCTTGGAGAGTACGAAGAGCATGTCCAAACTATCTCCATCTACCCCTCATCATGATCTCATCCACATATGGCACTCGACTAATGAGGTGGAGTCATTTAAATATTTAGGAACTATGATCTCTAATACAGGATCTTTAGAATTTGAGTTTAATAAAAGATTGAAAAAAGCAAATCACACAATGGCTAGGTTAAGTAAAATTTGGAAATGAAATCGACTGAAATTACATAAAAAATACCAGGTTATATATAAGTTTAGTGACACTGGTATTACTATAGGGACATGGTATAATAATGAAACAATATCAAACAGATTTTGTAGATTTGAGAACAATTCCCTCAAAAGAATATTGGGAGTTAAATGGTAGGGCGGCATGAGAAATGAAACAATAGGAGAGATTACTCAAGTGCCATAAGTGGATGAGATTGTGATGGGGCGAGAGAAGGTTGCGACTCAAAGACAGGATGAAAGCAACTGAGTAACTTTATTACAGATCACTTGCTTTTATATATACAAACTCCATTCAAAAAAGGCAAAAAAGACATAACAAGAAATTTCCTGTTCAACTGACACTGCACAGGTTAACAGTTAACGGTGAGAAAAACAGACATGTTATTTCAAGTCCTTGTCATTGCGGGGGGAGAGCCAAGGTACAAGCATAATATATACACAAAATGAAATGTCGTTACTATGTACGATCGTGTGACACACGGTTGGTACATGGCTGCCCCCTAAAAATGACATACTGTACATGTTAAATAGGACGCCCTGATCTAGAGAGGCAAACTGTAGGCGGGTCATCTGGCAGGAGATAAGCAGGTTTTAGACGATCAATGGAGACCCAGTCTTCTTTGCCATGAATGTTTAGTAGGAATGCTTTCGGACTGCGTCGGATCACAAAGAAAGGGTCCGTGTAAGGGGGCTTTAGAGGTGGCTTGCTGGTGTCGTTGCGTAGGAAGACGTGCGTTGCAGAGTGCATGTCTGTCTGTATACGATGCTTCGCTGGGGGCTTGTAAGTCTGGCGGCATGGAGTAAATTTTCCCACGACGTGACGTATGCGCTGGAGATCGTCGGAGGAGGTTGCAGAAAGATAAAATTTGGCAGGGACGACCAACGGGTCGCCATACACCATTTCAGCTGCCAAGACGTTGAGGGCGTCTTTAGGAGTGGTCCTTAGTCCAAGGAGGACCCAGGGAAGCTGAGTAAACCAGTTGTAATCCTTGCAGCGGGACATCAAATCTGCTTTGAGGGTGCGATGAAAAACGTTCAACCATTCCATTGGCAGCAGGGTTATAGGCAGTTGTCTGATATAGGGTGATGCCCAGGAGATTCGCTAATGATGTCTACAATTGCGAGGTGAAAGTGGTACCCCTGTCAGAAGTAATATGCTCAGGGATACCAAATCTTGCAATCCATCCTGAGAGTCAGGCAGATGTACATGAGGCGGACATTGCAGTTTTCATGGGAATGGCTTCATGCCAATGAGTGGAGCGGTCGATGACGGTAAACAGGTAACGATGTCCTTGTGATGTGGGTAGTGGGCCTACAACGTCGACGTAAATGTGGGCGAAACGACGCTGAGGTTGAAGAAAGGTACCCCCTCCTGAATCTGTGTGTCAATGTACTTTGGAAGTTTGGCAAGAAGTACAGGTGCAGACCCAATCCTTAGCATCCTTAGAAATCCTGTGCCAAATGAACTTCGTCTTCAGCAGCTGTGCAATAGAACGGCACGAGGGATGTGAAAGGCCGTGAATGAAATCAAACACCTGCCGGCGCATGGGAGCAGGAATCCAAGGTCGCGGTCTACCAGTACTGACGTCACAGAGGAGGGTGGTGTTGGAGTCTTCGATAGGGAAGTCTTCCCAACAGAGGGACATGCAGGATGTCCTACATGCTTGATACTCTGGATCTTGTCGTTGGGCTTCAGCCAAGGCGTTGTAATCCAATCCCAGTTGAACAGCAGCCAAGGTGTTTCTTGACAGGGCATCGGCAACGGGATTCATTTCCCCATGGACGTATTGGAGGGTGCAATTTTATTCAGCCACGGCGGAGAGATTTCGGCGTTGACGAGCGGACCAGGCATCAGACTGTCGAGTGAAGGCGAGCATCAAAGGCATGTGGTCTGTGCGAATAACGAGGGGCGTACCTTCTAAGAAATGGCGAAAGTGACGGACAGCCAAGTGCATCGCCAGCAATTCGCGATCGAAGGTAGAATAACCCGATTCTGCCCTGGACAGTTTTCTGCTGAAGAAGGCCAATGAGCAGGGCGAGCCGTTGACCACTTGCTCGAGTATTGCACCAATAGCAACGTCGCTGGCATCGGTGAAGAGAAGGAGAGGGGCATGTGGGATCGGAAAAGTGAGAGCTGCAGCAGTTGATAGGGCCTTCTTTGCATTGCAGAAGGCCGCTTCTTGAAGGGGACCCCACTTCAGGTCCTTTAGCTTACCCTTGAGGAAGGCGTAGAGGGGAGCAAGAGTGGCGGCAATGGCTGGCAGAAAACGGTGATAATAACTGATCATGCCCAAGAATTCCTGCAGAGCTTTGACGGTCGAGGGCGTGGAGAAGTCCTGAACGGCTGCTACCTTCTCAGGGAGGGGATGGACTCCTTCAGGAGTGATGTGGTGCCCTAAGAACGACACTTTCTTGGGGCCAAAGGTACACTTGTCGTACCGGACTACAAGGCCGTTTTGTTGCAGGCGGTCGAACACGATGCGCAGGTGACGGAGGTGTTCCTCTTTTGAGGAGGAGAACACAAGCATGTTGTCCACATAACATACACAGAAGGGGAGGTCCCCTAAGATGCCATCCATGAGACGTTAAAAAGTGGCCTCAGCATTACGAACGCCAAAACAGGAGTAATTGAAGGTGTATGTAACAAACGGAATGGTGATGGCGGTCTTGGGGATGTCTTCTGGGTTCATAGGCACCTGATAATACCCCTTCAGGAGGTCGAGCGTGGAGAAAACCTTCACTTTGTGCATGTAGGAGGTCCCGTCGGCGATGTTTGGGAGGGGGTAGTGATCTAGTTCTGTTTGCATGTTCGGACACCTGTAATCCCCGCACGGACGGAGGGAGCCGTCTTTCTTCAGAACGATGTGTAAGGGTGACGACCATGGGCTGGAGGCCTTTTGGCAAATGCCCATTTCATCCATTTCGGTGAACGTCTGTTTGGTGGCTGCCAATTGTTCCGGTGCCAGACATCTGAATTTTGCGAAGATTGGGGGTCCCGTCGTCTTGATATTGTGATAAATACCGTGCTTGGCAGGAGCTGTGGCGTTTGGCAAAGTTCTGGACAGAAAACTTCCGGGTACGATGTGAGGAGGTGGGCGTAGGCATCTGTGGGTATGCTGATGTGGAGAGCGAGGTTGGAGGGGGCGGGTTGAAGAGGTGTCGACAAGTACGATTCTGCGATGACCAATCGTCGGTGGGCAACATCGACCAGAAGGTGGAAATGAGAGAAGAAATCCGCACCGAGGATTGGCAATGTGACGTCAGCAACGATAAACTTCCAATTAAATTTATTGTTTCCAAACGATAATGTGAGGCTTCTGGTAACCGTAGGTGGGTATCGCAGATCCGTTGGCAGCTAGCAAGTGGACGTCGGCAGACATAGACAGACTACGTCGGCAGATGTAGACAGACTACGTCGTGTCCTGAAGAGTTCCCTTGCCAAAAGAAAACGACAAGCACCCGTGTCTACCAAAAATCGCATGCCCGTTCCTGCATCATGTAAAAAGAAAAGATTAGAAACACGGGAGGACACTGCCACTAGCGATGGCCTACTTACATGTTTTTTGGCCACTGACAATCCTTGTCACATTTCTTCGCGGCTGCCCCAAATCTGTTGTGGTAGTAGCAAAACTGCAGCCGATGGGAGGCAGTAAGTGGCTCTAGAAGTCATTGGTTGGGGCGTGAGTGAGTGGTGGGTGGCTTTGTCGCCGCTTCGGTATGTCACGGGGTAGGTGTGTATGTCCTACGGCATTCACGTCAGCTTCGGTTGATGTTGAATAGGCGTCCTCTTCGTCAGGAGTGGAGGCGTTGATGGAGGTCTTGAAGGTCGTGAAGTGGCTGTCCATAAGGGCGTCGGCTTTGGTCATCAAGTCCTTTATGGGTAAACTATCGACACCGGGTATGGCAGCGCGTACAGGTTCGGGTAAACGGCGTATCCAAAGGGCACGTAGTAGGTTCACCTGACGAGGAGAGCCGTCTGCGGCAGGTTGCAGGCGAGCGATACTGGTCATTTCCCTGAGGGCGAGCGAAGCCCTTTGATCCCCCAACGGTTGTTGAGAGAGCTGAAAAAGCTTTGCTATATGGGCGGCTGGCGACGGCGAGTACTGCTGCAGAAGGTATGTTTTGAGGGCATCATATGCTATTGGGGTGTCTCCTTGTTCACAAAGCCAGTCGGATATTTCTGGGAAGGTATTCTCGGGTATAGCCGCGAGAACATAATCTGCTTTGGTGGTTGAGCGAGTCACGCCATTGATGCAAAACTGTACTTCTGCGTGCTGAAACCAAGCAAACGCCTCTCTGCTGGCGAACAACGAAAGTCTCAATTGGGCGGCCATAGTACCAATGACGGAGGGGAGAGGAGGGATGGAAGGCGGGAGGAGCGGGTCGATTTCCCGGGTCACTAATGTGACGGGCCGAGAGAAGGTTGTGACTCAAAGACAGGATGAAAGCAACAGAGTAACTTTTTTACAGAACACTCGCTTTTATATACATAAACTCCAGGCAAAAAAGGCATAAAAGACATAACAAGAAATTTACTGTTCAACCGACACCGCAACGGTTAACAGTTAACGGTGAGAAAAACAGACATGTTATTTCAGGTCCTTGTCAGTGCGCGGGGAGAGCGAAGATACAAGCATAATATATACACAAAATGAAATGTCGTTACTATGTACGATCGTGTGACACACGGTTGGTACAAGATCATGGTGAGAGGTAGACTGAGATGGTTTAGACATGCTCTTTACACTCCTCAAGAGAGATTAGTTCACCAACCTTTCAATTGGGCTTCACATGGCACTAGAAGAGTTGGAAGGCCAAGGCCCACATGGCTGAGGACTATGAAGCAGGAAGTGGGAGATGATGAATAGAGTATTGAATTAAAAGCTGAAGATAGAGATGACTGGCGATATCTAAGCGAGCCCCTTTGCTTCAATAAGTATGGGAGCAGATGATGATGGTGATGATGATATACATAGAGATGGTTTGGTCAAGCTCTTCGCACTCCCCAAGAAAGATTAGGTCACCAAACTTTTAACTGGACTCCACAAGGCACTAGAGGAGATGGAAGACTAAGGCCTACATGGCTGAGGACTATGAAGAGTGAAGTAGGAGATGATGAATGGAATATTGATTTAAAAGTTGAAGATAGAGACGACTGGCGAAATCTAATCGAGACCCATTGTATCAATAGACGGAGGAGGAGATGATGATGAGGATATATACATATATAAACCTATAATTTATATATATATATATATATATATATATATATATATATATATATATATATATATTCTTACAAGGCTGGTCTACATGAGAGGAGAATATTGTATAAACGTATTTCATTTGTGTATTTAAGAGATGTATAGCCAGCTCACAAGGTGGGTCACACTTATGTAGGATTAAGTAAATGTATGTATGTAAGTTACATAATACTGTCATTATCTATTTAGTTGTATTTTCATTCAGTTCCGTATATGTAAGTTTACAACATTTTAAAGAATTGAATTTTAATTTCACGTAGTTTAGCTACAAAGTCTTATGTAACTTGTTAGAAGGTATGCTGAAAGACACACACTAGGGATTGCATCATGTTTCCACGTGGTTGGAAGTTGCAGGAAGGTTCTCAACTAAAACTTACTCTTTTTTTTATATTGTGAGAGGAGGTGGTAGGATTTAGCCGAGAGCATTGCCTCATCGAGCAACGATGGTATTTTACTTCAAAATGCCAACCTTGACACCGCTAGAGCCATGCCCCACGCTAAGCAAATGCTTTACTAGAAGTTTTTAGAGTAAATCTGGATAATATATATATATTTATATATATATATATATATATATATATATATATATATATATATATAGGACTGACCAATGCTTAGGAACGAGATATCTAGCCTAACCCTCTGAAAGAGCCAATGTCTGCCAGTCTTCTCACTAGCATCTATCCAGCCACTACGCATTTCCTCTCCAACATGCACAGTTTCCTATCAAACGTGAATAGTGAATTCTCTCCAACATATACCGTGTATAGTGTTGTTCAAATGTTGGTGATATTATCGTGTGTTCAATTAAAAAATGAAGTGTGTTAATGTAAGTAAATTTATATTGTAAAGTTTTGTAACTGGCTCTGTGTAATTAGGTTAAACAGTGAAGTGTATTTATTTTTGCTTGACTGTTCAATAACCTTGTGTGACCCCAATGGACATAAGAGTAACAGTTATGTATATGTAAGTGTAATTTTTATTTATTTTCTATAGTGTTGAAGTGTCAACTTTTTTCATTAGTTGTCAAAATTGAATATTTTCATAAATTAATTTCTAGTGAAACAAGTGATTGTATAATCTTTGAAGTATGATTTTATCTTAGTCTAAGGTCTAATTCAGATTTAATTTTTCGAGTGATTTAATTTTGGTATTATTTTTTGAATTGTTATTTTTATAGAATATATTTAGTTATGTAAAGTGTGTATTATTTTGATCACCAATACTTATTTTAGTACTTTGCTCGTATCTCCTGACTAAGTTGATTTAAGAATAGTTCCCGTTAAAATTAAAGTAATCACCCAGTTTTTGTTTTGAGTGTTCATATATATGATCGTCTGGGAGTTGCGTATTATTCTCAGAGCTCGGAGGTTTTCTCTTGCGTATTAGATCATGTAATATAAATCAGGTGAGTTTTGGAGCTCGGGAATTTACGTAATTCGCTGGTCACAATATATATATATATATATATATATATATATATATATATATATATATATATATATATATATATATACGTTAACTCTTAAAAAAGTGTTTATCTGTCATCTTTATTAATACTGACATGATCAATACATCACATGTTAAGTCTTTTACCAATTAGAATAAATCAGACTAGAGGTACTTAAAGAATAATCAATGTCTCTAATAAGGACTACTTTAGAAAAAAAAAGCCTCTTAATTGAATCAGTACATCAGTTTGGCAAGAGTCGCCTCTTATATTTACGTGCCCTGCCATAAGTAATTTTCTCCTTGTACCTATACGCATATCTATCAAACACCTGACTCGTTATGACAAGATTAATGTAACTGGTATTGGATGTCAAAGTTATAGCTTTAAATACTCTACTAGTCTTTAGTAAACACCCACAAAACTTCTATTAAAATCATTCTTAATAGATTAGAATGAAGCCTATTAACACTGATTACATTGATTGAAGATCGTCTAAAAAAATAGATCTATGAATAAAATCCAGTAAGTAATAAATTTACTTAGCTATAATCTCCTTTATCATCATCTAATCATATAAGCAAACTCAAGCACAGACTCAGAGAGTTTGATAAAGTTCCAGTTGAGTCAAAACAACTTACTGAAATTACAATAAACGACAAATCAAGAGAAATTCTCGAGAAATCCATCAGATTAAGTGTCCAGAAAAGTCAACTGACCACTGAAATTCCAGAGAGAATAACCCCAGATGAAATTCTGAGAAAATCCAACCTATCCAGGAATGTTTCGCCTAATTCCTTAAGTTTCAAAGATGTCAAGCAAATTTTTCAAATCTTAAAGCAAGTTAACCCACTTCTTGAAGTTCAGAGAGGAAGTTATAGGAAGTTTCAAAAAGCCCCAGTGGCTTCTTGGGTTTCAGCAACAGTCAACAAACTTTCTGAAATTCCAAAGGGTGTCAATTTACATCCAAAAGTTGCAATGGGCGTTAACCAGCTTCCTGAAATTTCAATGGGCTTCAACGAACTTCCTGAAGTTTCATGAAGTGTTAATCGACTTCCTGAGATTTCGAAAAGCATCAATCAATCAGGCGCAAATTAGTTTTTTCTAATTTTCAAAAGGTTCCAACCAATTTCCTTTAGTTTCAAAAGTTTAAAACCAGTTTCCCGAATTTTCAAGAGGCATTAACCAACTTTCTGGGCTTTCAAGAGGAGTCAAACGGCTACCTGAAGTTGTAAGAAAAATTAACCAATTAACTGAGATTACAGTAAGATTCACTAAAACTGAACAACAAAGCTATGCCATTTCATAAATTCTAAAAGTCTACCAATTTGCGGAAAATCTCATAAGTGCCCACCACACACTAAAATTCATAGAAGTTCCTATCAATTTGCTGATGCCATGAGAAATGCCAAGCTTCTACTGAAATTCGGAGATGTACCCCAAACTAATTAATATTATGGGTTAATTTATGATTCGGTTCAACCAACATACTGAAATTCTGAGAAATGCCCAGCAACTTGCAGAAATTCTGAGAATGAACTTCTGAGAAAGGTCAACAAACATCCTGAAATTCTGAGAAGTGCCATCTAATTCACTGAAACTACAAACTACAAAAAATGGCCACCAACTTTCTAAAAACTCCAGGAGAAACCACATAAATGAAATTATTAAAATCAAACTATATTAATTCAAAACTCCTCTGATATCGCTATGGTGAGACACTGCCCAGGAACTCTGAAAGAAACCCTCAGCTCATTCGATAAGGAAATTACTCATTAACCATTCATTGAATCCTTGCCAAAATTCCTTGATAACTTCTTTCCGTTTGGTCCAAAACGCACCTGGCTGTCAGCAATTTGTTTCGGCTGGGACAGCTGGTTTAATAGGGGACCCCCAGCCAAAAGCTGTTACAACATAGACCACTGACAGGTCGCAGATGTATGGATTAATAGCAGTTGTGTCAAGCAATCCTCAAGTGTTCTCCAGATACAAAATTTCATTGATCATTGGAATTCTCCTATATTCTAAAATCTTCGTTTTTCATAACTCAAGCTTTTTTTTTTTCTTTTTTAAAACTAATGATACCATTAACGGCAATATAACACAGAAATATTGCTTACAAATAATTTTGTCGCAAAATATATGATAAATTTGTGGGGTAAAAAGGTACCATACATGTTTTAATCAAAATAAGATCTTGGAAATAATTGCAATATTAAAAGCTTTCTTGAGAATATTATATACATAGATTTGAGATATTATGAAATAGTTCATATAAATACGTTTATGGTAACGTGAATTAAAAATTCATGGGTTCATATTTTTTCGTTAATGTGTCAATCGAGAGATCAAAGACCTGTCAATCTCCATTCATTTAAAAAATATTACTCTGCCTTCTCCTTGCAGGAGAACAAATATGGACAAGAAAAAGGCCCCCCAACCCGGGCCCACCTAAAACTCTAATCGAGGTTCCGTCCAAGGAAGTCCCTGGTTCCACCCATCAACTGAGCCGCCTCCCAGTTAGATCATGACGCCACGGCCCCAGAGTATGATAATTGGCGGAAAGACACCAACCTCAAGACAGCTTGGGCCTCGTATTCGCCAAGCGTCAAAGTCACTCACTCACCTGCAAGCTCTAAAGTAAATGAACTTGAAGATATTGGCCAGTATCTCCCCGACGTTTGACATGTAGAGCAGCATGAGAGGCATACCCACGATGGCATACAGTATGGTCGCTATCTTGCCCAACTCCGTCCGCGGCGCCAAATTACCATAGCCTGTAGCAAAGAGAGGAAACGGGAGGTTACGAAATGAGGGCGGAATGAACTATTTATAGATATAACTCCCTTTGGTTCTCTTATCTGAAAGACTGATACGGAAAAGGAGGAAGAAAAGTTTCGTATGACAGACAACATGGTTCATCTGATCATCTGTCAAAAGAAACCAAGTTATGAATCAAAACATAAAGATAACAGAATCTTATAAGAAAAACGGAAGACAGAGAGGCATTCAATGTACAACTAGTTTCGTTACCCAATCTCTAAAACCTGACACGAATTCGCTTGCTATGTATTTAATAACTGCTCATGGTGACGACGATAGAGATCGAAGTACATACTTTTAAGCCTAATACTATTCCCTATAGGAAAATAAACCTAAAATGGTTGTCATTAATCTGGCTACCAGCTGTCATTTGGGGATGAGGTTGCAACACCCCTCATGTTTGTAATCCACCACAATGATTAATTACTGTACTTACCCATACATACACATCTACAAAAAACAGGTGATTTTTTTCTTTTTGTTTTAGGACAAATGAAGTCGGCAAAATTGATACGCCAGAGTGATTACCTTATTTCAGAAACCATTCTTGTATTCATTTTCATTATTACTATTATCATTAGCATAATTATTATTATCATTAAGCTCACCGTAAATGAATATAGACATCTACCATTTTTTTTTCTTTTTACAATTTCTTCATCCGAGTCATTCAACGTGTAATGCATTGAAACTTTTACAATTCTATTTATAATTACATTTTCAATATATTCTTTATACAAAAAAACTTGCAAACTTGTCAAAAATTTATTTGCTATTAGCGAACGAATCGGAATACCAATTATATATAAATCCATATAGATAAGACTTTATTATCTTGGGTAAAATAAAAAATGCACAAAGTAAAAAAAAAATATGAATGCTTCAAATGCAAACACAGAAGCCCGCGTACATCTATGCAAACACGAACAGTTATTTCGCACAAACAATCTGTGACAAGTTGATTTTTCCGCTTCAACACTTCTGAAACATCTAATCTAGGCAAGTTTCCCCTTGTCGGGGTCCGTTTTCACTTTACGGTTGAGGTACAGTGACGAAAGGTATTCGAGATGTGTTTGTTTGGGTTAAGTTTCGTAGCCCTTTTTATTGAATTATTTTGTTCCATTAATCTGATGTTCAGGATTTAATTTTACAATGAACATGGCCAACAAGAGTACCTATATAATACCAACCAACGCCGCTGCATTCTTATAAAAAATAAACAGTTAAAATCTACTAACTTTTACATGGCTGTCTATTCCTTCGGTCTTATCTAGGCTACACCCTTTCTTATTTTTTTTTCTACTTCTGTTGTCATAATTATGTAATTGAAACAAAAAATGATTAGTCACTTTCAACGATTAGAAGCAACATTGGGGAGCCTGCATCATTATCATTCACATATAAAATCAGTGTATCAATAAACATTATTTGATATTT
>NC_090762.1:69497975-69527975 GCF_036898095.1 Palaemon carinicauda | reverse complement strand
AAGGTCAGTTTTAATGTTGCCATTGTTTTTAAAATATTGTATTTCAAGTGTTTATTACTTTTCATACAATTTATTAATTTCCTTATTTCCTTTCCTCACTGGGCTAGTTTTCCCCGTTGGAACCCTTGGCCTTATAGCATCCTGCTCTTCCAACGAGGATTGTAGCTTAGCTTGTAATAACAATAATAATATTATGAAAAAGTCTCCTTTACATTGATACCTTCGACTGGGGAACTTTTACCACAATTATACTTACCAATGTTCCTTTACTAATAATCATATATATTCATATTCACTCTTAACCTTTCCTTTCCTTTTTTTCTTTTACAATTTTACCTTCAAATAAAACTAGGGGGCCACTCGGTAGAGAGCATACCTACGCCACGCCATGCAGTCTTATTTTGTTCTAAACTCCACTTCGTACTTGTATCAAGAGGCATTTTCTCCAAATTCTAATAAATTGTCCTTGGGTCACACACCACATGTCCAACAACTTTAGTTGAAATTAGTTTATTAGATTTTGCCTAAGGTTGTTTACAAACAAAAACTTGACATTGCAATTAATCATTTTCAAAGTACTGCTACGTACTTGTACTTTGCTGTTCGTTATCCAAAATGTTACAAATTTAACCTTGGGTCATAACCACCATGACTACAAAGTTTGGTCAAAATCGGTACAGTAATTTTTGTGTAAAGTTTCTCACAAACAAACAGACAGGGGTAAATACATACTTCGATTTTGGCGAAGACAATAAGGAAAGAATATATTCACGGGAAAAATGTATCCTTCGAAGACTGCCAGGCCAGAGGATTTCACATACGTGTATATTTAGCAACCGTGACAGTATGACGCCAGGACACCCATCTTTGTCATGTCAGTCATATAGTGTTTACTACGGTGGGCCGGATTATCTGCCACGCAGACTGACAGGGACACGTCTTGTCTTTTGAATGGGACGTTTATTAACCTTTATGCCTCTTGTGAGAGATATCGTGAATAATGTTGGGATAGGGAGAGGAGAGGGTTAGCCTTTTTTTTATACTCATTACAACATTCTTATTCATCTCTTCACTATATTCATCGAGTTGTCATCTATATATAAGTTTGCCAGATTCTCTTCACACACACACACACACACACACACACACATATATATATATATATGTGTGTGTGTGTGTGTATACTGTATATATGTACATTGTACACAGTATATGTATGTGGGCTGAATATATATATATATATATATATATATATATATATATATATATATATATATATATATGTGTGTGTGTGTGTATGTGTGTGAATATGTATTATATCGATATCACATATTATATATAAATATATATGCATGTAAAGCATACACGTACATGTATGCATATGCATATATATAACTATGGTTATAGCTTAGCTAGTAATATTAATAATAATAATTCACATGTATACAATATATATTAATATATATATGTATATGTTTATATATACACACTGTACATACGCAAATACATATATTTAAATATATATAAATACATGTATCTAATTTATATATATATATACATATATATATGTATATATATACACATATATATGTATATATATATGTGTGTGTGTGTGTCTGTCTGTGTCAGTGTGTACGGATACATTCGCCCATCAACCAGAAAGCAGACACAGTTTAGTGAGAATTGATGGATTGGGCTTTCATTACTGCTGAAGTTTTGACAAAATCAAAAGTTTTTTCATAGTCTACAAATACCATACATAGTAGTTTGTCACACTGTTGATTTTTCCATTAGCTGCTTAATTACATGGATATGGTTAGTTGTTGAATATCCGCTTCTAAAGCCTGCCAGCTCTCTTAGTTGATTACAGATTAGCTGACTTTCTATTTGGCCTAATATGATCTTTGTAAATGTTTTATATATTATTGAGAGTAAACTTACCATGCACATTATATATATATATATATATATATATATATATATATATATATATATATATATATATATACAATAAATTTTGCACATTTAAACGTGCTTTTCATATATCAAATAAGCCATACATTTTAATAAATAAATGTCTGGATTCTCTTACCGACCTCGGGATCAGAGTCTCGAGGCAATTCACTCAAAGACAATAGCATCTGACTGGCCGGGACTCGAACCTTGGTCCCGGATGCTTGTATGACACTGACTGTACCATTTAGCAATGGTCACTGGACCCTGGTCCCTAAGTCGGTAATAAAATCCAGACATTAATGTATTAAAATATATGGCTTATTTGAAATATATATGTATATATATATATATATATATATATATATATATATATATATATATATATATATATATATATATATGTTCCTACGGTTTAGTAACTATTTACGACCTACCTTAACCTTGAGATACCAGAGATTGACCCCTCGAGGTGCGAAAGGTTAAGGCCAACATGGTATGTTGACCCAAGCAGTGAATAATGACCCTGAGATGAATCAACACTAGTGGATCGTTGGCAGGTTAAAGAATGACAACTTCTGGCCTTTAATGGGAAAGGTACGTCCTGAAACCGAAACCGCTCTCTCAGGTTTGATAGAAACCACTGATATACAGTACAACCGCCCTAGTGATATGCGGATGATGGGTGAGTCAGTACCGTAGACCAGTGGTTCAGTATTTGGCTGTGACGATTTGTGGATGTAGTAGATAAACTGGTGTACCACAGTCCTTGCATGGGTGGTGTATGGACAGCCACTGTCTTGAGGACATTGGTCTGTCCCTTGCTTCCGCTACTCACGAGTGACCCCATAACTCTTTAACCCCTGCTGAATCTTGTACTATCATTTACGAGTCACCCAGCTTTCAGGGTGGTACTCCTCGTGTCAATAAAGCAAATTCAACATCAAGGTCTTATCTCTTTTCTTCCACTATGTTCTTATGTTCTTAATGGTTACTAAATATGAACTGTATACATACACATACATTAATCATATATATATATATATATATATATATATATATACATATATATATATATGTATATATATATATATATATATATATATACATATATACTGTATATACATATATATATATATATATATATATATATATATAACAAATTAAACAGTTTCTAGTCACAGCAAGACAAAGGCCTGACATTTTAATTGTGTACTATTCAGGGCCATAAATACTAGTTTGGTTTGCTGTAAGAAATCATACAAAAATCTCCCACCATCGCCAATCAGCGCTGGCCAACGTGGTGAGGAAAACTGGCTAAAGCCCAGACACACACGCAAACACACACACCCATATATATATATATATATATATATATATATATATATATAGATAGATAGATAGATAGATAGATAGCTACGAGAGCATACTAAAGTAGAGGATATTCTAATAACAAGAGAAAGGAATGGACATGGCCAGGACATAAAATGAGAATGACTGAAAATAGATTGATATTAAGAATAACAGAATGGGCCCCTAGAGATTGTAAAAGACGCAGGCGAAGGAAGAGAAGACGATGGATGGACGAACTATGAATTTTTGCGGGAGTAGACTGGTACAGAATGACCATAAACAGACACAAGTGGTAGGACATGTCTGAGACCTTTGTTCTGCAGGTGAATAGTCACGGCTGATGATTATATATATATATATATATATATATATATATATATATATATATATATATATATATATATATATATACACACACACACACATATATATATATATATATATATATATATATATATATATATATATATATATATATATATATATATTTATATATATATATGTATATATACATATATATATAAATATATATATATATATATATATATATATATATACATACATATATATATATATATATATATATATATATATATATATATATATATATATATATACACATACATATATATATATAAAGTAACAGGTGTTGGACCGGGGCTTGTTGGAGAAAAGAGGCACAATTTTTTTAAACGATTGGACCATTGAACGGATGTAGTAGACAGGAAAAAAAATTTACAAACTAAAAAATAGCCAGAAGAAACCGTCTCCGCTATCTGCGAGTTGCTGGGATAATCCTTCGGTAGGAAGACATAAATAGATCCGTTCGTTGCGAATATTTCACTTCTTCAGTTGCCGTGTAATGTTTTATGGCGATTTATTTTATCGACTCTTCTTGCCAAGATTTCGCGTCTCGTAGTAGTTTTGAATTGCAATATTTGCTGACACTTTAGCCATAGTGTTGATTTTGATATTTTCCTATAAATATTCATCTATTGCAGATATACGGTTAATTACTAATTTTATCATACAGCCAAAACTCATGAAAAATAAAACTTTCTGCCTCTGAAATAACTGAAATTCTTTTTTTTTTTCGTTCACTCCCCCAATTTTCCTAAAGTTCTTTAACTCCGTATCCCAGCCAATAACTTTGAGAGAACATTTTCCTTCCACTATCAGAGATACGTATCAGTGGGCGATATCTGTAAACCGATTCATTTGCTCTAATTTGCTCTAATGTTGTGACTGCTCCCAAGACAGGACCAAAAACATCATCAGCTACATTTATAGGTGATTTTTGCAGTGAGACAGACAACCTCCCAACATGTGTGGCTTTGTCTAAGGTCAGTTACAAAGATCGGGTCATAGGCTGTGTACAAGCTCTGGGTCAGTACAAGGATTTGGGGTCAACACGAAATGTATGACTGCGTCCAAGGACAGACAACACCACAAACTGATTCACAGGCTGTCATGTGAATTTGTGATTACTGAGAATAATAATAATAATAATATCAATAATAATATTAATAATAATAATAATAATAATAATAATAATAATAACAATAATAATAATAATAATAATATTAATAATAAATTACTCACGTCTATTTTGAGACAGTAATGAACCGTTTCTTTCCCTACATCTCCAACCATTTGTCTTTTTGTCTCATGTTTACTTGGTCATTTTATAATAAACCTTTTCCTTTTCCTTTACTTCTCTCTTGCCTACATTTCCTCCCCCATTGGATCCCAAATGAAAAGGATGACTGATGATTTTTACTCGAAGGGAAAAATCGCAAATAGGCCTACATGACATTCATAAGTATAAGATATAGCAATATTTACGACGACTTACTAAAGAATACAATATAGCAATACTTACGACGACTTACTAAAGTATACAATATAGCAATATTGACGACGACTTACTAAAGAATACAATATAGCAATATTTACGATGTTATCGATCGCTAGACTCTTAATGCTATATAATATCATTAGATTCTGAAGAGGAATTAAAAATATAAATAAAATAATCAAATCCCAAAAGGGATCTAACACAGACACGAATGCAATCCTCCCTTAACCCCTTCTGTTCACTATGAATCATTTTGTGTTGAAAGAAAAAATATACTAATCGTTACCATACCACGAATATGGCTTTACTAACTCCTATCTATAGGTTCCCGTTTTTACAGCATCTGCCAGATTATATCTCAAACTTCACTCTGGATTCTGTAGTTGAGGTACGACGAGACTTTTTTTTCTCTCGTTTATTTTCAACTTTCTGAGGATATTCTGGGAGCAGTGACATATCTAATTAAATGCAAATGATTCCCAGATTTGATATTTGCGTTTATATTTGCCATTGAAAATATCAATCAATTTTATTCTAATACTTTTTGAATAAAAATGTGATGATATAACTTGTGTGAGCGTCCATTCTATCATAAGGCCAGAGAGAGAGAGAGAGAGAGAGAGAGAGAGAGAGAGAGAGAGAGAGAGAGAGAATCACTTTCGTATAACATAATTCCTGATTTTGATAGTAATGTGCAATTTGGAATGAAACTTGAACTTACTCCATCTAGCTCGTGGGTTAGGAGTACCGAGTACCACCCGATTTAAACGTTTTACATTTACTATTTCAATCATTGATGCTGGATTCGATTTCCCAGACTTGAAAAGCATCGAGTGGCTTGGGATTTGAAATCTTCATTTTATCATATCATAGATAATATTGATTTGAATCCGCAAACAATCACCAAATGGTATGCGATTAATTTGAACGTTTATTTACAGTATTTCATATTTAGCTCACAAATCTCTCTCTCTCTCTCTCTCTCTCTCTCTCTCTCTCTCTCTCTCTCTCAGCTACTCAGATGATGAAAGACAATGTCTAATAAAATAACAAACAGGCCATGTTCTTCTTACCCTTTTTAACTCCTGTTTTTTTGATCGCCGAAGACTTAAACCTTAACACAGTTTGGGGGAAAAGATAAACAAAATATCCCCCTTCTCTAAACGAGAGAGAGAGAGAGAGAGAGAGAGAGAGAGAGAGAGAGAGAGAGAGAGAGAGAGAGAGAGAGAGAGAGAACACAGCCTCTTTGAACTTTTCAAAAAGTAGATCGTATCTTTTAACAGATAGATACAAGAAAAAACGTTCCAAAGGAACAAAGACGAAGCGTTACACGAAGGGTAGACTGAGTAAAGCGAGATGTCTATTTTCGTTTTCAAAGATGCAAATATGAAGGATGTGTCAGCGGCGGTTGGCAACAGAGTAACAACATGGTAAGTCACGGCCATGTGCAACAGAAACCATCTGGAGTCGTAAAGTTTCGGACATTAAACCAGCAGTGGACATAAAAGATTCTATTTCAATTTACCTTATGATGGTAAGTAAGCATATACAGTGAGTGGGTATTAACTATAATAATATTAACCCCACTACTACTAATATTTATGATAGGGTTGATCTAGGAGGAATGAATTCGTATAAAACCTGATTTATGTACACAGGCACAGTTCTTAATCATAACTACAGAGACGTTGTAAATAACAACAACAACAACAACAACAACAACAACAACAATAATAATAATAATAATAATAATAAGAGCAGAGGGCGGATTCTACCCAGACTACTGACCCATTAGCAGATAACTTAACTCAGAAAGTTGATAATCTATTGAAGAATATTGAATCAACTACGTTCATACTTGAAACAATGATGGCCCCGAAAATGAGAAAATAACATACTGAAAAAAGTTAAAGAACAAAATCTATTAGTATTCAAATAGACGTACATGAAAAATGAGGTTCAAACAGCATTCATACTTCAAAATGGAAATATTTCAAATTTCCTTGATGAAAGGATTATAGACAATGCAGCAAATAAGATTCCAAACATGGCGGCTGATACTGAAAAGAGTAGAGTGGCAAACTTGAAACCAAAAATAATGAAGACGATGTAATTAATGCTTTCATTCATAGGAATCGTTGTTTGGATTTGATTCAGAATGTAGAAGAGAAGATCAGTCAGATATAAAAAAAAAAAAGCGTGGCTGGTGGGACTGCCCACTTCATTTTTCTTTCTTTGATGGCTGCGTTTCCGGTCCCATACAGCAGGGGAACCCCGCTCTCTACAGGACCTCCACTGTTCTGAGTATTTAACGTTTCATATCGCGTATTGTTCATTTACTGTTAAATCGTCACTCTCAAAGGACTCGTGAAATAAGAAAGTCTTCAGCTTCAGTCTTCAGTCATTCGAATGTTTCGTGGGAGCTTATTATATAGTCTTAGGGCCGCATATTTAAAGGCTCTGGAACCTAAAGTAGTCATAAATCTAGGTTCCAACAGTTTGAAGCCATCTAACTATTCTCGTGTCGACACGATTTGTTGGCTGCGCAATATGTAGCAATTCTCTTAAGTATTTTGGACGCCCGGTTCTGGTAACTTGGTGGGTTATAGTACATATTTTAAATTCAATTCTGAAATGTGATCCTGAAGTTCTGAGAGCTATTCGTGATAATTGCGATATACAGTAAACTTGATAGGTACCGCACAATCACCTGCTTCCACTATCAAAGGTTTGGACATTTTGAAAGATACTTCAAGTTCAAGACTGATGATGAAGTGTGTGGAAATTCTGCTTGAATCATAACACCAAGGAATGTAACTCCCAAGACATGGAATTGATAAGACTAGCAGCATATACGGATCATAAATTGCGGCTGTGTAAACATTCAGTCTGCTGGTAATAAAACCATTCAAATAAATTAAATGATAAATAGAAGTGTTTCGACATAAATTATTAGCAATATCCGAAACATGGCAAAATGACTGATTTCCTAAGCGCTTTGATAATATAGATTTGTCAATTAACGTGAGATACGTTGTGGTACTCTAAATACCTAAGGATGTATGCGACAGTTTTTGTAGGGTTTCTATGTGTGATAAGACCAGGGAAACCGCCCATAAAATAATAGCTGTATTAGTAACCAAGCGGTAAAGAGAAAGAGATGAAACCTAATTTCATTGTCATCAAGAAAAGCGACAAACGTTGTGAAAAGAATATTGTAGAATTTTGACAAAAATTTCCCCAAAATTGAACAAAACTAAACAAAAACAACTTGAAAATTACCCTTTTGGAATATATATACTTTCCTTTTATGACACAAGTTTCAGAAAATGTACAGAGCAAGTGGCAATTTTTTTCTTTAACATATAAATCTCAGGATTTTTAAGCCATATCTATCCAACAACGAATGACAATAACTAAAAATTGTGACTCACGTTTGCTGGTCCACGAATTAACCATATGTAAATGAGTGCCAGTATCTTCCAAGGTCAAGGAAAATATTGAGAGAGAGAGAGAGAGAGAGAGAGAGAGAGAGAGAGAGAGAGAGAGAGAGAGAGAGAGAGAGAGAGAGAGAGAGAGAGAGAGAGATTCTTAACTCAAGCGATTATGATTTCCTCATCAAGATATTCCCTCTCGTGTATTTTCAGTCCGCAATTCTTTGAATTGAATTGAATTGAATATAAAATTTAAGCCTTAAGCCAAGCACTGGGGCATCAAAGGCCAATCAGCCCTATATAATGCAAATGAATCAACCATACCTGTAGTCTCACAACATTTGGTATCATTTTAACTTATAAAACCAATCAACAATTTTCATACAATAAAATCTAAATGCAAAATAAGGAACGATTGAAAGGATTAAATAAATCATTTTAACTTCTAAAACCAACCAACAACTTTCATACAATAAAATCTAAATGGAAAATAAAGAGTGATTAAATAAAATTATTTAAAGCTCATAACATCGTTACTTCTGTTCTAATGTAAGAAAATAACCATAAAAAAAATATCTACATAAATGTACGCGAATTTCTTGAAAAAAAAATAATATCTATAATAAATGATAGAACTTGAGCAGATACTCCTACAGATCAACGTGAAATAAGATTTAGACCCTTAAATTCTTCCAAATGAAACCAACTATTTTCGAAACCTAAACTGACCTAAACGTCTTTTAAATATAATTAAAAAGACCCATCTAACTGTCAGGGTATCTCTTTCCAAGTATAACGTCTTTATCTGACCGTGGTGAATTCCTTTGAGGAAAAAAGGTGAACGCATAACATAGACGGCTAATGACCCAGGCAGCTATGCCAGGATCTCAACTGCCATTGTTATATGATGCCTCATTCATCTCACAGCGCAGAGGGAGATGGCTTGATTACAAGTGCTACTATCTCTCCATCTCATATTCGCATTTGCATATTGTGACACGGTTATAGCTGCAGGTTTACAACTAAAATGATGCTTATATACATGTTTACATATGTTTGTAGTTGTAGTACTGTATATTCATGGATGCGCTCATGTATACACGTACACGTACAAATCATATATAGCCTACATATAAACTATATATATATATATATATATATATATATATATATATATATATATAATCTCATCTCCTACGCCTATTGACGCAAAGGGCCTCGGTTAGATTTCGCCAGTCGTCTCTATCTTGAGCTTTTAATTCAATACTTCTCCATTTATCATCTACTTCGCGCTATAGTCCTCAGCTATATATATATATATATATATATATATATATATATATATATATATATATATATATATATATATATATATATATATACACTGTATATATATACATACATATATATATATATATATATATATATATATATATATATATATATATATTTTAACGATCTTTGCAGCAGACTATTGGACTGTACTGTAGACTAAAATAATTTATCTTAAAATACCAGCATCGCTGCATAGCTTCTTTCAAAATTCATTCACTTCTGTAGTTTTATGCCCATTTTGTATGTGACCAAGAAAACACCTCTTCATCATATATTTGGAATTCAGCTCAACTGACTCGTCGCTGGGACCGGGGAGGATCCACGTAATTCACAAATCTTCTAGCGTAGTGTGCCATACCACTATGGAATGTGTCACTCTTGCGCGCCGGACATCCATCATCATCAATCAACATTGCGACAAATCTCACGGAAAGTAACTTCATGCGATATGTCACTTCCAATATGTCACCTTCGTATCGCAGAAAATGTTTAGTGATAATATTGTTGCTATCATCATTATTATAATTATTCTAATCATCGTAAATCGCTTAGACTATTGAGTCGTTTATAACTCGTCAGACGGATTGTTTCTTAAATGAGAATTGAAATTGAAACAAGGGAAAGAACAAGATAAAAAGTGAAAAGTTATCAAAAGTGATCGAATAAAAACGACTTTATAGTAATGTATTATATGAATAAGAAGCCTGTTGTGGACCTCTAGATCCTGTCTAACCAAAGGCATATGTAAAGTGGCTACCTGCTTTAAATGAATAACAGAGGACGAGACATTGTGCAGGAAACTTCCTTGGCACCAGAAGTGGCTTCGTACTCTAGACAAACAGCTCACACCTACAAGCAAGTCACTTGCCCTGTTCTTGTACACAATATCGGTGATATGGATGGTGCCTAAGATTTTTTTTTTTTTTTTTTATATATAATTCTGACCATCGTTTGCATTCAGATCATCCCGGACATTACAATCCTGTTCGTAACATTAGGTGTGCAGTTAATTCTAACATTCTTGCCTTCTCTATCATGAGGCTCAATACACACAACATTCTAGAAGTTTTACTCCAGCTGTGACCAAGTTGTGGAATGATCTTCCAAACAGGGTAGTTGAATCGGTGAAACTTCAGAAGTTCAAACTTGCAGCAAATGTTTTTATGCTGAACTAATTGACATGAGTCTCTCTAAATAGTTTATATATGAAAGACCAGTTTTAATGTTGTTGCTCTTCTTAAAATATGTCCTATTAATTGTTCATTACTTCTCTTGTATATAATTCATAAATTTCCTTATTTCCTTTCCTCACTAGGCTGTTTTTCCCTCTTGGAGCCCTTGGGCTTATAGCATTCTGCTTTTCCTACAAGGGTTGTAGCTTAGATGATGATGATAATAATAATAATAATAATAATAATAATAATAATAATAATAATAATAATAATCTAGCGAACATTTTCTTGGCTCGTAAAAGAAAAAAAAATATCACCCAATTTATTGAATATTGTCATTCATTCTAAAACTTCCACAAAATTGTCACCCACATTGACACATATAGTCCTAACTTTACACTATATCTCCAGTAAAAGCAGCTTTAAACTACTTTCCGGTAATACGTAATACACAATCCTTTTTCACACATTTCCCATTTATACTACCGTACACACTTCATTTCAAACTTGTTTAATTCACCCATTATGGGATTGGGCTTAATTTTCATTCAATTATCATCTAATATATTTGCTGTAGATAAAATAAATATATACCATTAAACCAATTTCATGTATAAAATATAAATCACACACACACACCCATATATATATATATATATATATATATATATATATATATATATATATATATATGTACACACACATAATACATATAAAATATTTTACATTGGGATCGAGTTCAATGAAAGGGAGGATTATACTTACATTACAAACAATATTATATACCGATTTCCATTATATATATATATATATATATATATATATATATATATATATATATATGTGTGTGTGTGTGTGTATATATATATATATATATATATATATATATATGTGTGTGTGTGTGTGTGTGTGTGTAGGTGAGCGTGTGTACGAGCAGGCGTTACTTTAAAATTACATAAAACTTAAAGGAAATAATAGAATGTTGTTAGTTTAAAACAGTGAATTAATGAGGAAAATTCCAAAGGAAAATGTTGTTCAATGAGCTGGCCATGAGCAGTATACGTCTTAAACAGTCCCTAAGAAAATGAAAAAAATCCTAATATATAAAAGCTTGGGGTAAAAGAACATAACCAAGACTTGTTTATATATAAATTTCTAACTAAAATTGTTTTTATGAATTTGGAAATGTAAGAGGATCTTGGGTAGCAATTATCCGAGTGTGGAGGACGATTCATCTTCATGATATATTCTCTCTTTATTCGCATGAAAATGCTCAGCATCTCTGGCGATTATTTTCATATCTTTATTCACTTTCAAAGTTTTCTCTTCATTTATTTGGTTTTATTCATTCATACAATAAGCCACCTTTTCTCTAATAGCTTCAATATATTCACATCCAATAATTCTTAGTTTTGATTCATTTTCTTGTGGACATCCCTATTCACATTTCCTAATCTCTCTCTCTCTCTCTCTCTCTCTCTCTCTCTCTCTCTCTCTCTCTCTCTCTCGTGAAGTCTTTACATGTCCAGACGAAAAATAAAGCAAAAAACGCAAGTTTGTAACAAGTTTACTCCATAAAAAAGTTAACACGCGTGTAAGTAACTGAAGTATATTTATAGGACGTTGGCCAACGGTCCCAGGGTTCAGTTTTGGGAGTTCACTCAGCAAGTTTGCCATTTCATTTTGTTTTAGACTAATAGTTCTCCTTACGAACAGACATAAAAACTTGTAATGAGAAAATAATAATGAACATACATGCGAATATATGTGTTTGCATGTACAAGTGTGTGTGTGTGTGTGTGTGTGTTTATGTGTGTTTGTGCGCGCGAGCAGGCTCATCTACTATGTGCTAAAAATCTACATTATTTAGCCAGTATTCTAAATTGCCGTTACTTCCTTCCAATATGATATGGTATATATATAAAAAGGGGAAAACAAGTAAAGAAAAAGGAAATCAAAATTAATTCCTACAACTGGGCAAGAATCCAAAAGCAATCCTGAAGGATCACTGGTCTCAGTAGACTAAATGTGTGTGTGTGTGTGTGTTAGGAGAGAGAGAGAAAGAGAGAGAGAGAGAAAGAGAGAGAGAGAGAGAGAGAGAGAGAGAGGGAGAGAGAGAGAGAGAGAGAGAGAGAGAGAGAGAGAGATCGTCCTTTCTAATAACATCATCAGGTGTTAACTTCTCTAACAATGAATGTACGCATTTTGAGGTCACCAACAGGTCGGCGCAGCCCAAGTGTCATAATTCTGACAGGTATTCAAATAACTTAAATGAATAAGAAACTCTACCGAAACTTGGGGATACAGTTGAAAATCAGTACTTGGCAGCAACTTTGTGTTGAAATAAAAATGAATGAGGTTGGACACAAAAAGAGAAATAAAAAAAAAATCGATGTATCCAGTAAATATTAAGAAAATAACCGTTTATTAGCATAAAAAAAGGACTTTTTTTCTCGACATCAAATGATGCTTAATGTGATTCTGATGAATGAGACTAAATACCTACAACCCCTGTTGGAAAACCTGGATGCTACAAACCCAGGGAGTCTAACAGGGAAATAGCCCAGTGAAGAAAGGAATAAGGAAACATAGAATGGTGTGCCTAAGTGTACTCTCAAGCAAGAGAACTCTAGCCTAAGACAGTGGAAGACCATGGTACAGAGGCTATGGCACTACCCTAAACTAGAGAACAATGATGTGATTTTGGAGTGTCCTTCTCCTGGAAGAGCTGCTTACCAAAGTTATAGGGTCTCTTCTACAAGTAGAAAGTCACTGAACGAGGATCACTCTGACAAGGTGAATGCTTAATTTGATGAGGTTATCAGGGACAGTAAAGGAGTTACTGGATATCACCTCACCAAAACAATGACAGACTTACATGTTCACAAGTTCAGACTACGCCCATTTAGATGAAAATGGTGCCACGCTTATGACATGTAATAAGTAAACATAGTAAATTTTACCTCATGAGAAGGACTTTATGGTCCACCTACAAGCGATTACAATCAGAATATTGCAACTGAAATTGTCCATCTCTCTCAAAATATCTTATATCTCTTAACCAAATTGAGATAATCTAGACTTTGACCATTCTTTATGGGCAATTATTTATTCAACTGACACATTATAAGTTAACAATTATGCATAACAACTATTGCCTTATTATACCACTCATCTTGATGGAGAGTGAAAAAAAAAAAAACACAGAAAACCAAACCACCATCTTTACCCATATTTAAACCCAGATTGTTTACGCATTAGGCACGCATGAAAGCAAGCACTCAGGCACTTACACGAATGTACACCCTCATTATTTCTTCGACAGGAGTTCTCTAGCTATACCAAACTACCTGAACTTAAATTCAAAGAAATGTAGTTTCGATTATTAACTATTTTAGTTTCTTCCAGATTAAATTTCAAGAATTGGCTAAGGACAAACACAAACTAGAAAAACACTCAGAGTGCAGACCTCCGACACAGCAGTTTATTTCTCGAAACGAGCTTGCCTTTCCTAGAATCAATTTAGACCGTAGGGATAATTGAAGTCTGTTTGACAACCATGTGCAAACTGGGGGTTAAGGTCAGGGTTAATTCGGTCGACCTTCTATTCAATCCTGACCTTGACCTTTGACTTAGGACTATTATAATCGAATCACTTTTACGTCTCAACATAACAATTAATCTTTGAAAGTTTCACTACTCTATGGGTAAAATTGTGGCCAGGAAGTTGTTCACAAATAGACAAACAAACAAACGGAAAAACAGACAAACACAGGCGAAGACATATCCTCCTCCCAACTTCGTTGGCGGAGGTAATTATTCAGGAAACGTTTTATCCTATCAGCACAATTTGGTTCCTTTATGAAAATATTCCCTTCATAGCCATCAATAAAGAGAGAAAACGAAATTAACATTTCCCTATTAGTTTTATTCCAGCTGTGACCAGCTTGTGGAATAACCTTCCTAAACTTGCAGCTGAATCAATGGAATTTTAGAAGTTAAAACTTGCTGCAAATGTTATGTTGAACAGGCTGACATAAGTCTCTCTTCATAGTTTAAATATACAGAATTATTCCAACGTTTATCCAAATCTTATGATATTATTTATTTCTATTCTTTACTTCTCATATATAGTTTATTTAATTCCCTATTTCCTTTCATCACTGGGCGACTTTCCCTAATGGAGCCTTAAGCCTTGTAACATAATGCTTTTCTAGCTAGGTTTGTAGCTTTGTTGCTCCTGCTACTACTACTACTACTACTACTACTACTACTACTACTGCAACTACTATATATACACACACACACACACATATATATATATATATATATATATATTATATATATATATATATATATATATATATATATATATATTATATATATATATATATATATATATATATATATATTATATGTAGGTATATATAGGTATATATAAAATGTAAATACTTGAATCAACCAAGAGTGCAGGTAGGCTTTAGAAGTGGATATTTAACAAATGACTATATCCATGTAATTAACCAGCTAATGGACAAATCAACAGAGTATGACAAACCACTATGTATGGCAATAATAGACTAGGGGAAAGCTTTTGATTCTGTGAAAACTTTAGAAGGAATGAAAGTCGTTCGAAAGCAAGGAATAGATAAATCTTATGTTAAAATACTTGAAAATATCTATACAGGCAGTACAGCAATCTTAAAACTCCATAAAGATAGTGATAAAATTCCATTTGAGAAAGGAGTTAGACAGGGAGACCCCATCTCTCCCAAATTATTCACACTGTGTCTAGAACAAGTTTTTAAAATTTAGATTGGGAAAATGTAGGAATTAATATTAATGGGGAATACCTTAACTTAAGATTTGCAGATGACATAATTCTGTTTTAGTGAATCATGGAAGAAATTGCTAAAGATGATAGAAGATTTGAATAGATAAAACAGAAATGTGTGACTGAAATTAATATGAGTAAAAACTAAGATAATGTTCAATGGAAATGCAGAGACCAAAAATATAAGTCGTGGATGAACCTCTAGAGATTGTTAATGAATATATGTATAGTACTTGGGACTGCCAGTAAGTGTTTCACCAGGACATGATACATAAATTAAAAGAAGGATAAGCATGAGCATTTGGTAAACAAAATGAGATTATGAAACGTAAAATGTCAGTTTCTCTAAAAAGAAAAGTATTTAATCAGATGGCACTATCAGTATTAACCTATGCATCAGCAACTTGAAGCCTTACTAAAACCTTGTTATAACTCAAAGGTCTATGGAAAGAATAATGATGGGAATAACACTAAGAGTACAGGATATTCTAACAACATCTAAAGCTAGGCTGACACTTGCACGATTCTGTGGCACGCATTGGCATGACTCGAGTCGTGCCAGTGTGCAAACTAGTCATAAACTGGCGTGAAGTGCGCGTAAACTCGTGGTGACTGTGTGCCATGTCGGGACGAGAATTTTGAAATGTTAAAAATTTTGGTAACGATAAAATTTCGCGACCGGGTTGTAAACTGTGCGCAAACTGTTCGTGAACTCGTCGGGACGATGCGGGAGGATGCGTGCCAGTGCGTGTCAGTGCGCGCCATGCCATAACTGTCACGAACTGCCACGAATAGTTTACGAACAGCTCACGTCGAGTTCACTTGTAGTTCATGACATGTTCACGAATTGGCGCCCGTCGCAGCGTGGCCCTGCCTTCCCACTGACACGGTCACGTGTACTTCACGCATTGATGGCACGAGCAGTTCACGAACAGTTCATGAGCAGTTCACGACTACTGCGCAACAGTGGCGCTCACGTCGGTGGGGGAGGTATATATAGGGCTTCCTGGACACTGCTCGCCATTCCAGAGATCGCCAGCGAAGAGACAACTTATATCAAAGAGACAACATGCCTAAAACAAAGCAGACACTAGGAAGAGCAAAGCAGACAAGGCCAGAAACCAACAGGCCAGAGGAAGAGACCTCTGAGAGAGATCATTCCCCTGTCATCCATATCAAGTGTCGATGTTATCCCAGAGACACAGCAGGATCCACTGAAAAGCCAGAGCCAATCCAAAAATGACCAGGGATTGGGGAGGCCCCATTTTTATATGGCGTGCCCAAGTCAGCACGACATCGTCCGAATTGCGCAAACTCGTTGTGTCAATGCGGGAAGTGCGTAAACTACGCGCAAACTCGTCGTACCAGTTCGTGTCAAAGTGGACACTGATGGGCACGCATTCGTGAACTTTTCATGAACTCGTCGTGAACTCATCATGAACTATGCGAGAACTAGTCATGAACAGAGCAGGAGCGTCCCAGTTCGTGCCCCAAAATGGCACGACTTGCCACGACAAAATCGTGACCAAAAGTCGTGCAAGTGTCAGCCTAGCTTAAGATAAGGAAATGAACACGGGCAAGAAATATAATGAGAATGACAGATACTGTATTAGATGAACATTGGGGTAGAGTTCTTTTGCTTGAGGGTACACTCAGGCACACTATACCTTATTTCTCTTCCTCTTTTATTTTTCAAGTTTTTTATAGTTTATGTATGAAATATTTATTTCAATGTTGTTACTATTCTTAAAATATTTTATTTTAATTGTTCATTACTTCTCTTATATTTATTCATTATTGATTTCCTCTCCTCACTGGACTATCCATTCATTCATTATTGATTTCCTCTCCTCACTGGACTATTTTGCCTCTTGGAGCCTGGCTTATAGCATCCTGCTTTTCCAACTGGGGTTGTAACTTATCAAGTAATAATAATAATAATAATAATAATAATAATAATAATAATAATAATAATAATAATCAGAATGGTTCTTTAGAGATTGCAGGGGAAAGATAAGAAGACGTTGAATTAACAAACTAAAAATAAATTTCTGATATAAACTGGCATAGAAAGGTCATAAACAGACGAGAGTGGGACATGTCTGTTGCATTTGTTCTGTAGTGGACTAATAACGACTGACGATGATTGATACACACACACACACACACATATATATATATATATTTATATATATAGACAAAATTGTTTCATTTAAAAAGGTGTCTCTTTTCTACATTATTGTCTAGTTTACGTAAATCAATTCAAGGAGTTAAGCATCGTAATTAGTTTTAAGTTCTATAGATATGGACAGGCCTGAAGGAAATAACCTGCAGAACAAGATTTATATTCATACACAATCAAACATTGAGATTCATACCAATCAGAGATTACGAAGAACTTCACCTAACTGTATAAATCTATGGAGAAACTTTATTCCCTTACGTAATTCACAGCAGATTTTAAAACATTCACTAATAAACCAAATTATCAAAAGAACAAGATAAAAATGAATGCAAGTTATAACGTGCGTATCTTGTGGTTGGCTGTTGATAATTTAAAAGCAGCTAATAACAGATGCCACGCACCGCTACCATCTCCAACTCGTCATCTTAATGATGTTTAGCCAGGGTCGAATATGAGCGATTGACATACTGACAGCATCTTGGCTAAATGTGGCGATGGCTACGAGGCCAGAGTATGTTTGAAGATAAATTAAAAAAAAAGGACGTTATTCGACAAGGTAATAGCCTGTAGGATTTTGCCTTCTGTGATGAAATCGGATATCGTTATACGAGCATTAATTTTCCAAAGCATATAGTGTAAGTAGCTAATCATAGTGTATGCTCCAATGGCGAAACTTATAGAAAACGAATGAAGGAAAAATTGGCACATAACTCTCGTAATGCAAAAACTCGTGGCCATAAATAATAGTATTCCTACACATCTAAGACCTCGCACTTGGAGAGCTCCTTCCTCTCTCTCTCTCTCTCTCTCTCTCTCTCTCTCTCTCTCTCTCTCTCTCTCTCTCTCAGTGTGTGTGTGTGTGTGTGTGGGGTTGACGCTTCTTCTGCCCATAGACCTAATCCATCTCCAACATGTTTTCTGTTTTTTTTCTTTACACCATTTTGCTATTGCTAATTGCGTTTTTTCTTCTTTCCATTTATCTTAGACCAAGTAATTTATGAAGGTGAGTGTCATTAAGCCCAACAGAACAAGAGGCAAGAGACAGAATAGACTCCCTTTGCTACGCAATGAGCAAGTCTGTGAAAGTGACGTCAATTTGGAAATATATATCTTATCTTGATTACCTTTTTTAGATCAGTGCAACAATCATTTCGTATCCAAATACTGAGCAATTTAACACTTTACCAACAAAGTCCAGCGACCCATCACAGAATACTAGCGACTAGTATAAATATTTTACACATTAAATGAACTGGACTTTAACACTGATACACACACACACACACACACACACACACATATATATATATATATGTATATATATATATATATATATATATATATATATATATATTTATCATATACATGTAAATTCGAAATACGTATTTTGCGTGGTATAACTGAGTAAGCATAAACCTCAATATCCCGACCAATTAAATTTATCAGCTTACGAAGAAACCGCCTATCTTCTGCAGACTACATACATAGATACATATACATACAAACGTATACAAATAAATATATCCATATACATACTATATATATATATATATATATATATATATATATATATATATGTATATATACAGTATATATATATGTATATTATATATATATATATATATATATATATATATATATATATATATATATATACACACACACACAATTCTGTGTGTCATGTGACGCTATTATATCGTGACTGTTTCAGCAACTGCAATCGATAAATCATTTGAGCCAGTATGTCAAGCGAGCCACTGTATACCCCCAGACGAGCCAACATCTGTGGCACCTGTTGAACCAATTAATTCAGACGTTAGGGAGCATTTAATGGGGGACCAAAAGCCCATTAAGAACCGAGATGGGCTCCTTCGTGAGGTCTTTCTGGGTGGATGGTGTGTTTAGTGGTCGCCTAATGCTAAGACTAAACTATAATAAACTGTACATTATTTGCTTTTATTTATCTTTGAAAGTCTATGTTAGGCTTGAGAGTCTTCATATTTTGTTATTGAAATAATTAAGTCATTACCTCCGCCAACGAACTTGGAAGGTTATGTTTTCCTCCCTGTTTGTGAACAACTTCCTGGTCACAATTCTATACATAGAGTAGTGAAACTTGCAGGATTTAATTATTGAGACGTGGAAGTGATTCAATTTTGAAAGTCCTAGGTATAAGGTCAAGGTCAAGGAATAAGATGCCATGGCGGAGGTCTGCACACTCTGAGTGCTTTACTAGTTATTGACTTTCATTATGTTTGAAGGATTGTGCTTGTTTCTAAATGCAATTCTTCAAAGTCCTTCTTATAGATTATGTTCATATTTCGAAATTATTGCTGAATTCAAAATCAAATTTCTAAAATTCGTTGTTTAAATTAAGATGACATTTCTAGGAATTCATATTATTGAGATGATATTGTTAGCTTTATACCCGTAAAAGGGTACCAAGATATGCTCACATTACATTTAATTCAAGTCACTTTTGCAGTTAAGGTTAAAGTCATAAAGGCAAAACGCCAAAGAATAATGTGATTATGCTTAATGAACTCTGTTTGTTTGTCCCATCAATTTACGTCAAAATAAAATCTGGAGTCAGATTAATATTTCTAAGATCTAATTCCGAGACTCTTATTGTCCCTAATATTTAGTTAATTCAAAGAGCACATGGACTGCTAACTAGTTTTTGTCTATGTTTTCTATAGAAAAACGAAAAAAAGTTTCAGGTATCAATGAGACAAAAATCCTCTCTTCATTTCTACAATCAAATTGCCCCTAACTTTAAAATTTTGAACTCAACTGAATAAAAAATGGATTAACCCTTCGCATTAGAATTAATAAACAATGGATAAAAGTTACTGATTTGTTTTTTATTCGACTGTTTTTGACCGGGAACCCAGACCAGACGCATTTGCATTCAGTACACATTTTAATCCTTCCACAATAGTACAGTGATATCAAATTCATCTTCGAGATTGACAGCGACTTTCATCATAGAGGCATAAACGACTCCGTTAATATCATAACATTTAAAATGCAATCTTGATGGTCTTTTAACCTATCTATCTAACAACAGTTTTACACCATGAATGGGATACTAAACATCATCACTTAATCCTTTGTCTTCCACTGTCTTAGGCAAGAGATCTCTTGTTTGAGGGTCCACTCGAGCAGACTATTCTATCATGTTTCTCCTCTTCTTATTATTTTGAAGTTTTTATACACTTGCTATTTTCAAGGTATAGTTTATATATGAAAGATTTATTTTAATGTTATTATTGTTCTTAAACTTCTCTTGTAGTTTTTCCTTATTTCCTTTCCTCACTGGGCTATTTTTCCCTGTTAGAGCCCTTGGGCTTATAGCATCCTGCTTTTCCAACTAGGGTTACAGCTTATCAAGTAATAATAATAATAATAATAGCATACTGATTTAGAGCTTACAATTACACCTTCGATAGGTTCTTTCATCCCCGCGTATTCGAAAGAATTTGACTCCCAACACGAAAGTAATTTGATCATTATAAATGGTGACATTGATCAATAAAGTCGTATTCCTTTATATTACCTATAGGATTTTAACCCTCAAAGATGAAATACCATAGACAGTGTTGTATTAGCCTATCGGAAATGTCCCTGCCTAGCAATCTTTTGGACGGAGGTTCGAAACTCAATCAATCTCAATAGTTTCTTGTAGTGCCTGTTACATCACCATTCTTGTGAGAAAGGGAGGCGATAGTTTGGGAGAGTCTATGAGTTTACATACTAAGTCATCAGCAGACATTGCCTGGCCCTTCTTAGTTTGGTGGAGACGGGGCTTAGGCATATGGTCAGTCTTTAGGATGTCGCCTTGTCCCTTGCCACTGCCATTCATGAGCGACCTTTAAAACTTTAAATTCTTTATCTATTCTTTTCGACACTTATTTTGGCCATCAGAATAAATATCGCTAAAGTTTTAAAGTCTCTTAAACCTTTGAATTATTCAGAGATTTCTAACCCTTAAAATAATAAAATAATAAATTTCAGCAGGAGTATTGCTTCCGGAATTGAACGAGGTAGTTATAACCACTGTTTAGATATAAATTATAATACACCTAAAGCATGGTTATAGCTACTAGCATGGTTACGAATTTTGGGCATGAGACTTGGAGGGTGATTGAGACAGAATATGTAACTTAAAGGAATCAGGCTTGTGTCGTGAGGATAAATGCGAATTACTTCTTTAAAAATTTCATTTTTTAACTATATGAATACAAACCAACATCCTTTAATAGGAAATTCATTATTAGGAGGAAGGAAGTCCCTATGAAAAAAATACAGACTGGTTTAAAATTCCCGGTAATTGTTAGAGCATCTGGTCCTTCAGCCTGCAGGAGCATAGGCAATATCTCCGGTCACCCTCTTAACAATCTGTGCATAGGAATACCACAGGTTTTAAGTTAGGCCTATACCAAGAATAAATGGTACTTGGTCAAAGGAGATCCTATATCCTTGTGCGGGATATGTTGTCCGAATGCATTCGTAGCTATTGTAATAAATGGGTTTGAATGCATTCTATCCATCCTCCCAGCTTGCTAACGGACCCTACTTCAAGGAAAGGTTAATAAATTATAAAGCTCACCTGCATCTGACGTCTGGTCCTGCTCATAGAAACCACGACTGCAGTACACCAAAGAGAGGGGAAAGAAAGAAGGGTAAAAGACCAGCTGTTCTACCTTTCATTTCAGTTTTACGTCTAACCTACTACCTTAGATGAGAAGCATCTTGTCTTGTGAAAGAGCTGACCAGCTACATAACATGTTGAGCAGCTGCTGCAGGACCAAGAGTAAAGGTACCCGAGGACTTGCAGGGTATACTCCTGCAAGTTGTGGGAGTAAAGAATGTCTAGCATTTACAGTCTCATCTTAATACCTGAGGCACTGACATGTTCTTACTGAGCACTAAGGAGGACCCTCTATTCCTAACTTCATGAGCCCTTCTCTGAGTTGGAACTCCATCCACATCGCTGGATGAGGTATAGGCGCAACTAATGGTCTCACGAAGCTAAAAGAAAGCGTTCATGGATATCATTCTCTTTATCCTGTCAGTACTAAGAAATGTCTTTGAAGTTCAGGACTGAAGCACAGAGTCCTCTTAATATAGCACCATGGAGTTCCTGAAGGAAACAGATGCTCGTCATTCTAATGCTTTCTGGACACTTCCTAAGAAGAGATGGAGGACACGAACCTGATATCATGGCCACTTAAGTCTTGAGCATGAACTCGGGAACAAACTAAAGGCGGGTTCCTTCCATCCTTCACTGGTGACATATATGTCAAAAGCTCATTAACTTGCGCCAGCGAACCTAAGCTTAGCCGAAAGACCGTCTAACTTTGTCTGACTTTCATGTCAAAGGCTCATGTGGGACACACAAATGAGACTTATGATAATGGGTAACATCCCACACCGGGGGCCAGAGGCCCCAGGACGGGCATTACTGTTCTAAGCTCTTCAAGAGCATAGACCCCTCCCACGAGGAGCAGAGTACTATGTTACTCAGTTGGAAAACCAAGCTCAAGCTGAATGGTATTCTTTCCCAGCAGTGACATAGAGTATTTCTAGCAAAAATAGGGATGAGGAAGTCGGCAATATGCGGCAGCAATGTTCTGATTAAAGAAGTACCCCTTCTATGACATCAATAACAGAAAATGGTCCGCTTTCCTTGGTAGACAGCCACAGAGGACCATCTTAGGTATGCAGACATTTACTGAGTACTATCTTGCAAGAACTCTTACACTTGGAGGAGATGCTGAAAAAATCTCCAACAGTGAATTGCAAAATACTTTACAAATTGACGGAAAAGTATTCTATGAGGGAGTTCTCTCGTGAGCTTGAAGAATTGTGCATACAGATCGAGACCCATCTCGTCTTGCCATCATCTAGGAGCCACCAAAATCATCCTGAAACCTTGTGTCATCAACACTCGGTTGATCAGACGACATATCAGGTTGAATAGTATGGACAGATGTAGAAGTACAGGTAATCCCATGAGTGTTCAACAGCATCCTTTAACACTTTTCCTCCATCACTTTCACCTCAGCTATCAAGGTCAGAGCTTCTGGCAATTTTGGAGGGAAATTCTGGAATGGCATTGGAGTACAAGTGAAGTGAAGTCAAAGACCTTCAAAGGGTAGGTGTTATCCATCCTGAATAATTTCTACAATTCAGTGCTCTGTTCCATGTTTCTGTCATCTTGCCCAATGGCATGACAGGCATCCACCCACTCATGGCAGCAAGAGTGTGTGACTGCTGATTTCAATATCACCTTCTTTTCTTCTTACTTCTTACCTCTAGAGTCACTCCCGCACTCACCAAGCTGGGATTGAAAGGGTGGAGCACTCAATACCTTTCTTAGTGGAGGAACAACTGGAGGTCCTGGGTGGGTTTAGGAGGCAGCAGGAGCTTTCTTCAAAGCCAATCCAGACAGTGTGGCAGAGAACTAATGGCTCGCTGCAGCCGCCTTTAACTGGCCTAGACCCTTGAAGGTAACCGCACATTACATGGACTCATAGCTAGTCTTCCTCCTCAGCACTAGTGCTTCTACATCCTTCTGAAGAGATATAGCCTCCAGCAACTGGCATTCCTCTGTCCAACTTTTCTAGTGGATCATGAAACATCCACATCACTCTTCCTCAAAACTCAGTTAGGCCTATGGTAAGCTAACTGGTATGCAAAGGTCACTGCCTTCGTACCTAACGAAGTCATCATGCTCTCTCCTGCCATCAAATTGGAGACTTCAGAATCCACAATAGGAGAAGACAGGCTCACTCTTTCAGGAACAGAGAATCTTCTTGATCGAGAGAATGAGGGAAGCAGAATCTTACTCAACCAGAGAATTTTCTGGCCTCAGGTCTGACAACTTACTCTGTCCAAGGCCACACAAGCCGTTGCAACCACGTCAACTCCTGTGAGGTCTTTTGATCATTGTACTCACGAATGAGCATAAGAACGTGGGCAAACGAAAAATCAGACTTGAGGTTCCTCACATTCACTGGCGCCAAACCAAAGTCGGGCATCATTGTGACCCCACCTCCATCATAAGGGAAGAGGTCTTATCAATCACATGTGATGACACTTCTTTCCTAAAAGAGCAAGCATGATCCAAACCCAGAATGGAATCGGGAGTTTACTCTGAAGATATAAAGATTTCCACTTTCCGGGCAGAAATGACCTCTTATGTAAAGAACTGCAATTGACACTCACGCCTCAAGAGACTGACGAAATAGAGTGTACCCTAATCTCTGTGATGATTATTGGTGAGCGTAGTATTGGGGATGTGCAGGCGGGTTGCATGTATACCTGTTAAAATGTGGTGAAGGACCTTGTCACTGATTGTGGGTACACAATGGAACATGTAAGTGCTCATAAGAGGGCTGTGAGCAGTCCCGAGAGATAAGTTGTTCTTGTTCTCGTCATGTGGGAAATACCCGGCACATTGACTGGCCATGTAAGTGAAGAGCAGGTGACAGGCCATCTCATTCCCTACCACATGACCAAGTGGGAACATTTAAAAGTGACCTGGGAGCCAAGAGAATAACAATACCAGGGTGACCAATTACAAGACCGATCACCCAGTAACTGATCAAGAGGAGACCGAGGATTGTACAATCACACTCATGTGAGGAAATGCCTCAATTGTTGGATCTAAAGCGGATCTGGTACAAGACCAAACAACGATAGGAGAAGCAAAATCTCCTGTACTTCGTATTGAGACACCTTTCCTGTCTGGGTCGGTTCTTGGTACCACACCATTTCTATCTCGTGCAATTGAATAGATTGGTTGAATGTCCAGGAAAAGGGGGTAAAAAAAAAAAAAAAAGGCTGAGCCCTCCACCACGACTAACAATGCACATACTCGGTCCGGAATGAGACCGAGCACCAGTAAAACATGAGCTTAAATTCCTGTACCATGTACCGAGAAACATTCCCAGTTTGGTTGGTTGTCAGTACTGCACCATCTCTTTCATTTGTATGCGTAGAGAGATGGTTGGTCGGAGTCTCACGTGACTCCTGTTGGTTAGTTTTTCTGATCTTCTCTGATGACATCTTATTTTCCCTTTTTCTTAGAAGCAGCAGGGTCTGAAGAATCTAATGGAAACGAAGCAGAGGAGAAAGACGACCTAGCACAGAAAAAAATATACAAGCTCTTTCTTGCTTGCCTTCTTCAGTGTCAAGGTCTTGGAAACCAACGACGACGCTCCCATGGAGGATCAAGCCCTTCAGCACCTACACAAGGGAAGGCAGCGACGAAACTTCTCCATGTCATGCCCAAGGAAGACCAATTTTGTTTAGTTCAGGATGTTGTAGTCGTCATACTTGACATATGTAGGAGGAAATGATTGCGAAGTCATCAACCCCAACTCAAGACACACAAGAATGATTAAATTAATAGCAGGTTTACCCATAAACCTGGTATACACTTATAGCTTCATACAGAAACAACTGAACATCCATGTATTTTTCATTTATTTTTATCCAAATTTACCCAAAGACAACTGAACGTTAACACAATTGTCCATTTTTTTCTGGAAAGAGAAAACAAAATTTTACAATAACCAAAATTTGAGAGGGAGCAACAGGAACCCAAAACTTGAGAAGTAGCAAAAGTATGTGAGCATTGCTTGCTGTCGAAACCACAAGTGCAAGTCTAACTGAATGAGAGGTGGGTGTTGCTTTTCTGCCACCTGCGGGTAGTTATTACTATCTCGTTACATTTTAACCCTCTAAATTAAACCTCAATTTTGATCTTAATAATCTATCGACCGGTACCAACCCGAAGGGTAGATTCAAGGTTGAATTTTGAAAGAATTAATGTCTATATGACACTTGGGACATGACTAAACTTCCAGCGTTGAATGTACTCACTGTCACACACCATTTAAAAAACTACGTAGATATTGGAAGAGTTAATTGTCCACAAATGGCTTCACTCCGAAGTAATGTCAAATTCATTGCAAATAAAAAAATAGAAAGAAATAGCAATCTCAAGTGATATTTAAACTCCGGCAGAACCATGGGCTGCAAAATCTTATGTAGAATGTGAAGTCCTTAAAAGCTAGCAAATGAAGAGAAGTCCTTAAAATTAAACAATTGATGTGATGTTTTCAAAAGACATCACAGGATATAATGTCATGAAAAACCTACCAAGTGTGCGATGTCTTTAAATATCAACGCAGAACGTGACGTAATTAATATCCAACAAATAATAAGTTATGTGATAAAAGCGAACAGAGGATATATTGACGTATAATTTCCTCTTAAACTATACCTTCACAAAGACACCTCGCTGCCAAATAAAAAATATATTTAGCGAAGCAAAACCCAATTGAAATGGCTCGATATTCATATTGAGTCCAAATGGTAATAAACCCCCCCCCCACACACACACACACATATATATATATATATATATATATATATATATATATATATATATATATATATAAAATATGTATAAAACCCGAAGGACACCTAATTGAAAAAGGTCGTAAGTTATCGGGGTACATTAAACAACTATATAAATCTGACAGCTATTCTGTCAGCCATCAGACTATGTTGGAAGACCTCATAAACATGAAGAAATGGAGACGATTAGATTTGGCTCTTTGAATTTCTCCAAATAACCTTTTTAATAGGTACCATCCGGGTTTCACCACTGGAGAGAGAGAGAGAGAGAGAGAGAGAGAGAGAGAGAGAGAGAGAGAGAGAGTATCCTGTTAGAATCTCGTACCCAGCTTCAATCACTTGCAATTGATAAGAGCAAGATAATAACAAGAAACTGACGGACGAGATGACTCCGCAGCCACAAATCAAGTGTCAAGAATTTGCATCATTATATAAAAATACATTATTGCAGATAATTTTAGAAACAGAAATATCAGCTTAATAGCACACACAATGAATACCTAGTCTTATAAAGAACACTTATGTGTTTAATTACGAAACACATTGTTTCACTATTTACACCAATACATCTTACGAGATTTTATTGTGAAAAGCGGATAAGTAAAACGTGACTTCACGAGATTTCGCCGCTGATAAAAGATGAATTATTGCCCAGTATTTTCGGAGAGGCATTCGTGCTTATTGGCGTCGAAATTTGTTTCGAGATAACCTGCAGTGTTAACTGCATGAAATGGAGAAGGTTTTGCTCCGGCATTCTTGATTGCGATCTAAAACTGTCGACACAGAAAGTCCCTCTCTAAATCGTGACTGTATTTTGCCAAGAGAAAGGAATCCGATATAATTAGTAGAAAAAAAATGTAATAAAATAAGTATTTTTCTTTTTAAGTCATCGCGGGAAATGACTATTATAAACAGTGACTGTACTCATCTTTTCTTCATTAAAATCTATTTATTGATCGAACATAATTTTTAATGCAAAATATTCGTCTTCATGTTTTAAATGTATATTGGTTTGCACATTGAACGAGACAACGGAATATGATTTTATTCCATATCCTCTAATCATAATCGTCAGGATATGGATTAAAATCACCAAGCTGAACTGATAAGAAAATAATTTACCCTTTTAAATGCAGCACATTTCATTAAAAGAGACATGTCAAAGCTGCCAAATTGTTTGAGAAGCAAAATAATTGCTTGCTTACTTTTATATATATATATATATATATATATATATATATATATATATATATATATATATATACATATATATATATATATATATATATATATATATATATATATATATATATATATATATATTTATATATATATATTTATATATATATATATATATATATATATATATATATATTTATATATATATATATAGCATTTTTTTTTCAAGATTAAACCAACCATGAATGGATAAAAAGTTTGGATAAAAATTCAGAAAATGTGAATCGAATTTATATTGAATCGAATGTATCTATTGGCTCAAATATTTCAGATAAACAACAGCAATAATAATAATAATAATAATAATAATAATAATAGGTTGGACAGGGCACCAGCCACCCGTTGAGATACTACCGCTACAGAGTCATTGGATCCTTTGACTGGCCAGACAGTACTACATTGGATCCCTCTCCCTGGTTACGACTCATTTTGTCTTATCCTACACAAACAGAAGAGTCTGGCCTATTCTTTCCACATTCTCCTCTGTCCTCACACACCTGACAACATTGAGAATACCAAACAATTCTTCTTTGCACAATGGGTTAACTACTGCAATGTAATTGTTCAGTGGCTACTTTCCTCTTAGTAAGGGTAGAAGAGACTCTTTAGTTATGGTAAGTAGCTCTTCTAGGAGGACACTCCAAAATCAAACCATTGTTCTCTAGTCCTGGGGAGTGCCATAGCCTCTGTAACACGGCCTTTCACTGTCTTAGATTAGAGTTCTCTTGCTTGAGGGTACACTCGGACACACTGTTCTATCTTATTCCTCTTCCTCTTGTTTGTTTAGAAGTTTTTAAGGTTTATATATATATATATATATATAATATTTAATTTAATGTTGTTACTGTTCTTAAAACATTCTATTTTGATTGTTTATTAATTCTCTTGTAGTCTATTTATTTCTTTATTTCCTTTCTTCACTGGGCTATTTTTCCCTTGGAGCCCTTGGGCTTATAGAATCTTACTTTTCCAACTAGGTTTGTATTAATAATAATAATAATAATAATAATAATAATAATAATAATAATAGACCATACCTACTAGAACGTATACGAATTTCTACGAGGCTTTGAAGCCTTGAAGGTGAATTACATTAGCTCCAGATTTTCTTTGGCCCAAACTGCGATTAGATTGGGATCAGGGCAAATCCGATTCTTTACGGACAAGTTATTCCTTGCTATTTTGTAGTAACACCTGCACTA